>NC_048225.1:75871911-76009202 GCF_002007445.2 Ailuropoda melanoleuca
AGATAAAAGTAAGCCTCAATTTATTACACTACTTTTCTGCATAGATGGGAACCCAGGCCATACTATTGATCGTCCAGGCGAAAGTCAGGTGGCCATGACTTTATTTCTTTTACATCATATTTTTGTATGAAAAGGTATGTCAATAGTACCCTTAGGAAATAAGAGTATTCTTTTGAGTCCTAGAGGTACTTGGGTACTTTTATCATGTAGGTTCTATCTACCTCAGTGAATAGATTTCTTTCTTTCTTTTTTTTTTTTAAAGATTTTATTTATTTATTCAAAAGAGATAGAGACAGCCAGCAGAGAGAGGGAACACAAGCAGGGGGAGTGGGAGAGGAAGAAGCAGGCTCATAGCAGAGGAGCCTGACGTGGGGCTCGATCCCATAACGCCGGGATCCCGCCCTGAGCCGAAGGCAGAGGCTTAACCGCTGTGCCACCCAGGCGCCCCAGTGAATAGATTTCTTACCTTTAAATTCAAGCTTTTTTTTTTTTTTAAGTGGAAAACCATAAATATATGAAAAAACAAATATACTGAAGAAATTATCTATCTGATTGTATTCTCTATCAGTCTAGGAAATTATTATACTATTCCAGCCTTTATAGAAATTTCCTAAAATTTTAACACGGAGCCTCCCCTGTATTTTCTGTCAGAGTGTGTGTAGTTTTACAATAACGTTAATGGATTTTAGGATACTGCATTTAATTTTATCTATGACATTTTCATAATTCAATCTGTTGCCCCCAAATCAAAACAAATGTACTTTTGGCTTATCTGTTAGTTTGAATCATCTATATCATTCCATCCATACTCAGTTGCTGACATATATTCACCATCCACCATATGAAAGGTACTGGCTTAGTTGTTCAAAGAAGCAAGGGTTGGAAATAGAATGTTTTTTGTTTGGTATTGTTTTCAACTATGAAATCATAATGAGTTCAAATGAAAAATGACAATGTGTTGAGTAGCTGTGTTTTTATTTATTTATTTATTTAATTTATTTATTTTTAAAGATTTATTTATTTTAGGAGAGAGAGGGAGAGAGTGCACAAGTAGGGGGAGGGCAGAGGGAAAGGGAGAGAATCCCAAGTGGACTCTCCGCTGAGCTCAGAGCCCAACGTGGGGCTTGATCTCACAACTCTGAGATCACGACCTGAGCAGAAATCAAGAGTTGGTTGCTCAACTGACTGAGCCACCCAGGTGTCCCAGAGTAGCTGTGTTTTTAAAATCCAGGCTTCTCTTTGTTACTGCTCAGAAAAAATGAAGAATTACATGATGTACATCAATCAGTGCTATCTATTGCGAGTCTAAGACCACTTTAGATTACTTTGAATATTTGAAAACTTGGAAGTGTTCAGACAGGTTATGTTTCCATGTAATTGTCTTACTACTGTATCACGCAAGGGTGTGGTTGCAGATGATGGAAATCACTCTACTCTTTAAGAAAAAAAAAAAATTTAACCTAAGGAATTAGGTGCTTGCTAATCATTGGAAAGGCTGGAGGGTTAGACTCTAGGCCGATCCTCAAGGAATGGCTTCAGAATGACACGGCAGAACTGGCCATCGAGGGAACCACTACTGTAGTTACGTTTAGGAAGCTGGAGACTCGGGAAATCTGTATGTGGACTGCTGCTTTCACCACTGTAGCCACTTTCAGGAGTCTTGAAGCAACTCTTGTGTTCTGGAATATGCTACCTTAGCTGTGATTCATGATCAGACTGTTGTCAGCACTGTTAGCTTCAAAGCTTTCTGTTGCCTGCTAGATCTACACCAGCAAAACAACACCTTGAGTACTGCTTCTCTCCCACTTAATTTGACTCTGAATTCGGGTCTTACAGAAGTATGTCTAATGGTGAAAACTAAAATGCATGGAGAATGCTAGTTACTGAGGGAGTCTGGGAAATGAAGTTTTTTTGTTTGTTTTTTTAGCATTCTAGCCTCTGCAGTATAGGAAGGCAAATAAAGAGATCCAGAACAAAACTTGGAACTAGCCAGTTGCTGTATCTACTACAAATGCTCTTTTTAAAATTATTATTATTTTTAACATTTTTAAAATTTAAATTCAGTTAATTAACATATAATGTATTATTGGTTTCAGAGGTACAGGTCTATGATTCATCAGTCTTATATAATACCCAGTGCTCCGTACATCACATGCCCCCCTTAATGTCCATCACTTAGTTACCCCATCCCTCCATCAGCTCCCCTCCAGCAACCCTCAGTTTGCTTCCTATGGTCAAGAGTGTCTTGTGGTTTATCTCCCTCTCTGGTTTTGTCTTATTTTTTTTTTTTCTCTTCCCCTATGATCCTCTGTTTTTTTCCTTTAATTCCAAATATCAGTGAGATCACATGATAATTGTCTTTCTCTGATTAACTTATTTCACTTAGCATAATAGTGTTTATAGTTCCATCCACATCATTGTAAAGGGCAAGATTTCATTTTTTTGGTGGCTGAGTAATATTCCATTGTATATATAAACCACATCTTCTTCATTTGTTCATCTGTTGATGGACATCTAGGCTCTTTCCATAGTTTGGCTATTGTGGACATTGGGCTGCTATAAACATTGGGGTGTAGGTGCCCTTTCGGATCACTACATTTGTGTCTTTGGGGTGAATAACTAGTAGGGCAATTGTTGGGTCGAACTACAAATGCTCTTTTGTTATTCCCTATGATTGCTAGAAAATAATCTTAAATTTAGAATTCGACTGATTAAATGAAGGAAACAGTTTTCAGTTATAGGCCATGTATGTTGCATTTAGGTCTCCATGTAGATTTTTAAAATAGATTTTTTTTTTGTTTTTGTTTTTATTATCTAAGTCTGCAGAAGAACACCTAGTAATCATTAATTACATGGTCAGATGTGCCAGCTGGAATAATTCAGGTATCTATGTGTATTTATAGTTTAAATCCCATATGTCTTCTCTTTAGAACTTGGCTATCTTTTGAAATTAAAACTTTTCCCACTGGTAGTTATGCTAGTGCATTTAATTGAGATTATTTTTTTGGCATAGAGGGCATTAAGTAGAGCAAATGGAGCATAAGCAGTACTGGTTGAGTAAACAATAAATTAAAGAGTCTGTAAAGGTTAAATAGCTTACTCTTGAATATTCTATGAAGTAAATTTTCCTTTCCATGGTGCACACTGTCAGGACAACTGGCCTAGCCCAAAGTCAGAAAGGCAGAATAAACTGATAAAATGAAACATTTGAAATGAACAGGCCTTACTGTTAAATGTCCCGACTTCTAAGGCCATCTGTTGAATATCTTATTTATAAATGAAGAAAAAGATTTGTAGACTTGATTGCTATAAATGTAACTACTGTATTACTTTCATCTCTGGAATTAGAGGGAACTTCTCTGATTGCTTTTCCTAAAGGCATCCCCTCTTCCCTGGGACCCTCTGTTTTGTTGATCATCTTTAACATTTGTTAATCATCCTTCAATATTCTCATAGCACTTATCATGATCTTATTTATTTTTGTTTATGCATCGTCTCTTTACCTCATTAGAATGCAAGCTGCATGAGGATAAGTGCTTTGCCATGTTCACTGCCCCCAGAACATACAATAGCCTGGCATGTAGTGGGTGATGAATATTGGGACAAATGAATGCAAGGGGAAACTGCATTGAAATAGCAATCAGAAGATCCAGCCATAAAATTCAGTAGGAGACTGCCTGTTAGCATGATGCCTGTATGCTCTGTGCGGTTGGGAGATACTATCTGTCCTGCTAAACTTTGTATATGTACAGCTGAGCATGGGACCCGGCACCTAGCAGATTTTTTAAATAAATATTTGTTGAATAAATTATCTAAGCATGACTGTGGCCATTAGACCTTTTTTATGTTTAGTTTCCTATTTCAAGGTGAAGGGGGGGATCAGATAATCTTTAAGTCCTTATTTATTAATTTGAGAGAGAGAGAGAGAGAGCACGCGTGTGTATGCGCTAGCAGAGGGGGAGGGGCAGAGAGAGTGGGAGGAGAGAGAAAGAGCATCTTCAGCAGGCTCCATGCTCAGCTCGGAGGCCCTAACGCCTGGCTCATCTCAGCACCCTGAGATCCTGACCTGAGCTGAGATCAAGAGGTGGGGTGCTTAACCAACTAAGCCACTCAGGTGCCTCTTTAAGTCCCCTTTTAGATTTAATATTCTGTGATCCTAGATCTATATATACTTTGGTTAGGTTAGTTGTGTTTTAGTTTTTTGTTTTTTGGTTTGAATCCCCAGGAGAATTTTCTGTGGTCTGTTCTGTTGAGCGAGTTAAGCATTCCATGATTTTTATTCATATGTAAAATGAATTAATTAAGGACATAAAATTTGCCTTTATTCAAGAATGTTGACATTAGCAATATACGCTGAATGTCTAATAACCACATGTCTTGAATGAGATATTTCTCTCTATAAGCACAATTTATTAAATAGCAGTTATATAGTGAGTTAATCTTATACTTTTACAAGATTTCTTGTTTACAAAACCACAAATCAGAAGAAAAAATGCTTTGCCATGCCATATGCTGTAATTTTTATTCTGAAAAATAAGTCCTCATTGTTTGTGTGGCCTACTCCAGCTGTAGTATAGTTGGTTGAAGATGCTTGTTCAATGACTGTAGGAAGAGATAGCTCCAGTGGGCATTTAGCTCGGATGCTTCTACTGTGGGCAGCTCTGTGATTGTAGGAGATCATTCTTCCTTTAAGAAGGCTTGTCCATGAGGAGCGCTTGTCTGACTCAGTATAAAGAGCATGCAATTCTTGATCTTGGAGTTGTGAGTTCAACCCCCATGTTGGATGTAGAAATACTTAAATAAATAAAACTTAGAAAAAAAAAAAAGAGCTTATTCATGAAAATAATTAACGGTGTTGGTAGTGGTTTATAAATTTGTATATGTTAGAAGCAAATGGAAACAAACTATATGCCAAACATTTGGTATATCTTGATATAGACTAATATGCAATCTATAAACCTGACGGTGAAAGAGGTATATTTATTACTAAAGAATAATATTATACTGCTAAATGGACAAAGAAGTTCTAAAACTATGTAGAGTGTGACAATGTTGTTATGAAAAATATATGGGTAAAAACTGTCTGGAAAGGTCAAAGATAAAATATTAAGGCATTGTTGGATGATGGAATTGGAGTTGATTTTTTTTTTCAAAGATTTTATTTATTTATTTGACAGAGATAGAGACAGCCAGCAAGAGAGGGAACACAAGCAGGGGGAGTGGGAGAGGAAGAAGCAGGCTCATAGCAGAGGAGCCTGATGTGGGGCTCAATCACATAATGCCGGGATCCCGCCCTGAGCCGAAGGCAGAGGCTTAACCGCTGTGCCACCCAGGTGCCCCTGGAGTTGATTTTTAAATTTATTTATATTTAAAATTTTTTTTATCCAAATTAGCACTTGTATTATAAGAAAATGATTACCAAAAATTTCTTCTATGAATTATCAACTAGGTGTTCTATTCAAAATACACAGGCAGAATAAATGGTAAAGTAAAAAAATTATGTCTTTTTTTTCTCTGCTAAATTTGACTAGGTATCTTGAATTATTTTGTGGATAATTTATTGGGAAGTGATATTTGGTTGTGAGTAAAATTCATTTTGTTGGAACTTGCCCAAATCTCAAAGTATAATAATATTTATTGAAATTATTTTATTAAGAGCAATTGTAATATTGTCCTGTGACTTTTCTTAGTAATTGTGTAATAATAAAGTTACGTTTATGATACACTAATTTATTTAGTTTTTTCAATCAGTTCCATATAAAACATTTGTTTAGTCTATTGACCTATCACTTTTACCATAAACTATTATTCATATGTAAGGTGAAATTCATTCTTAATGATGTGGATTTTTCAAGATGTAAACTTCTTTAATTTTGTGATCATGATATTAAATATACATCAAGTGTAATTTAGAATACATACTTAAGATATAGTCATTTCTTTTTTTTTTAATTAAAAAAAAAGATTTTGTTTTTTCATTTGAGAGAGAGAGAGAGAGCACAAACAGGGGGAGAGGCTGAGGGAGAGGGAGAAGCAGTCTCCCCACTGAGCCAGGAGCCCGATACGGGGCTTGATTCCAGCACCCTGAGATCGTGATGTGAGCTGAAGGCAGACGCTTAACTGACTGAGCCACCCAGGTGCCCCGGATATAGCTGTTTCTTTCAGGATCTTAAAATTTGAGGAAATGGACAAAGTATGGGCCATGCTACTTAATATGAAAATTCTCCTGTCCAGTTTTGCCTTTTCATGTAGAACTAGGCAGAAGGGCTAAGGGGTGCACTTGACAGTTATACACATGGGAAAATTTATAGGACTGGGAAATTTCAGATGAGATAATAGGAGACCTTAGACAGAGGGCCTGGCAGAGCCAAAAGTGGCACCATAGAGCCAGGTTTCTAATTTTCTTTAATCTAAAGTAATTTCCTAGGGGCATCTGGCTGGCTCAGAGGAGTGTGCAACCCTTGATACTTGGGGTCATGAATTTGAGCCCTTTGTGGGGTGTAGAGATTACTTAAATAAATAAAATTTTAAAAAAATAATAAAAAAATTAAACAAAACAATTTCCTAACCTTTTCTCTTTTTTCATGACATTGATATTTTTGAAGAATATAGGCCAGTTGTTTTATAGACTATTAATTTTGAGTTGTATGCTTCAGTTTTTTAAGCATGTAACTTTATATTTTAGTTTCAAAAACATGGGAATATATAAGAAAGAAAGCATTCATCTATGATCCTGGTACCCAAGAATGCTATTGACATTTAGGCAAACTTTCTTTTCCCCCCTATGAATTTATTTTTCTACATAATTTGAATCCTTCTGTATATGCAGTTTTTGTATCTGATTTTATGAGAATTACCCATGTCATTGAAGGCTCTTTGAAAGCATATTTTTAGTAGCTTCCTTATAGTCCTTGTTACAGTTACACTAACATATATTTAAATACTCTCTTATTGTTGGGCATTTAAATTGTTTCAGAAGCTCAGGACATTCCAGTCTTGAGTTTTGGGGCCTCTTTCCAGGTAAGGATTTGCTTCTCTTGATATGCCAATGTATTTGTCTGCTCAGAGTGCTTGTCATACCATCTGCAGTGACAGTGCGTTGTCATTTTCTCAGCCTGACTTCTGGGAGATCACAGGGAGTTGAATACAGCTGAGTTAAACAGATGTTCGACTTGGCTACATCTTTGAGGTCTTGCCTGGTTTCAGTCTTTTTTTTTTAAGATTTTATTTATTTATTTTCCAGAGAAAGAGAGAGAGAATGAGTGAGTGCAGCAGGCAGAGGGAGAAGCAGGCTCCCTGCTGAGCAAGGAGCCTGATGTGGGACTAGATTCCGGGACCCTGGGATCATGACCTGAGCAGAAGGCAGATGCTCAACCAACTGAGCCACCCAGGCATCCCTTAAACAAGCTTTAATTCAGTTTATTTTTCTTGTATAAAACTATGTGGTGGCCACAGCAGCAGCCTGGTGTGGGTCTTTACAATATGGTCAGTGAATACCTGAGAGGGAGACTTGGTGAACATGGTCTCTTTCCACATGTCAGGGGCGAGACAGCTGTAGTTCTTCTAAGTGGTGTCAGAAGCGGCCGTGGCAAGTTGCCCTGGGTGGCGTTGCAGCTCCTGGCTGAGATGTAGCAGTCATCAATACGGGCCATCATCAGGAGCTTCTTGGACACAAGGGCTGAGACTGTGCCCATGGGGGTGGCAATGAGGTGCAGCTGCGCAGAGCCACAGCAGCTGGTCTCCTTGCCTGGGACAGTGTGGGGCTTGCTGATCTTGCTCCTCTGGTAACCTTGCCACATGGGGATGATGGAAAGCTTGGCCAGGATGATGGCTCCAAGGATGGCAGTGGCTATCTCCATGGAGCACTTAACACCCAGACTGACATGTCCACTGTACCCTCCGGTGGCAACAAACGTCTTGAATCTGGTTTGCTGGGCAGCACGGGTCTTCTTTTGCACAGGCATAATCTTCAAAACCTCATGCTTGAGGGATGCCCCCAGGAAAGAGTCAGTGACCTCAGATTCCCTGATGGGCAGGGAGAAGAGATAGATCTCCTCCAGGGACTTGATCTTTATGTCCTTGACCAGGTGGCCCGGCTTGGTGATAGGATCCACTCGTAGTCCTCAGCCTTGCCTCCGCAAGCTCCACAAGCTCTGTGGCCTCCACCCTGCCCCGACCATAGCTGCAGCTCTGGCCCCACATGCTGCTGCTGTGGCCTTCCATTCCGGGGCCCCTGAGCCCTTCCAAAGCACTGGCATCATCTGCCATTTGGTGTTTTCTCAGAGAAGCTGGTTTCAGGCTCAGTGAAACTCCTTGGGGTCTGAGAGAGAGAGTTTCTGGTCGGAAGAATACTCTGTGGTTTCCCAGCAGAAACAGTAGCCCGTCGGTTGTGAGTTGGTTCTGGTGTTGTCTCTGGGGGATTTGTATTAATGACGGAAGAAGCAGAGGTTGGTTAAGTCTTATCACCTTCTGAAGTGGCTCTTTTCCTCAGAATAAAGGAAAAAAATATGCATCGTCTTCTCTGTGATTCTTTTCCTAACAGTGCCTTGTAATCCTCCATGCTGGACCCCGCCTGGTTAATCACCTGCTCTTCTGACTCATCCAGAAATGTAATCCGTAGGTCCATATTGCAGCCCTCATGTTGTACTGTGTTCTCTTGCATACAATTCTGGCTTCCCTACAAGGCTTTCAGTTTTCTATCAGTTAGACTTTGCACTGCAACAAATCACATCAAATCTTAGTGGCTTAGAGTAGCAGCCATTTATGTAGCTCATGATTTTGTGGAATCAGCAGTTTGGTGGTGCTCAGCAGAGCTCAGCTGATTTTTGCTGGGACTCACTTATATGGACAGCTGCTGGGTCAGAAGAGGCTGGCTGTTTGATGATTGGGACACCTCAGTTATTCTCTTGTGGTTTCTCATTCTTCAACGGGCTGGTGAACTTGTTGACATGAGGGCTGCAGGGTACCCAAGAGCATCAAGAGGGCAAAACCTTAATGTGCAGAAACTTTTGAAATTTCTGCTTCTGATACAATTGCCACTGTCTCATTGTCTAAAACAAGTCCAATGGCCAACCCCAGGGTCAGTGTGGGAGAGCACTATACAAGGGCATGGATAGAGGATGTGTGAACAAATGGGGCCATTCTTGTAGTCAACCCATGACAATTTCCTTGATGTCAGGATTACATTGTACCCATCTTTCTATTCTTAGCTTATACGATGAGTTTGGCGTAAGGTAGGTGCTTGGGAAATGCTAAAGTGGTGTGTACAGTTATCTGAATCCGTTAGTGTGCCCCCAAACTTGAGTAATCTTTGGGATACAGAGAGAGCATTAAGGCAGTGCTCTAGGATGCTGAACTTTAGGGGACTCTGCTGTTGGCCGACTAGTAGTTGGAGACGTCAAGGATGTGCCAGTGGGCCAGAGATGTCCCACCTAGAGATTACGCTCTACCTTCCTCTAAATCCTGTTCCAAGGAAAATGGACTCCACAATTCTCTACCTAAATAGCCTTAAGTTGCTTTCAGGACCTGTGTAGGTCTCTCTGTCTCTCTCTCCCTTTTTTTTTTTTTTTTAACTAAAGGAAGACTGCACCAATGTCTACCTCCGAGGTACAAAAGATGGCCAAGGGGTAGCATTTGCACGGTGAGGGTTAGAGTGGATGGACCTTAGACTTTGGGTTGGGGTACCTATAACCTTGGTTTGGTACCTGTAACCCTTTGCCTTGGACTGCAGAGGTTGGGAGGCGGCCTAACCAGGGATCTTAAAAGGCTATTGACAGTTGTGGGACCCTTCCAGGGGCTGGACTCGTCTTAATCTGAATTCTGGGAGTTTTGATTAAATCAAATAACTTCAGGAATATAATGAACTAAAAAACTATGAAATAGCTTTTTAACTTACTTATTGTATTTTATGGCAGTAGATGGATGTGGTGCTTCTTTTGTGAGATTATGAACTGAAATGTTGGTTCCTGTTAATATATGGTAAATTTGTGAGATTATAATCTCTCTTTTAGGAAGTGTGTCAAGTTGCTCAGCTACTTTTCCTCTATAAATGTAAAGTCTCTTATTTATAGTCTAAATGATAAGTCTACAGAGCCTCCTGGATAGCGATAAAGTGAGTACCGGGGTGACTGGCTGGCTCAGTTGGTGGAATGTGCGACTTAATCTCAGGGTTGTGAGTTTGAGCCCCATGTTGGGTGTAGAGATTACCTAAAAATAGAATCTTTTAAAGAAAAAAAAATGAGTACCAAGTCACGTGGGACTTTAGTATTTACAAATTTAATGTGTATGGGCTAGAGGGGAACATAAAAGTTCAGCATAGTGAGGCATTTAAAATAGTTTAAAGAGATAGAAAGCTTGGGGGCAAAGCAGATACAGGTATACCTCCGAGTTATTGCGGTTTCAGGTCCAGACCATTGCAATAAAGTGAATATCACAATAGCATGAGTCAAATGAAGTTTTTGGTTTTCTGGTGCATATAAAAGTTACGTTCACACTATACTGTAGTCTATTAACTGTGAAATAGCATTATGTCTAAAAAATGTACATACCTCGATTAAAAATATTTTATTGCTGAAAAATGCTAACCATCATCTGAACTTTCAGCAAGTTATCTTTTTGAAGGTAGAAGGTCTTGCCTTGATGTTGATGGCTGCAGACTGATGAGAGTGGTGGTTGCTGAAGGCTGGGGTGGCTGTGGCAATTTCTTAAAATAAGACAACACTGAAGTTTCCTGCATCAATTGACTCTAAATTTCAGGACAGTTTGTAGCAGGTGATGCTGTTCCATAGCATTTCACCACAGTAGAACTTCTTTCATAATTGGAATCAATCCCTTCAAACCCTGCCACTGCTTTATCAGTTACGTGTAGGTGGTGTTCTAAATTCTTTGTTGTCATTTCAATAATCTTCACAGCATCTTCACCAGGAGTAGATTCCATCTCAAGAAACCACTTTCTTTGCTTATCTGGAATAAGCAACTTCTCATCCATTCAAGTTTTATCATGAGATTCCAGCATTTTAGTCCCATCTTCAGGCTCCGCTTGTCATGCTAGTCCTCTTGCTCTTTCCACCACATCTGCAGTTACTTCTGCCTCTGAAATCTTGAATCCCTCAAAGTCATCCATGAGGGTTGTAATCAATTTCTTCCAAACTCCTATTCATGTTGCTATTTTGACTTTTCCTATGAATCATGAATGTTCTTAATGGCATGTGGAATGATGAATCTTTTCCAGAAAGTTTTCGATTGACTTTGCCTAGATCCATCACAGGAATTACTATCTATGGCAGCTCTAACCCTATGAAATGTATTTCTTAAATAAGGAGACTTGAAAGTTAAAATGACTACTTGATTTATGGCCTGCAGAATGGATGCATTAATCACATCTTACATCTCCATCAGAGCTCTTGGGTGATCAGCTATACTGTCAATGAGCAGTAATATTGTGAAAGGAATCTTTTCTGAGCAGTAGGTCTCAACTGGGGTTAAAATAGTTTTCGATAGGCCTTAACAATATTTAGTAAACCATGTTGTAAACAGATGATGTACTGTTATATAGGCTTTGTTGTTCCATTTCTAGAGCACAGGCAGAGTAGATTTAGCATAATTCTTAAGGGCCTTAGGATTTTCAGAATGGTACATGAGCGTTGGCTTCAACTTAAAGTCACCAGCTGCATTAGCCTGTAATAAGAGAGTCAGTGTGTCCTTTGAAGCTTTGAAGCCAGATAATGACTTCTCTAATTATGAAAGTCCTAGATGGCATATTCCAGGAGACTGTTTCATCTACACTGAAAATCTGTTGTTTAGTGTAAATGACACATAGTTTTGGAATAGAGGTGAGATTTGGTGGGGTGGGGTCCGGAGCCGAAGTCCTAGAAAGAATTCTTGAGATGTCTTTGGTGCAAATTTATTAAAGCACGGGAATAGGACCTGTGAGCAGAAAGAGCTGCACTAGGGTTGTGCGGAGCAATTGATTATATACTATGGGGCTGGGGGAGGTAAGGAAAAAGGGAGGTTTTCCAAAGAACTTACATATGCTAAAGAGGACCTACAAGATTCTGGAGGCCTTGCCATAGTCAAGTGAAGGTTGTTTTCCCCTCTAGTAAAGCATTAACATTAAGACAGTTGGGAGCTTCAGAAGAATGTCATACATATCCTGCCCAGGAGTGGGGCAGGGGGAGGGTGTCAGTTTATGCTTTGTCTGCAGTTAGCCTTCTGCTTCCACATCATAACCACCTTCATTCATTGTCGTAGCTGGATCTGCTGGAGAACTTGCTGCAGCTTCCACATCAGCACTTGCTGCTTCACCTTGCACTTGTATGGTGTGGAGATGGCTTCTTTCCTTACACCTCATGAACCAACCTCTGCTGGCTTCAGACTTTTCTTGTGCAGCTTCCTCACCTCTCTGAGCCTTCACAGAACTGAAGAGAATTAGGGCCTTGCTCTGGATTAGGCTTTGGCCTAATGCATTCTCTTAAGAGAATGTTACGGATGGTTTGGTCTTCTATCCAGACGAGTAAAACTTTCTTCATATCAGCAATAAAGCTGTTTCACATTCTTTTCTTTTTTTAAAAATATTTATTTATTTATTTTAGAGAGAGGGAGAGCCCGTGCAGTTGTGCACATACCATGAGGAGGGGGCAGAGGGAGAGGGAGACAAGCAGACTCCCTGCTGAGAGTGGAGCCCGCTGTGGGGCTTGTTCCCAGGATCTCGAGATCATGACCTAAGCCAGAACCAAGAGTTGGACGCTTAACCAAGTAAGCCACCCAGGTGCCCCAAGCTGTTTCACTTTCTTATCATTTATGTATTCAGAAACGCACTTTAAATTTACTTCAAGATTTTTTCCTTTGCATTCACAACTTGGCTGCCTGGGACAAGAGGCCTAGCTTTTGGCTATCTCAGCTTTCAGCATGCCTTCCTCACTGAGCTTAATCATTTCTAGCTTTTGATTTAAACTGAACAATGTGCAGCTCTTTCTTTGACTTGAACACTGAGAGGCCATTGTTGGATTATTAGTTGGCCTAATTTCAGTATTGTTTTGTCTTAGGGATTAGGGAGGCCAGAGGAGAGGGAAAATGACAAGGAACAGTCAGTCAATGGAGCAGTCAGAAGGCATACAACATTTGTGGATTAAGTTTGCTGTGTTCTTATATGGATGCAGTTTTTAGTGCCCCCAAACAGTTACAATAGTACCATCAAAGATCACTGATCACAGATCACTGTAAAAAATATAACAACAATGAAAAAGTTTGAAATATTTTGAGAATTAGCAAAATATGACATAGAGACATGAAATAAGCAAATGATTTTGGAAAAATGACTCTGATAGACTTCCTTGATGCAAGGTTGCCACAAACCTTCCATATGTAAAAAATGCAGTATCTGTAAAGTGCAACAAAGTGAAGTGCAGTAAAACAAGGTATGCTTGTATAACAAACAACTGGGGGGACTTGTGTTACTATGGCTGAAATGAATTTCAGTGATGCTTTCTTTTTTCTCCTCCTTTCTTCTGCCTGCCTCCCCCTTCTTTAAAGAATCCCATTGGTCAGTAACTTGTTACATGGAAAATTACCTTTGCCTTTGTTATTTACATTATGCCTTTAGGAATTTTGGAATGATATGGGAGTCCTTAACGAAGAGTTAGAATCAAAGCTTATTGTGTTCTGTCTATGGCTTGAATTTAAAATAAGAAAGGGCAAACATAAAAGTTTTAGTCTTATATTCTGAGGATTAAGTTAAGAAATCATCAGTGATGAGGGGCGCCTGGGTGGCACAGCGGTTAAGCGTCTGCCTTCGGCTCAGGGCATGATCCCAGTGTTATGGGATCGAGCCCCACGTCAGGCTCCTCCACTATGAGCCTGCTTCTTCCTCTCCCGCTCCCCCTGCTTGTGTTCCCTCTCTCGCTGGCTGTCTCTATCTCTGTCAAATAAATAAATAAAATCTTTAAAAAAAAATCATCAGTGATGAGCATGTGTCTAGTAATTTCATTTACAAGCCATTTGATTAATGACTACACTATAAATATTTCTTCAGATTTGCATAGCTCTCTTAAATCTGAATTTTTTTTGCAATTCTGTTATCATCTTTTCTGGTTTAATGTTTGAAACTCATTACATGTCTTCTTACTAGAAAGTTATTTCCCATTGGTTATAGTAGAATTATATTTTAATGTGATGTGATTGGATAATAACACATTATCATCAAAAGCAGGAGAAGGTAGATTTATCAGGCTATTAAATTATAGGAGATGTTATTGCTGTGAGAGAAAACCCAATTACCTCTGGGCTGTGGACAAGGAATTTCCTATTTCCTACTGGAGATCTAAAATTGATTATATTCAGGCTAGTAGATTCACGCAGTTATTCCTAGAATCACAAAATTCTAGAGATATTAGGACTTTAGAAGTTATCTAACCCTACACCCTCATTTAAAAAATGTTGTATGGGGATGCTGGATGGCTCAGTCGTATGGGGATGCTGGATGGCTCAGTCGGTTAAGCGTCTGCCTTCGGCTCAGGTCATGATCCCAGGGTCCTAGGATAGAGCCCCACCTCGGGCTCCCCGCTCAGCGGGGAGTCTGCTTCTCCCTCCACCCCTCACCCTGCTGTTGTGCTTTCTCAGTCCTTCACTTGCTTGCTCTCTCATAAATAAATAAATAAATAAATAAATTAAACAAAATTAATCTTTAAAAAAATGTTATTCAGGTGAAAGTTCTCTTGCCCAAGGTTACACTGGAATCAGAACCCAAAGGCCATAATCGCCCTGAGCTAGTGACCATTTTCTAATGGTCTCTTCTCTGTTTATACAAGGTATACATTCTGAATAAATAAAGAAATTTTTAAAAACCAACAAAACAAAAAATCTGGGCTGGAGTCCTACATCAGGCTCCTTGCACAGTGGGGAGTCTGCTTCTCCTTCTCCCTCTCTCTCTCTGTCTGTCAAATAAATAAACTCTTATACAAGGTATACATTCTGGAGGCAGAATCTTTTAAAATTTGATGTCTGATATTTAAAAGGTTTTCTATAGTTTTCATGGTTGCATCAACTATAAAGCCAATTCTTAGTCTTTTTTTTTAAAGTAAGTTCTTTGATTTACCTTATTATTGCCAGAGTGTATCAGAGTAGCAAAATTGTTCCATTCTTTCTCTTCTTTTTTTGGTGTAGTTGACATACAGTGTTACATTAGTTTTAGTTATAAAACATAGTGACTGCACAGCTCTCTATGTTACCTGTGCTCACCTCAAGTGTAGCTATTGATGTGATGTGGCCTGGGAGTGAACGGTCCAGAAAGAATTCTCGAGACGTTTTCTGGGTAAAAAGCTGTTTTTTATTAAAGTATGAGGACAGGACCCTTGGGCAGAAGGAGCTACTCTGGGATTGTGAGGAGCAATTGATTGTAAGCCTTTCAGTTGGGAGGGGCAGAGATAAAGTAAGTATTCAAAAGGATTTTTGTGTGTGGATGAAGACTTGCAGCATCCTGGGATCAACTGGAGGGAAGGTAGCCTTTTGCCTCTAGCAAAACATTAACATTAAGGCAGTTGTGAGTACATTAACATTAAGGCAGTTGTGAGTTCCTTGAGGAATGTCACTCCGTTGGTCTCAAGTACTCGTCAATGCACTGCAAGGTGTAAGGAAATTTAATTTTATCTACATTTCTTTTGCCTTTGTTCTCCTAATCAGCTACTACCTGTCACCATGCAATGCTATTACAATACCAAGAACTATAGTCCCTATGCTGTACCAATCATTCCATTCTTTATGGATCTTTTCCCAATGAATTGTGGGACCCATAAAAAAGGTAACTCTAATATTTATTTTTGTTGTGCTTTATTTGCTTGATTAAATAGGTGATTCTTTCACAAAATTTCTACTTTTAACATTTCTTTGATAATTTATAAACACATTTATGCAAACTACATATGTATAAATGTGTAAATATCTTATCAATATTTGAAAAGATTGAGATTTATTCATTTGCTGTTAATATATTATAACCAAATTATTAAGTTAAGGTGTGTCCTGCTAATGTAGTTTTTTCCCATTGTCTTTTCTTCCCAATTGAAACAAGTGGAACCTTTAGAATATATATATAAACCAATCCTTACAATCTGATTAATTTTAAAAAGGGCTGTGATTCTATTATGCTCTCTGTGATCTATCTTATATTTTAATACCCATGTGGTTAAGAAATTCTTGGTTATCTTCTGCTTTCCTTTCCTTTTCTTTTCCCTTAGTATTCATTTTTTTTCTTATTATATTTCCTATAGTTAGAAATCAGCTGGTTATTATCATTATATGCTAAGAATGTAGAGGGATTTTTGTTTTTCTTTATGATTAGGAAAAACATTTGCTTGTGAAGTGTGAAGAAATCATAATGTTTTATTTGCAATAAAGTTTTGAAGCCAGTTCCCGGGTTATACAGTGAAAAGATAGTGGAGCTGGGAATAAAACCAAGGTCATATGAAATTCATTTTTCTTAGTGCATGGGAAATAACATTACTTCCCCAGAGAACAAATGCTGTAGGTATTAGAAACAATTAAGGGTTTTTGGGCACCTGGCTGGCTCAGTCGGTAGAACATGTGACTCTTGATCTCGGGGTTGTGAGTTTGAGCCCCATGTTGGGTGGAGAGATTGCTTAAAAATAAAATCTTAAAAAAACTCACATAATTAAGAGTTCTTTTTTTTTTTTTTTAAAGATTTTATTTGGNATAAAACCAAGGTCATATGAAATTCATTTTTCTTAGTGCATGGGAAATAACATTACTTCCCCAGAGAACAAATGCTGTAGGTATTAGAAACAATTAAGGGTTTTGGGGCACCTGGCTGGCTCAGTCGGTAGAACATGTGACTCTTGATCTCGGGGTTGTGAGTTTGAGCCCCATGTTGGGTGGAGAGATTGCTTAAAAATAAAATCTTAAAAAAACTCACATAATTAAGAGTTCTTTTTTTTTTTTTTTAAAGATTTTATTTGTTTATTCGACAGAGGTAGAGACAGCCAGTGAGAGAGGGAACACAAGCAGGGGGAGAGGGAGAGGAAGAAGCAGGCTCACAGCAGAGGAGCCCGATGTGGGGCTCGATCCCACAATGCTGGGATCACACCCTGAGCCGAAGGCAGACGCTTAACCGCTGTGCCACCCAGGCGCCCCTAAGAGTTCTTAATATAGATGATAATACTGGCATAGATGCAAGAAATAATAGGTATGGGGAACTTGTAGCATCTTATTGTTGGCTGGAAGTCTGATTCTGCTAAAAGAAGAGGAAGGCATTATAATGGAAAGGACCCCTAAATAGGTGTCAGTTTCCACTTGCTTGGCCTTGTGGCCTTAAGTAAATAATTTAGCTGTTTTTAGCCTTCAGGCAATAACACCTGTCTTTCCAAACTTCTAAGTTTATTGTGAGGATTAAATGTGACAATGCATGTGAAAATATTTTGAAAATAGTGCTATATAGATGTGAGTTAGCACTAATCCAGAGCATCGGATGCATTTTCCTTTTGTCTTGCCAAGAGTGTCATCTCTTTGAAGGTAGACCAAGGCAGTGGAGAAAATTAGAGTTCTGTATCTTTTAATGACTAATAAAGAATATATTGGTGATATGGCCTTAAAAGGAATTCTGGGAACGTTGACCTTATTAGAGTTTATAATGTCAAGGCAAGGTGGTACTGCATATCATTTTTCAAGAGGAGATTTTGGGGTGCCTGGGTGGCTCAGTCGGTTAAACATCCAAATCTTGATTTCCACTCAGGTCATGATCTCAGGGTTGTGAGATCAAGCCCCACCTGGGGCTCCATGCTGGGCGCTGGGCATGGATCCTGTTTAGGATTCTTTTTCTCCCTCTCGCTCTGCCCTTCCCCCACCCCTCGCCTGAGCTAATTCTCAAAAAAAAGAAAAAAAAGAAAAGAAAAAGAGAAAGAAAAGAAGTAGATTTTAAGAAGTTAAGAGAAAAAGTAGGTATTTTAAAGAAACTGTGACCTATGAAGATGGTTGATAATGAAAAAATGAAATTCTGATGATTTAGTCGTGAATCATTTAAACAGTAGAGAAAGGTTTAGGGGCAAGGTATTTTATCTAACAAGGCCAGCGATATAGACAACTTTCTGAGCACAAAAGTCGCAGGAAATATACAAAATATCAAGGAAGGAGCATGTAACTAAGGAAAAATACAAGAGTAGCATTTATTTAAAATGGAGTTGGTGACTTTCCCATGTAGTACAATCGGCTTTAAAATATGCATCTAATAGAACATATTTCAAAGTTAGAAGAGTGGCTACTAGCTAGCTACTCCTTGGCTATGGCTGGAAAAGAATTCATATGAAAGTTTAGTTAGGTTAGTGTCATGGAGGCTAAAATTGGGAATTAGCTGGGGTTTATAAGAAGGTTAGGGCAAATAAACCAATAAAAACAAGTTAAAGATAGGAGAAAGGACTCGTTTGTTTTTTAGAATTGAAGCTCCTTCCAGAAAATAGTTGAGGATAAGGTTGCTGATTAGGGAAGGTGAAAGCCTCTTTAAAATTATTCTTACTGGAAATACATTGCAGAGACTGACTGAATATTCACCAGGGATAGTTGTAGGAGGTGAAACATTTGGGTTTAAATGTCTTTCTTTTTAGCATTATTATTTACTATATTTGATGCAGCCACTGTGCATGTGTGGATGTCTGGGTGTGTTGTAGTACATCCTTATCTGAATTTAACCCTCATTTTGTGTTCCTCTGATTAGGATTTACCAGTCACAGTTTGTAGATTTTTAGCGATACCGAATGCTGAGAACAAAGGTATAAGAAAAAATTAATGAGAAAAACCACGTTTACCAGCCCCTAGTCTCCAAACCATCCCTACTTATTTGTAGTAGCATCAATGAATCAAATGATGATCATGGGTACAGTTCTTCAGATATATGTTCTCAGTGTAGGGATCTATCATTAAAGGACCAGAGGAAGAGAGAGGTAGCTGAACATTAAGAGTACCTTATAATGTCTGGGCATCCCGCATCAAACCTCTCTTCCAAAGCTGATATGCTATGTAGTATCTTAAAACGAGCTATTTATTTGGCTGTGCATTCTCATTTACATTTTATGTTCAAATGCTTTATAGCTCACATCAAAAGAGAAGAATAGAGCCTGGCAGCAACCCCTTTTGTAAGGCCATATTTAAAGCTTAGTTTGATATTGTACTGTAAGAGGGATGCTAAAAATAATGTTCATAGTGAATCTGTTTTCCAGTTTTATTTTAAGATTTGGTTTTTAAAAGCTATCTTCAGCCTTGTATGTAAGTACTTATTCCATGAATTTATATAGAAGTAGCATTTCTGGCCAAGTAGAAAAAAATGACTAGTTGATTCATTTTCCTAGAAAACCAACAGATGCTTTCCTAGAGATAAAACATAATCAAATTTATTTAAAATTGACTTGGTGACTTTCCTGTAGTAAAACTGTCTTTAAAATATGCATTTAACATAACATATTTAAAGTTAGAACAATGGCTACCAGGTACTCCTTGACTCTGAATTAAAAAGAATTCATATGAAGTTTTAGATGTCAGTTGAATTAACTTATAAGCGACTTCCAATGGGGAAAGAAATTATTAAGTTGGCACTTTTTTTTTTTGGACACTGCTTCTACAAAATAAATTTGAAATTTATACAGGGGTCTTAGTTCATGCTAGAATAGTGGTAACTCCCAATTCTGTATATGTGTGTATATGGAGGGGAAAGAGTATGTATAAATCTATCTAGGAGGATATCTTTTTGGTCTTGATTATTAGACACTAATCATAGAAGCAAAATGTAAGCAGTGATCCCTCCTGAACTGAAGGTAAAATAACAATGGACATAGTTTATAAAAGTCACTCTACATAGTTGTTGAAAAATCTGGTTCTTAAAAATACATTAGTTTCTGAAAATCTTTCCATGTAATTGAGTTTATATGGTTTTGCAGCCAAACTGCTGGGACAGCCAACAATCTACCAAGAGTGGAAGAGTATCAAAGTGAAAGGGCCACAATGATCAAAACATCAGATCTGAGTTTCCCATTTGGAAAGTTGGAGGTGGTTGATACCGATATATAGTATTAGGAATGAGGGTGGAGCTATAAATTGGATAATCATCATATGCAGTAGATAGCTCCTCCCGAATTAATTTTAAATATCTTTTAATTTTATAACACTTTTATTAGATTTATAGCAAAATGACAAAGATAGTGCAGAGGGCTCCCGTAGACCCCACACCCGATTTCTGCCATTGTTAAAATCTTACACGAGTATGGTACATTTGTTACAATTATCAAACCAATAGGAATGTATTTTTTTATTCATTAAAGTCCACATTTTATTCATATTTTCTTGGTTTTTACCTCCTGGCCTTTTTCTATTCCAGGATCCCATCCAGGGGATAGCATATTGCACTTGGTGATCATGTCTGTTTAGGGTCTTCCTGACTATGACAGTTTATCAGACTTATCTTATTTTTGATGATATTGATAGTTTTGAGGAGTACTGATGAGGTATTTGGTGGAATGTCTCTTAATTGGAATTTGATGTTTTTATCATGGGGTCATATGTTTTGGGTGAAAGACTACAGAGGGAAATTGCCCTTTTCATTACATCAAATCAGAGGTACATACATTATTGGAATGACTTACTACTATTTTTTTAAAAGATTTATTTATTTATCTTGGAGAGAGAGGGTGAAAGCACACACATGCTGATGTGCACAGAGGGGAGGGGCAATGGGAGAGGGAAAAAGAGAATCTCAAGCAGACAAACCACTGAGTGTGGAGCCTGATATAGGGCTTGATCTCAAGACCCTGAGATCTTGACCTGAGTGGTAATCAAGAGTCACACTTAGCCAGCTGAGCCACCCAGCATGACTTGTTACTATTGATGTTGACCGTTAGCATCTGACCGAGGTAATATTTGCCAGGTTTCTCCCTGTCCCTACTGTAAACTTTGGGAGGAAGTCACTACATTTAAGGAGTAGGTGTTCTTCTCCTCTTCCTTGAGGGTAGATTGTTTATGTAAATTACTTGGAATTCTTCTGCTTGGCAGACTTGTTTCTTCTTCTCCATTCATTTATTTATTTTGTCATTTATATATATCCAAATGGAAATCATGGATATTTATTTTATACTTTGGGTTATAATCCAACACTAATTTATTTATTTTGTTGCTCAAACTGTTCCCTTGGGAGCTCTTTCAGTTGGCTCCTGCATCCCTTTGACAAACTTCCATCATTGTGTGTGTGAATATGTGTGTTTTGAGCACTTCTTTACTTTCTATCACTGTAAGATGCTTCAGGATCATCTTTAATATTTCCTGCCCTAGTTCCAGAATCAGCTATTTCTCTAAGGGGCCCTCATTCCTTTTATGGAGAATGGCATTAGAAACCAAGATCTGGATGGCCTGCTCATTGCTACTCGTATGTAGTTGCTTCTAGGCCCTCTCCGCTGACAGAGCTGGGAGATATATATGTGTGTATATATCTGTATATATATAACCTGTGTATGTACACATACTTATAAATATTTCTGTATATGACCATCTGCATTTATGTTAAACAAGTTCATATTGATATCTCCAACTCGAATCTATTACCACATGGATAATTCTAGCCTACTCTTCTTGCTTATCTGTAGTTTCTCATTCCAACAGTAAGAAACTTGGCTCCCGCCATCCATTTATTTAGGTAATTGTTCATTCCAGTACACATGTATTGCAGTAACAGAATTGTTAACTTCTATCCCTGGGGGTGGGTGGGGAGTTGCAGCTTTATCAGCTTGGAATACGGTGGTTAAATGCAATTCCTTTTTGCCTTTACTCTTGCAGATTTCACTCATTTCCACTTATTTAGGTCAGTGCTTCCTCCCTCTACACCTTTCAGTGAGGTTGTTTCATAAATTCGTAATACAGTTAAGTGCATTTTGTCACATTCTGCATTCCATTCTGGGGTCGTTAATGATTAAAAAAATGCATGCTTTCAGGTTCACTCTTTGTGCTACAAAGTTTTATGGGTTTTGACAATGTATAGTATCATGTATTCATCACTACAGTGTCATATACCCAAAATTATTTTTAATTGTTAATGTTTGATCAATTTTGATTAAAAAATCCAGTGGTTTTTGGAGACTTGATCTAATATAATTTGAAATGTGTATTATTTATATGCGGGTACATAAAGTAGCTAAAACTTAAATGAGTTTTAGGTTATCATAAAGATATCTCATAATCTTAAATATATAATTATATTTTACATATTTAATAAGCACTATGACAAAATTCCTGTAATTTTTCTGGTACAACAGTCATGTCAGACGGTTGCATTCCTTAATCCTCTCCAAATTATTTGCATTTTCAAAGAAGAGTAGATATTCATCCAAATATGTCCCATCTGGTGTTAGGATTTTAGGCAGTGTTAACAATGAATTACAAACTAGTATGCAGTGTTGGGAAATCTTGCTTTCCAGGGCCAGACTCCCTGACTTATACCTTAGTGTATTGCTTTATTTCTTGATTCATTTTTAAACCTTCTTCGAGTCTTAGTTCTTTTGGACCATCTTCAAGTGATCCCCAAGCCACACCTTCTTTATGAAACAGGGCTACATTTCTTCATTGAATAAGTAATTTTTGAGCATCTTCTATATGTGTGACATTGTGTTAGGTAGGGGCAGAGTTCCTAATTATAAATCAGCCAAAATGGTGGCTAAAATGCTCTTGGAACCAATGGCTCCCAGACTGCTAAATTTCTTTCTTTTTTTTTTTTTTAATATTTTATTTATTTATTTGACAGAGATAGAGACAGCCAGCGAGAGGGAACACAAGCAGGGGAGTGGGAGAGGAAGAAGCAGGCTCATAGCAGAGGAGCCTGATGTGGGGCTCGATCACATAACGCGGGGATCACGCCCTGAGCCGAAGGCAGACGCTTAACCGCTGTGCCACCCAGGCGCCCCAGACTGCTAAATTTCTTAAGTCAGTTAAAAAGCAAGCAAGCAAACAAACCTCCCCCCCCCCCACAAACTTTGGCAATGGATATAAAGTTGCCATCTTTTTTTTATATTGTCAAGTGTGTACATTAAAAATGAACAACAGGTAAACAAAAGACAAGTAATACTTTCATGAAGTAGGATTTGTTTGCCCCTTCCAAATGTCTAATTTAAATTTCATACTCTGTTCCTTTCGCTAATTAATGTAAACTTCCCCTCCCCCAATCCTTTATTTCTCAAACAACTTAAGCTATTATCCTACCCCACAGATGTCAAGGGTAGACCTTTATTATTATTTATTATTATTTTTTAAATTTATTTAAGGGTAGACCTTTAATGAGTAGAACAGATATCAGACTTGACAGTAGTGAATAATCATGTCTGTCTTTTGTCAGTCTTTTGACTCTAAGTACGGGAAATGCTGTGGAAAATTGCTTCTTTGGTTGAAAACCTAAATTAGTACATGCTATTCCATAGTGAATGCTTGCTTAATAAATACCTGCTAAATGAATAAAAAAATGAATCTTTTCTCATCATCTCATTCATTAATGTGAAGATAGATAGACTCTAACATCTGACAGGAACTTCCTTTACTGCTAACAATCTGGAATTTTCTATATTTTATAGATGAACATAATAAAAATATGATCTTTGTTCTAATTGGCCAGTGGTAGAATTTAACCTTGGTTTTCTGACTTTGTTGCAACCTTTTTTCTGAATAAGAAATTATTTTAAAATCAGGACATTTTTTTTTTTTTAAGGTTTTATTTATTTATTTGACAGAGATAGAGAGCCAGCGAGACAGGGAACACAAGCAGGGGGAGTGGGAGAGGAAGAAGCAGGCTCACAGCGGAGGAGCCTGATGTGGGGCTCGATCCCACAACGCCGGGATCACGCCCTGAGCCGAAGGCAGACGTTTAACCGCCGTGCCACCCAGGCGCCCCAAAATCAGGACATTTCTTATTATTGTTTTCATTTTGAACCATGTTTCACAAGTAAGCTTTTTATAGAGCATACCATGACATTTTGTGGATTTAGTGATCCTGTAAGTCTAGCTCCATCATCTCTAAGACCAAGTAAGACTGAGATTAAAAAGAAACTATTTTAAGTATTTAGGATATAAATAAAAACTGGAATATGCTTATGAAGGTTTCGAGATTTCTAGAATTTAATCAAGAGCATTTTCAGAAAGTTGTTTCGCCTTATTAAAGAAATACAATGTTCATCGAAGTATATTTAGAAAACACAGATAAAATGATAAGGAGATAAAAATCGCCCATAATCTCGTCACCTAGAAGTTAACCACTTTTAATATTTAGGCATAGATTTGTCTTATATTATACTGTTATATGATTTGAATATGTAATATATAGATACATACATGTATTAGATATCCATTTAGGTTTGCTAACTTGATTTTTCACTTAATAGAGAGTGATTTTTTTTCATATTAATTATTCTGTTACACCATTCTCAATGATTACTAGTATTCCATTGTATGATAGGTCCCCTCTTTTTGGATATCTGTACAGTAGTCCCTCCTTATCCATAGTTTTGCTTCTGTGGTTTCAGTTACCTGCAGGCAGCCACGGCCTGGAAGCAGACGATCCTCCTTCTGATGGATCATTAGAGGGTCAGTAGTAACTTCATGCCGTGTCACAATACCTGTATCATTCACAGTCTTCGTCTCATCATGTAGGCATCTTGTCATCTCATATTGCAGGAAGAAGGGTGAGTGAGGATAGCACAACAAGATATTTTGAGCGAGAGACCACATTCACACAACTTTTACTATAGTATATTGTTATAATTATTCTATTTTAATTATTACTTGTTGTTAATCTCTTACTATACCTAATTCATAAATTAAACTTTATCATAGGTATGTATGTGTAAGAAAAACAGCATATATAGGGTCCCATATTATTCATGGCTTCAGGCATTCAGTGGGAGTGTATCCCCCATGGATAAGGGAGAGACTCATATAATTTCCAATCACAATTTCATTTTAATCTTGTTAATTGAAGAGAAGGTTATGCTATTCACTTTTTAGGAGAAGGGGATGATGAGGTGTCTTTGAAGCTAAAGTGAGGTAGGGCAGCAGTGCCCTCAAATGCGGTGAACCACTGCTCTGGGACACTTCTCTGCTGGCTCGCCTGGCTGGGCTGCAGGCCGGCCTAGGCCTGTTTGTTGTTAGTCCAGTGGAGAGAGCAGTGGCCGCAGTGGCGTCAGCAGGAACAGAGCTGGCTTCATCTCTGCTCTTTGTGTCGGATGTGGTGCTGGTGTGTTGTCCCCGCTGCTGCCATGTGATGGCTCGTAAGCAGCACTACACACAGGATCTGTAACTCCCTTTGAAAGCTCTATTGTGAGATGCTGCTGAGTTTTAGTGCAGGGGAGGTTTTTGCTAGTGTGTTGCTTTTGGTTTCTTTCAAATGTGAATGTGCCTTCCTCTAAAGAATCCTAAGTAAGGAAAGCACTAGTTTTGAGACAGCTAGAAGATGAATTAAATTATCCTTTACTTGAAGCCTCCTGTAATAGAACAGTAGCATAATAGAAAAGTAAATGCTCAGATTTCTTTGTCTACTTTGCACTGCAGTTAATCACCATAAGAGAAGTGAGAAATAAGAGAGTGGGGTGGGAATCAGGGACGGTTTCGTAAGTGAAATGATATTTGAATGGGACAATCAAGAATGGGTAGTATTTTGAGAGTAGTAACAAATGACAAGGAAGCACAGAAATGTGGACAATGGAAGTTATCCAGGATTTGATTTTTTATTCATTCATAAAACATTGATTGAGGGCCTGTGGTGTACCAGGAATTATACTAAAATTTGGATACATGAGGATGACATGGTTCCTGCTTTCTAGGAGTTAACAGTATGGTTGGAAAGATGGAAAATAGATGAACATAACATAGTTGGCTCTATAAGATAGGTTTCTACAGATAATAAGGAATTCAGAGTAGTACTCAGCCTCGGCAGAGTAACAGAAGTCTTGTAGGGGCTGATTGCTGAGCTGAGTCTTGAAGAACATGGGGAGCTGGGGGAAGGGGACTCCAGGGAGAGGAGACTCCAGGTGGAGGAGACTGTGCAAAGGCAAGGGTGTAAGAAGGAAGATTGGACCTCCAGAGCGCCGCAGAGAGTTCAGCATACAGCAGAGGAGGAGATTGCCAAGTGGAGGAGGATTGGCAATACATACTTTACGAGGGCTTGAGTTAAGACAATAAGGGGTGGGGAGATAATGAAGGAGACTTCCAGATTTTTGCTTGGGTGGTGGTGCCATTCACTATTACAAAAAAAAAAAAATAAATAACCACAATCAAGGAGGAAGAGATTGGGACAGCAGTGTGTTCTGTTTGGGGGCATGATGAGTTCAGAGTGCTTGTGATAAATTGGTATAACAAGTAGAAGTTTGGAGCTCCGAAGAGAGATTAGGACTGCAGATTCAAGAATAGCAACTATTAGCAGGGAGTTGATGAAACCACTGAGGGAGAACATGTAGAATGAGAAGATGGCTGATATAAAAATCCAAGGAGTGCACAACGGAAGACACTGAGAAGGAGGAGAAGAAGGAAGGGTGGGAGGGGATGGAATGAGGGAGGTTAGCTGAGAAAGCATCAGGAGAGCAGAGGAGAGAGGAAGAGAGGTCACAATATCAAGTTTGCTGAAAGAACAAGGGAAGATAAATACTGGGAGCACCATAGCTTTTAGAAATAAGGTTGTTGGTGAGGGCAGCTACAAGGGTGAAGTAGGAGATTGGCTTAAATTTCAGTGGTGGAGGTGCGTGTTAGAAGTCAAGGAGGCGTGATTTTAGAATCCTCTTGTAAGAAACTTGGCTGTAGAGGCAGAAGCGAGGTTAGGGTTAGAAGTCCATAGTATGTGAATATTGTCACTCCTTTGAAGTGTATGGAGGTCGGTGTATGTAAGAGATGGCATTATTGTAGTCCACCTCCCCTGGCCAGAATGCAGAAATTCAAAAATGCTTTTGTCCTCGGTTTTTATAATTTTGACAGTTTAACAATATGGTGTATTATGTTGTAGAAAGCATTTCACATCCTTGATTTTCCATATACCCTGAAAAAAGACAGCTCTGGGAGACAAGAGGTCAACTAAACAGGCTGTGAGTAGCGGAGGTGACATAGCAAAGCCCCTCTGGGTTACCCTTAGGTGAACAATGCTGTCTGCTGCCCAGAACACCCCCACTTCCAGGCAACTCTCCTACACTGGGTTATCTGACCTTGATGCCCACTACTAAGTAGGGACTAGCAGGGAAAGCAGGGTTAAGAGCAGGCCCACTGGTGTCAAGGAGAAGTGGCACCCAGTGTTCTGGTAGCAAAGGGGAAGACAGGCACATTGTAAGATACCTCCTAAGGACACAGCAATAATCATCAAAAAAGCTCACAGTTTGTGCAGGGTTTTCAGCCCTCTTTAATATCCACTGTGGGCATCACTACTTTTTAGCCTAATCTAATAATTGATGTTTTAAATGAAGACTTTATCAAGAGATGTTTAAATACTTGGTATACAGTGTATTAAGAATGCCAACAAGAAAATATTAACTATATTTTATGGTTTTCCATTAAAATAAAATTTTGGCAATTAAAGTGTTAGCTGGGCCTTTCCTGAAGAGCCTCTCACTCTGTCACTATTTGTTTGGAGGGTGCCCTAGAGTTAGTGCTTCTTACAGAAATTGCTGAGAGATAGAGCCGTGACGGGTGGATGGGGTAGAAAATGTGGTGCTAGAGGAAGGGCATGTCAAGGAAGCTTCGTGTTGTCAGTTCAAGTTTGTATTTCCATAGCACATTTTAAAACATTTTAAGTCTTCATTGCCTTGTGGAATCATAAAAAGGTTAATAAATAAACAGGATTTTTTAGTGATTGAAACAACCTTATCCCAGACTGTCCTCTGACTCAGGAGAATACATTAATTTTATCAGCTTTGGAGTAGCAAATATTCATCTTTTTTTATTCTCAGATTTGGTATTCTTTCCATTTAATATTTTTAATTGAAATGGTAATCTAAAATAGAAATTATTAAAAATCAAATATGAAAGGTCTAGTATATTTCTTTTACCACTTAAAAAATATGAGTATTTTAATTATCCTATCAGAATTGCCGGGGAACAAAATCAGACTATGGTAAATTGAAAGTAAAAATGCTTATTATTGAATTGTGGTAGCCCTGTTGACATTCAGGAAGGACAAACCTTGAAACCTCCTAAGATCCAAAATTCCTGACGTGAGAAATGTTTTTGTCTTTTACAGGCAAGAGTCTGAAATCTGGACAATGGCTTAAAATCAAAGTAATGACCTGGAATGTTGTTGACTCTGTAAAAATGTGTTCAGGAGTGATAATCTTTGTTAAAAAGGAGAAACTGTTTTTTAAAAATTGATCAAAGACTTAAATCTCATTATTTTATTGACGGTTCAGTGACAGGTGTCTGTCAGGGTCTGGGCATAGAAAAGTACTCTTACTGGTAAAAAACTACTTGTATTTTGTGTGTGTGTGTGTGTGTACTGAGTGAAAATTTTCTACAACAGTTATGTTAAGAAAACTTTTTTAAAGGGTTGAACCTGGGGTAAAAATTGGGTAATACCATAAAAAGAAGTTCTCACTGAGCAAAACAAGATGTATAGTGTGGTTAATTTTTAACAAATGTCTTATGTATATAGTTTGATGTCACAGAATAGAGAGTAGCAAATACTGTAACTTAAAAATCACTTTATTGTTTATTTTTCCTTTGTATTTGGTGCTGTCTTTCTGAATTTTATTTTTCTGGTGGTAACTATTTTTTGTTAAATTTATGCTCCCAGATGGTCGTTAACAATAATATTGTCTTGCTTTTTTTTTTTTAACCCTACAATTTGTAGAGAGCTTTCCCAAGTACTGTCTTATTTAATAAAATATGACATAAATATGTTGGAGGAAGGCCAGCATACTATCACTATTTTACAAATGAGAGAACCTTAAAAGGGGTTCAGTAACTTGTTTAAGGCCCTAGAGCCAGTGTCGGGAACGAACTCTTTTTTCCCTGTAATCCGTTGTCTTTTCATTGCAGCACTTTGTTGATGTGGGAATTGAATGAAGAAGACATTTTGGTTGGAAGTTTTAATTGAGCTTGGAACTTGAAAATTTAACTTGTAGACCTGTAACTTACTGTTAGAAAAGGGAGTTTAAGTAATCTTAAGTTGAAAAGAGGTAATAGCTAGAAATCCTACATAGATCTTAAATATTTCAAAATTTTTACTTTTGTTTTAAACTGTTTTAGCAGTCCTATATGTTTTAGGTGTTCTACTACAGGAAAAATAATCTCAGAGCTAGAATTCATTCTCCACTAGACTTGAGTTCACAGGTCCTGCATTTATTGTGACAAATTGGTACTTGGTGGAAAATATTTTATTGATCAAGTTTAGAATCTGTCAGAGACACAGACTTGATTTTTTAAAAAAGATTTTATTTATTTATTTGAGAGAAAGAGAGAGAGAAAGAGCATGAGCTGGGTGGGGGGAAGGGCAGAGGGAGAGTGAGAGAGGCAAGCAGACTCCCTGCTGAGTGTGGAGCCCATGCGGGGCTCAATCCCAGGACCCTGAGATCATGACCTGAGCCAAAGTCAGACACTGAACCAACTGAGCCACCCAGGCACCCCAGCATAGACTTGATTTTTACTTAGAGAAAATGTGATGCCTTTTAATGCTATGCTAAAAAGATAATCCTTTTATCTATTGTATAAGCTTTGTTTTATCTGTTGCACCTAGCTATACTTTAAGGGACAGTTTGGTTTGTGATATGTCAAAAATATGGGCTTCTATAATAATCAGCTATAATATATGCAGAATATATACGAGTGCCTACTGTGGCAATTATACTAGGTGCCTGTGATCTAATTGGAGAAAAAAGACTTAAAATTGGTGAGATATGTAACAGGGCAACTTATCAAGAATTTACTGTAGCAAATAGGAAAAATACAACACTGTTGCTTGTTCTGCACCCTTAAAAGAAGCGTATATTCTGTTCTTGGGAATGGGAGACTCTCTACTCCGTTCCTAAAGATGGAATTCTCTTTATTTCCAAGGAAGGTAAACACATTCCCAACGGTTTTAGAATCCATGGTAGAAGCTTTTAGGACCATCCTATTTCTAAAGTCTTTGAGAGAACAACTAAACTCTGTTATTGTTGAAGAAAATGCTGGTTGTCTTCAAAAGATTGGGGGATTTCTCCCAGAGAAAAAAATTTCCAGGGGGAGGAAATCAGAGATAGTTCATTTTTATGGATAGTTGAAGCTGGTACTCTAGTTGAAGCAGTGTCTTGGAGTTTCTGAAGTAGACGTGGTTATGTGGGTACTAGGGAAGACTGAACACGGAGATGACTTTGACAAACATTGTGAAGGTCCCCGTGGCTAACTTGGTGCAGAGGCTGGGGAGGGTGGCATGGAGGGTAAGCACTGGATGCTATCAATGGGGCTAAGTCAACAGGGCCACAAGGGTTTAGACAATGAGCAGCTCCTGTAGGGGTCACCATGGGCCACTGACTAAAGGCCTTGACTACACTTTTCTTCATTGCATCACCTTTGGGGTCTGATACAAATCAAGGGGTGAAATAATAGCCCTTAAGCATGTCTAATATTAGATTTCTTACTCACATGAATGAATCTTGACCTTGAAGTCTGAACTGGTTTGAATTTGAGAAACAAAGAGATGTGACATTTCTTATCTTGAATGTAGTGGAAATAGCTTGTGTGCATACATGAATGTGTGCATGAATCTGTGTGTACACGAATGTGTGCATACATGTATATGTGCTTCTCTTTCATACCTCCCCTGGTCTTTATGCATCCATCTTGAAATGTCCTCGTCCTTGCCTAACCACCTGGGAAATGCTTACTCATCATTCAGAATTCATGTCAAATACCACTTCTCCTTTTTGAATAAGCAAAGAGGAGGGAGTCTAAAAATAATTCTTGGCTTCCTAATTTGCAATATAGAGATAATGCTGGCCTTGCTTAAATCACAGACTGGTTGTGAGAGTTGAATGAAATGACTTCTATTAAAGAGACAGAACATGTTTAAGGTTGGGAGAGCCACAGCGGCAAAAGCATTGAGCAGGGGACTCTGGTATACAAGGAGGCAGGGTCCCTAGGGAGACCTGTTTTGATGGAGCTGAGGATTTATTTTTTATTTTTTGGTGTATGTGGTACAGATAAGAATAGCCATACAATGTTTACTTACTGTGAACTGGATTTAGGAGAGGATCTTGAATAGGAAGAAGGACTTCAAAACATAATGAAGTGGTTATTAGGAAACAGTTTCTTAATAAGTGAAGGAGGTATTTTGAGTTGATTTTAACTTGTGATACACAAAATTAATTTTACTGAAGAGTGGAGAGGCTGCACAGACAGGAAAATCAGCATGGATACAAGTATATTGTACAGGTGGAAACCATGAGTCTCAAGACTAAAAATATAATGGGCGGTTTTGGAAGTAGAAAGTTTTTAATGTTAGGAGATGACCCACCTCCTCAATTTGTGGGTAGAGTGTGATTTCAGTTTGTGGTGATTGAATGAGGGACGGATGTGCTAGACTGTGAACTGAGGGAGAGGACTGCTCTAGATTGTTCAGTCTCTTCACAATCCCTGCAATGTAGCTTTCAAAGATTGGCTGAAGAGATGAGTGGATTAGCTTGTCAAACATTACTAAGGCTTTTTAGCTGTAGTTCAATTGCTGGCAAAACAAAACAAAACACTTTAAATTCCTTCTTTAGGACAGTTTCTTTTTAAATAACATTTTTTTTTTCATTTCAAAGGCCAAAAAACTCACTTGCCCCTGAGAGCTAGCTGTTCTTGATGTCCCACCATTCTACCATATGAAATGATGAACCAGATTGTCAAGAAACTTTTGCCCAGAATCTCATTGCTGATGTCCTCTAATGTGAAGGGTCTGGCAAGATTCTGAACCTTCTATTTTTTTTTATAAGAATGCATAAATCTTTTATCTTTTATAAATACCCAGTTTATTCTGGAATTGATGTAATTTTCATAAAAAATTCTTAACTTCCAGGAAATGTTCAGCAGTTGTGATTTTCTGGGCCTTCTGTATGTCTCTAACAAAATATGTCTCTAACTCTGTGTCTCTAACAAAATAATTATAATAATAGGAGGAAAAGGAGCTCACATTTATTGAAGTCCTGCTATGTGCTCTCTACATGTTATTTAATCTTTTCAATAACCCTTTAGAGTATGTGATGCCATTTTTATTTGATAGACCTGGACTCTAAGATTTAGAGAGATAAAATACAATAACCAATGCATATACTCAATGAGCCATAGAGCTGGAATTTGAACCCAAGTCTTTCTGGACACACACACACAAATGTCTTACTACTTTATGCTGCAAGGCAGAAGTAATTCCAGGTGGGCTCTATTTTTAAATATGCCCCAAATCTGACCACCTTTCACCACTTATGTCACTATGATGCTGGTCCAGGTCTCCATGATGTTTTGTGTCTATTAGTCTAACATCTCCTGTTTTCTCTGCCTCTTTTTTTATTTTAGGATTTTATTGATTTATTTGAGAGAGAGAGAGAGAGAGGGCGTGAGTAGGGAGAGGGGAAGAGTGGAAGGGAGAGGAAGAGAATCTCAACCAGATTCTATGCTGAGCGTGGAGCCTGATGAGGGATTTGATCTCATGACCCCAAGATCATGACCAGAGCCAAAACCAAGAGTCGAAGGTTTAACTGACTGCTCCTGTTTTCCCTGTTTCTGTCTTTGACTCCTACGGTTTATTTTTGATAGCCAAAGTGATCCTTTTTTTATTTTTTATTTAAGTATAATTGACATAAAATATAATATTAGTTTCAAGTGTACAACATAGTAACTTGACCTTTGTATATGTACATTGAAAAATGATTATCTCAATAAGTCTAGTTATCATTCATCATCAAAGATAATACAATATTACTGTCTATATTCCCCATACGGTACATTACATCTCTATGACTTGTTTATTTTATAAGTGGAAGTTTGTATTCCTTGATCCCCTTCACTCATTTTAACCCCCATCCCCCTTCCCCTGTGGCAACCACCAATCTGTTCTCTGTATCTGTGAAATCTGGGTTTTATTTTGTCTATTTTGTTTTTTTAGATTACACATACGGTGTAAGCAAAATCATGTGGTATTTGTTTTTCTCTGACTTATTCACTTAGCATAATAATCTCAAGGTCCATACATGTTGTTGTAAATGGAAACCCTCATTCTTTCTTATAGCTGAGTACTATTTAATCACACCTGCACACACACACACACACACACACACACACACACACACACACATAAATATATCTTTTTTATCCCTTCATCCATCAGTGGATACCTCGGTTGCTTCTATGTTTATAATACTGCAATGATCATGGGGTGCATATATCTTTTCAAATTAGTGTTTTTATTTTCTTTGGGTAAATACCCAGAAGTGGAATTGCTGGATCATATGGTAGTTCTATTTTTAATTTCTTGAAGAACCTCCATACTGTTTTCCATAGTGGTTGCACCAATTTACATTCCCACCAACAGAGCACAAGTGTTCCCTTTTCTTGTTATTACTCGTCTTTTTGATAATTGCCATTCTTACAGGTATAAGGGTCTTTTGCGATTCCATACAAATTTTAGAATAATTTGTCCTAGTTCTATGAAAAATGCTATTGGAATTTTGATAGGGATTGCATTGACTCTGTAGTTGCTTTGGGTAGTATGGACATTTTAACAATGTTAATTCTTCTAATCCATGAGCACATATCTTTTCATTTATTTGTGTCTTCTTCAGTTTCTTTCATCAGTGTCTTATAGTTTTCAGTGTACAGGTTTCTTACCTCCTAAATGTATTCCTACGTATTTTATGCTTTTTTTTTTTTAAGATTTTATTTAATTATTTGACAGAGAGAGAGACAGACAGCGAGAGAGGAAACACAAGCAGGGGGAGTGGGAGAGGAAGAAGCAGGCTCCTAGCAGAGCAGGGAGCCTGATGCGGGGCTTGATCCCAGGACTCTGGGATCATGCCCTTAGCGGAAGGCAGACGCTTAATGACTGAGCCACCCAGGCGCCCCTTTTGATACAATTGTAAATGGGATTGTTTTCTTTGTTTCTCTGTGATATTTTGTTATTAGTGTATAGAAATACAATAGATTTTTGTATATTAATTTTGTATTCTACAATTTTACCAAATTCGTTTGTTCTAAAAGTTTTTTGGTGGAATCTTTAACGTTTTCTATATATGGTATCATGTCATTTGCTAATAGTGACAGTTTTATCTTTTCCTTTCCAATTTGGATGTCTTTTTTTCTTTTTCTTGCCTAATCGCTGTAGCTATGACTTCCAATACTGTGTTAAATAAAAGTGGGGAGGGTAGGGATTCTTTTCTTATTCCTGATCGTAGAGGAAAAGCTTTTAGCTTTTTACTGTTAAGTATGATATTAGCTATGGGTATGTCACGTATGGCGTTTATTATCATGAAGTCTGTTTCCTCTTGAATATAAGTCAGAACAGTCGCTCACCATTTCACATAGAAAAAGGCCAGAGTCCTTACAACGACCCCTTTTTCTCCCTCTGACCTAATCTTTGATTTCTTCCCTTTGTTCATTTCTTTCTAGCCTGCCAGACACAAATCTTTCAGGGATCGCTAATTCACTCAGCCCTCCAAGTCAATGCTCAAATCTCATTTTCTCATTGAGGTCTATGCTAATCCACTATTTAAAACTGCAACCCCAATGGGACTTAAAATACAGTAATCTAGGATTTTCAGGCTTTTGATAAAATTCTTTAAAACACTAAAATTCTCTGCTTCTATATTAAATGACAACAGTTTTTTTCATGTTGAAATATAGAATTGGAATAGATCTAAAATACCACAAACACAGTCTTATGTGGACTAGAGAAGACTCATCTAGTGTTTTTCAAACTTTGTATCTCATTGTAAGAAATATAGTTTACTTTGTGACCCACTGCATGTTTATAAAACTGAAACAGAAGTTTTATGAAATATTTTGCATTTCTGTATGTGATATGCTCATATTTTCTGTTGAATTCTATTCCTTTCCATTAGAAAAACTATGTTAGTCATGACCTACAAATTGATTTCACTACTACTTATTGGTCATATTCCATAGTTTAAAAAATATTGGTTTGTTGTATCTCAGATCTCTTTGGCTCAGGATATGTGAATCTTGTGTGTTAACTTCATGAAAATATAAACTGTTGACAATGACAAATGAAATTTCACTGTACTTTTGATACTGACATATGACTATTAGTGAATGTTTACAATATTCATATTCGGATTAACAAAGTAATATAGATTTATTTTTATAAATATATAATTAATTTAAAGTGCTTCTCTTTTGTTAATATTGTTTGCTAATGTTAGAATTCATGTTAGAAGTGCTGCTTTTCATCCAGTGAATTAAGAAATTTCTATCTTTTCTTCTCTCACTCCCAAATCTCAGTATTTTCATTTTTTTAAAAGATTTATTTATTTTAGAGTGGGAGGAGGGGTAGAGGGGGAACGAGAGTCTTATGCAGACTCCACCCTGAGCATGGATTCTGATGTGGGGCTTGATCTCATGACCCGAGATCATGACCTAAGCCGAAACCAAGCCAGACACTTAACCAACTGTACCACCCAGGTGCCCCTCAATTATTTTTAATTGATTAGTGTTTATTTTTCTACCTTTATTAGTATTAAATACTAAGAATGAGGAAAAATATTCAAGAATAAAAAGCTTAATTTATTCTATTATTCTAAAGCGTCACAATAATTAATACATAGGCCTGCATATTTTATCACACATTTGTTTTTTGGCTTCTTAATTTTTGAGGACAGAAAACATTTAATAGATATCATCTCTGTAATCTTCTCTAATATATTCTCTAAATTGGAAATTTCCTAATGTGTTTTTTTTTTGAGAGAGAGAGTGCAAGATGGGGGTGGGGTGTAGGGAGAGAGAGAGTTTTAAGCAGACTCCACACTGAGCACAGAACCTGATGCAGGGGTTGATATCACGACCCTGAGATCACAACTTGAGCCAAAACCAAGAGTCAGACGCTTAAAAGACTGTGCCACCCCGGCACTCCATAATATGATCTTTGTTAAAAGTAAGAAACACATATTCCAAGCTGTCTTTCATCATTGTCTTCTTACATGTGGTGCTCTAGCCATATTAAATTATTAAGCCAGTTTCATCCTGCCTTCCTGGCTTTGTGCTTTTGTGCCTTCTTGCTTTACTGCCTGACTCCATTTTTCTTATTCTGTCTAATATTTTGAATATCTGCTATATACCATGCATGGTAGTGGGGATTATATAAGACGTAGTCCTTGGGTTCACTGGACTTAAACTGGATGCTAACAGTCCCAGTTATGAAAGGAAAAACAAGAAGGCTTAGATTGCTTAGAATGCCTGTAGTGGGATCGATTCTGTGTATCTTGATTTACTTCTAGCATTCAGAGATCAATAGAATTTTGGAAGTGGCAGAGGCATTGGAAGACATTAGTTTAGTTCTCACACTTTAATGATGTAGAAACTGAGTTCTTATAGATTAAATGGCCTGTTGAGGTCACAGCTAGAACCTAAGTTGGTTTCTTGACCAACTCATTCTGGACCACCTCCTTTCTCTTTATTGTGATAGCCTGCCTAGATCCCATGTTGTCATATATTTTTATATCTGATTTGTGCTGTTAAAGACCTCTTTTCACAATACATACACTGGAGTATAGGCTTTAGCATTATTGGTTTTTTAACTTGAAATTATAATTGGAACAATTAGAGATGCATCAGTGGAAAAGCAATGAAAGAAGGCCATTAAGTGCTAATAAATGCCTCTCCTCATGGGATTGGAGATCTTTTCTTTTCTAAGCATTTGAGCTCTTTTCACTGGTGCTTTTAAGTGGCTAGAAATAACACTTGCCACACGCTTGTGGAATACTCTAGATGCCAGGGGGTTCATTTCATTCTGTATTTGAATTGAGCACACTGTGGTTGGAATGTGTGTTGACTCTTTTGTTGGTTTAAGCTTTCATTCCATGTTTTGTATTAACCTTTCTCATGGAAGGCAGAGAACAATAGTGAGAGCTCTTAGAGAATGAAGCCTTTAGGTAGCTGATGACTTTCTAGGAAGCAGATGAAAAAGTTAAAATTATAGGTGTTTATTTTGGTACATTTTCCTTTTCACATCACTCAAAACTTAGATACAGTATGAAAAACTGTATCTAGCTTACCCTAAAGTCACATGCTTATGCCAAGCAAAAGATAATCACTACTTATTGCTATGGAGATATGTTACATTCTGGAACAAATTTGTATAATTAATTACTAAATACATTTCAGGATAATTTATGACTATTTCTTCTCAAAATTGTGGTGATGATGATGATGATGGTGATGATGATGGCAGCTGAAATTTTTTGACCGCTTACTGTGTACCAAGTATGTACTTCAGTTTTCTTGTCTACAGTTTCAGAATGCAAAATGATCTGAAAATTAAATATTATTTTTGTAATTCATTTTGCAAAACTTATATTGACCTAAACTCATTTACTGGCAAACTTGACCAGAATGATGTGAGGCTATTCATAGAATGTTTTTATCTCTTTTACTGTGAATATTCATTTGTTTTGCTACAGAAATAGTATGTTTGATTCCACGTGCTACTTCAGATTCCATTACACAGTTTAAGTTTGAGACATCATTTTTTTTTTAAGATTTATTTATTTATTTGAGAGAGAGAGAGAGCACGAGTGAGAGGCAGAGGAAGAAGCCAACTCTGTGCTGAGCAGAGAGCATGACACGGGGCTCCATCCCGGGACCCTGGGATCATGACCTGAGCCGAAGGCAGCCACTTAACTGACTGAGCCACCTAGGCGGCCCAAGTTTCAGACATCATTTTACCTGTCTCAAATATGAAGAAAATTTGAGTTGCATATCACAATGCCACTAGAAGGTAAAGGACTGTATTTTTCTTATTATTCCACCCCCAACCTGCCCACAATTTACAGATGGGAAACTGAGCCAAAAAGTAATGGATCTCAAATTCAAACCCAGGCATTTCAGTGCTACAATCTGTGCTCTTAACCACCATGCTATACTGAAAAAGAAGTTTTTAAAAGCACTTCACAGATATAACTATTATATATTTATCTAATAAAATTCTAGTAAAGGTGAAAAAATTCAGATTTGAATAGAGTTAGTTACTCTATTAATATTTCTGTGTTCTGTTTTCCATGTTAAATACTATCTTAAACATGTCCATGATTTATTAGTAGTTCCTGCCGCTCTTGATTGCTGTTTATTTATTTGAGAGAAAGAGAGAGAGTGTGTGCACATGAATTGGTGGAGGGGCAGAGAGAGAAGGGGAGAGAGAATCTTAAGCAGACTCCACACTGAGCACTGAGCCAGCTGTGGGCCTTGAGGCAGGGTTCAACTTGGGGCTCGACTTGGGGCTGAATCTTAAGACCCTGAGGTCATGACCTGACCTGAAATCAAGAGTTGGACACTTAACAGACTGAGCCACCCAAACACCCCCAGTCTTGATTGTTTTATTTTCAACCTGCTGGTCTGTTCCTCCTTTGGACTTCTTAAATTTTTAAAAGCTTCTGTACTTGTTTATAAAGCATGCTATTAGGTCTCAGGAAAAAGAGTAAATATCGCTGCTGAGGCAAATGTGCTTTGAGATGCTATCTATTCTAAATGAAGAAGGGAGCCACCAATCATTTTAGCACAATAGACAGTTTGGACTATAAATAAAATTATAACCTTAGTCACACACTATCAGTTTACTGATGTTGGTGGACATGTAGTTTGTGTATTATTGTTGACATATACAACTTGGTAATATAGTGTAATTGCTGTAGTCAGAGAAGTGTAGATAGAGAAAGTAATTCTTAAATTTACTAATTAGTGTGCCTTCTTTGGTCAGCTGAATCTATTAAGTAATAAGCAAAATTTATTGAACTCTGTTATGTGTTTCCACTGGCTACTTTTAATACATTTTAGGACTCGGAGCTAATAAACATGCTTTCCCTAAACTTTCATTGGGAGTGTAGAGGCAAGGGTACCTTTTTTTTTTTTTTTTTAAGATTTTATTTATTTGACAGAGAGAGACACAGCGAGAGAGGGAACACAAGCAGGGGGAGTGGGAGAGGGAGAAGCAGATTTCCTGCTGAGCAGGGAGCCCGATGCTTCACTTGATCCCAGGACCCTGGGATCGTGACCTGAGCCGAAGGCAGATGCTTAACAACTGAGCCAACCAGGCGCCCCAAGGGTAGCTTTTAAGATAAGAAATAACTACGTATTTATAATGCATATGTTATAAATATATATACATATATTTGTATATCTATATACCTATATATCATCTATTAGATACTGAGTACTTTTCCTTCTTCCTTTTTCTCTTGCTCTTTAAAATTTCCAGTCAATGGTACAGGATCACAGAAAAAAAAGTCGATTAAATGGACAAAAAACCTCCAAACCTTTTCAGTTAAGAAAATAATAGAATAGACCACACACATGATACCTACATCTTTAATTATGAATGTTTGCATATTTATTTTCTTTTTTCTTTTTTCCTTTTTCTTTTTATTTATTTTTTAAAAAGATTTTATTTATTTATTTGACAGAGATAGAGACAGCCAGTGAAAGAGGGAACACAAGCAGGTGGAGTGGGAGAGGAAGAAGCAGGCTCATAGCGGAGGAGCCTGATGTGGGGCTGGATCCTATAACGCCGGGATCACGCCCTGAGCCGAAGGCAGATGCTTAAGGACTGCGCCACCCAGGCGCCCCTGCATATTTATTTTCTAATTAACCCTTAAAATTTTTATTTCCAATAAATTCACAGTTTTAATTCCTATATTGCTGACTTTATTTGCTCACAAGTCACTATTGAGCACCTTCTTTGTGCCAGGTGCTATGCCAAATACTGGCCTTTTAGAAATGAGGTCCCTGTCCTAAATAGCTTGTCTAGGGGAGGGATGTGAGGTTCATCGTAGTTTGGAATAAGGAGGAGAAACATTTAAATGTACTGGTATTTCAAGAAATGTTTTCCATAGGAGGCTGTACCAACATTCTGTCTTTAAAATGAAATGGGTAAAGAAAGGCAATGCCTTGGGGAAGGGCTTCCATGGTAGAATACTCAACAGAGGCATGAAATTAGTGTGAAGTCACTTGGGAACCAGATGTTCTGGGACTAAAAGGTTTGCATGGGAGAATAATGGATGAGGCTTCTAGAGTATTAGGGGAGGAGTTAGGTCCAAGGATCCACTTAAATCCCTCTTTGATAATTGGAAAATCAGATTCCCATTCTTTTTAAATAAACTGTGTGGCTATGGCTCTCCATTCTGTTTTAGTGGAGAAACTGACCTGTACTTTTTTGGCTTCCAGTTAAATACCTATTTTTTCTTCCAACATACTAGGAAAAGTGGAGGCAGGTATGCATAATATTGACTGTGGAAGCTTACTTTTACACTTATCCATACTCTTTTCTTCTAGCCCCCTGCAAGAACTGGCAATAAGCAGGACCAAGAACAATAATTGGGTTATATTTCTTCAAGTCGAGTCTTCAGGCAACAGTTGAAGTGCTGCCTACACCAGCCCTGCCCCTTGTCATTGGATACGTGCTTTCTCGGTCCAGCTTCTTCTCATGGAGTGTGGTCTTCCACACCTGGGCCTTTCCTACCCATTGTAGTGTCAAAGTACAAAGGTCTGAGATTCATGTTGGGGCTTCATGGAAAAGGGGCCTTTTCAGGAGGCCTGTCAGCCTTTTTGGTACTAGGCCTTAAGCCTGCCTCCTAACTAGCCCAGATGAGGCTTCCAAAAGGTCCAAGCTCATGTTTCCAGGATTCAGAAGGGACTGAGTAAGGGTTTGAGGCAAAAGCTGTTTGACTTTTCCTTTTCTACACATATCTCTCTAGAAACCCTGTAGGAAAGGATGGCTGACAGGATGAATGTTTGGCATTCTTCTTTGATCTGTAGCACGTATTGCCAGTGGGAGTGAGATTGCTCCCAGGGGGGCAAAAATTAGTTCTTGGGGGACAAAAGTAATCTTATTCTTCTCATGTATAAAGCACAGATGTATATATGGTACATTTACAGATAAACAGTATATCTGGTATTAAATTTAATGGGGAAAATTTAATGGACAAGAATATATAACAAGGCCCTTAGGGGGGCAATAAAAACAAAAAAGAGGTTGAGAAACACTGTTCTAAAATGTAGTGTATGTCTCTCTTTCTCTCACTCTCTTTGTTAGGCAGTGCATACGAGGATGGGGGTGACACATAATGCCAGCACTATATGAGACTGTCTTTGCTCTTCTCTGCTTAGTCCATAGCTTTTATCTTCAGGTTTGCCTTGTGGCTGAAGATAGTTTCTGTGGCTCTGCTATCTTGTATGACTGACAGGGAGAAAAAGGAAGAGGGAAGGGCAAAGTGTATACATCAGCTAAATCAGACCTTTTTAAAGGAAACTATTTCTTTCAGGTTAAAGATCTATTTATTTATTTTAGAGAGAGAGAGAGAGAGAGAGGAAGCGTGCATGACTGGGGAGAAGAGAGGGAGACAGTCTTCCAGCAGACTTCCCATTGAGTGTGGAGCCAGACGTGGGGCCCGATCCCATGACCCATGAAATCATGGCCTGAGCCGAAACCAAGAGTCAGACACCTGAGTGACCTAGGCACCCCGTTAAAGTTGATGTTACTTAACAACCTTTAATTACGTTTTACCGACTAACTCTTAGTTATGTGGATACCCCATTTGCAAACGAGGCTGGAAAAAATATAGATTTATTTATTTATCTATTAAAATTGGGCTCGTTGCCATTAACAAAATTGGGATTCTGTTAATAAGAAATAAGGGGAAATGGATATTGGGCAGCCAACTAGCAGTCTCTTTAGTTGTCCCTTTTATCATCCATTTGTGTGGCAGCTACCCAGGTGCAAGAGCTATGTACCTATCCTTTATGCTGAAACTCATTAATCTGGTGCTTTAAATTTTTGAACAAACTGGCTTTGTGAATAAGCAAATAAAATGGATTAAATATGAAGGCATTAAGTTTTTGAGAGTTTCCTGGTGGGGAGAACACATTGTATTTGTAAACTAAAGCTGGCTTCTTCATTCAGTTTATAGATCTTGGACTCAGAAATTTTGCATTTTGAATGTTGCAGTGGAAACCCTTAATTATTAATTGATTAGGTTTAATGAAAACATTTTGCTTAGAAATTTTGAGTTTTGTTAATGAAAGATAAATTTGAATTGAAAGTTTTTAGATGTTAGTAAAAAAATAAAAACAGTGTTTCCTGCAAATGGATTCGTAACTACGTTTTTCAAACAAAATGATGGTGGTATTTATTGAATACCTCAAATTATAGAGTAACTGAGAGCAGAAAAACGTGATCTTTTACCAGTCTGGAAATGCTAATATTCTTACTGTGCTAAATAAAAGAAAACTTCCTTGGAAATTTTCCAATTAAATCTGTGGATTTTGGCATAATTACTTCTTTCAACAGTTAAAGTGGCATTGTAATGGTTGGCAAAGCTCCGGGATTAGGCACAGAAACACAAAGCCATTTTAACAGCACCATTGTGTTTAGCATGTGGAATACATGACCTCAGTGCTTCTTGGGCAGGAGGTGGGCAGTATTTGGCAGGGATCTGTTTCTGTTTCTCTCTCTCTCTTTCTCTGTCTTGCCTTTCCTTCTTTACCTCTCTTCCTTTCTCTCTCACTCTTTCTTTAGTTGGGTTATCATTTTAAAGGGCTGTGAGATAGTAATCCCATAGGGATTATTTTGGAGCACATAAAATTGTACTTTGACGATAACATTTAGAAGGGGCTTTTCTGTTTTTAAGGAATAATTTTATTTTTTATTTTTTTAAAGATTTTATTATTTATTTGACAGAGAGAGAGAGAGAGCACAAGCAGGCAGAGCAGCAGCAGAGGGAGAGAGAGAAGCAGACTCCCTGCTGAGCAGAGCGCCCAACATGGGCTTGATCCCAGGACCCTGGGATCATGACCTGAGCCGAAGGCAGATGCTTAATCGACTGAGCCACCAGGCATCCCTTAAGAAATAATTAAAAAAAATTTGGCTCTGGGAGTTTTAAAAAAATTATTTCCTTCAAATTCTATTCTATGTCTTTAGATAGTCAATAATATTGGCCCATCTGATATTTTGTATTTTTTACTTTGGTATATACCGTTGTAACTTAAACATTCATAATAAAATATTAACTTAAATGACCTCAACAAATTCTTGGTAAATTGAAAGTCATCTTACCTGTTCTTTCAGTATAAGTAAAATGCCAGTTAGCTATTTTCCAGTTGGAGAATTAGATAGGACAATGTTTTCCCTCTGTGATATGAATATATGGGGCTATTGGAAATCTTCCTGACAGGGTAGGTAGAAAGTATTAGAAACTTTAGTATTAGCACTAAAGGAGGCCATGGGAGGAACACAGAGGTGAGGGAGCCGACATGTAAATAGACCATGTAACAAGTGTGTGTTGAGAGCTTAGATAGAGGCACACATGGGGGATTTCAGGGAGGTCTTCTCAGAGAAGATGATGGAGAGGTGAGTGTTGAAGATCAAGTAGAAGTTGGCTAAAGAGAGAAGTTGGGGGAGGGCGTTGCAAGAGGGGAACATGGACTGTGCCAAGGCACTGGGACTGAGAGTGCATGTGTACACAGAGACTTCCATAAAGGACAGGACTTTTTATCTGCTTTGTTTATGGTTTGGATTTCATGCTAAAGACAATGGGGAGTCATTGAATGATCTAGAGTCTGGAAATGATGTGATGGGACTTATGTCACTGTTGAGGTTGGATTAAAGCATGCTCAATTTGGATGCAGGGAAATTAATTGGGAGATTGTTATAGTGGTCTGTATGAGTGTTGTTGGTACCTGTGGTGGTGATTGAAATAGAGAAGAGAGTTTTTTTGCATTTAAGAGATATGAAGAAGCGTAGAATCAGCAGGACTTGGTGACCAACTGTGAGAATGAAAGGGGAAAATGGAGGATGGACGATTCCCCTGTACTTGGTTTGGCTGATGTGTATGGATGCTGATAATGTGTATTATGATTGGGAATGAAGGAGGAAAAACATGATGGATAGATGATAATGAGTTGAATTGTTGAGCTTGAGTATGAGACGTTTAGGTGGAGATGACTAGGAGCCTAGTGTGTCTTTGGGAATCCCTCTGACTTATAGTATTTGGTTTACCTCTTTGGGGACTCCCTCTCAGTCTTTCAGTTAGTTCTGTTTCTTTCAGTGTCCATTAAATATTGGTATTTTCCAGAGTCCATATTCATCTCTCTTCTCCACTCCATTCCTACTCGTCTATTCTTTTAGATTAGGTACCTGCTTCATGAATGTCTCTCAGATTATTATCTCCAGACAGGACTTTTAACCTGAGTTCCGGTTGCTCAGTCTAACTGTGTACTTTCTCCATTTGGATATTCTCCAGGTATCTATCAATATATCCAATTTGTTCCCTTATCTTCCTCCCCATTTCCTTTACAATGTAGCGTAGTCTAATGGTCACAACACAGAAACTAGAGTTATGCTCTCCAGGTTTGAGTCCTAGATCTGTCAGTAGCTTGTGACTCTGAGAAAATTATGTGACCGTTCTGTGTCTCAGCTTCCTCATCTGTGAAGTGAGAATAACAACAGCACCTGCCTGAGGATCAAATAAGAATGGTGCCTGGCACACAGTAAACACTAACAGTAAATAACAGTAAATAACAGCTATAACTGGATCTTCCTGTATTGCCTGTTCTGGTTAATGGTACCACTGTTCAGCCAACTAACCAATCCAGAACTGTGAGATTTATCCTCACTCCTCCACATCACTTCATTCCACCTCAGAACAATAATTTGTCCCATCAGTTGTCCACTCTCTGATGTCTTCTTTCCATCTCTGCCATTACTGCTCTGTACTGAACCTTTATTATCTTCTTCCTCAGTGACCCAGACTGGCTAGTGTCTTTTGTCTTTCTCCCTGTCTTTTGTCTTTCTTTTTTTCAACATTCTCTCTACAGTCCCCCAGTGATTTTTCTGAAATGCAAATCTGATCACTTAAAACTCTTTAGTGCCTTTCAGTTCTTATAGGAAGAAAAAAAAAATACAACTGAAGGCCTCTGAGGTCTGGTCCTGCCTTTTTCTTCAGACTCTTTTCCACCCCATTCTGACCTTTCTTTAATATTTACAGTTCCTTCATATTCTGTATTACTTTGGTCTTCCATTTCTTTGTACATTCTGATCCCCTTTGGAGGGCCTTCTACCTTGTGTCTCTCTGAAATAACTTCTGCTGCTTCCCCAAGCGGACTAGGTTAGTCTCTGATCTGTGTCAATATTTCCCCTTGTGTGGGGCTTAACCATATGCCAGTCATGCTTGTCATTTGCATGCTATTCTCTTCATAAATTCACTTCTTGGAGAGTCTAAGTTATGCCTCCTGTCTTTAGTCAAGGGCAGATGTTAAACATTTATTTACTGAACAGATCATCTGGTTAATGACCATTTACATCTATCTTAAAGAAAAAACATCTCTGTATTTATTTTTTGCTGAGGGAAAAATTTCTTTTATCTTGGTTAATACAGAAAATATGCTCTCCTTTTTTTTTTAGGCTTCCAAAGGTCAGTCATTTCCTAGTGGACCAATAATGATATATCTTGATACCTAAGTTTCTGGAAAAGCCAGTAAGAAATATTATCAAGATGGTTCTTAGACCGTAGCGTGGGAATTGTTCTCTACTTTTTGTGCAGGAGTCAGGAAACTGTGAAAGAGCATTGACTTATTGCCTGAAGACCAACTGTTAAGACTGTGCAGATTAATGCTTTATTGAGGTGAGTCGAGAGAAGAAAGGCATTTGAGTTGTAGCTGCTATGTGGCATTGAGAGGGAAGTATTCCTCCTGCCTAAAAGTCTGTACAGTCCAACCATGAATACATAAATAAGTCACTCAGGCAATAGAATGGAGTTAGATGATGCTGAGTCTTCAGATTACTCTTCTTATTTTTTACCTTGAAAGTTCATGCAAATAAAAAAAATGGAGAAAAATGGCATGCAAATTTTATATTTGTATATACATGACCGTAAACAGAAATGTGTAGTTTATCCACAGTAATACTGAAGGCACAGTCATTTTTTTTCTGCATTAATTTAGCAAAGTAATTTTCCCAGAAGATGTCCCTATGGGAGAACCAACCACCTATTACATAGGAAAGAATAAAATTCAAGTGGATGGTTGCATACAACAGCTAATGCATTATTCATAATTATTTGTATCAGGGCCTTCGCTCCCTGTTGGAGGCAGATATAAGGAGCTGAGCTTTCCAAACCAGTGCGGCTGGTCAATACCAATGAGTTCAAGTGGGGTCTGTGGCTCCTTATCTTTAAATTCCGTTCACGAATGTTAAAATATTGTGTGTAGAGGCTGTTTATTTTTATTTTTTTGAGATGAGAGAATATGGCAATATCAGGGAAAACATGCTGTGGCTATATTATAGCAAGAGTAATAGTACTACTTTTTTCTATGGTAGTTGGGTTTTAAAAAGTTGCCATATGTTGCATTTCTTTTGATCCATAGGGCTGTCTCAGCTTAGTAGCAAAAGAAACTAAGATTTAGAGAGAATTTTGTCCATTCAGTGGTGGAGCTGGGGCTCAAAGCAAGGCTCTCTGGGTTTCATTTGTGTGCTGGGCATATGGTTTTCATGCTGCTGGATCATCAGAACCACATGGATCTTCAGGATGCCAGGTTAGTCATTGACTCCTCAGAAGAGAGAAATTTCTCTTTAGCGCTTTGTTGCACGTAGATAATCCTGTGAAGTCAGGAGACACTTCCAAATAGCAGGATTCGGTTCCCAGATCTTTTGACTTTTGGTGAGAATGTATATGTTGGAAGTAGGTAGGCCTGGTGAGAGCCACTAAGGGGACCAGTAAGTGTGAGTTAGTAAGAAGGGGGTTGGATACCTGAATGTATTTATTACTTTTAATGCAAAGCTATTTGCTTAATAAAAAAGAAGAGAAAAATGTTAAATGTATCTGTGGGCTTACTTTTTAGCCAAACACATGATAATTATTTGTTATTTAAAATATTCGATACATTATGCTTTGCTTTAATAATGTTCAAAGGGGTTGTTACTAAATCTACATTATAAATATATAGTCCTAAACATTAGTTGAAAGGATCCCAGCATGAAGGTATTAAGTAACTAAACCACCTTTCTTCCTTCTTCCTTTCCCCCTTCCTCTTTACCTTTTTAATTAATTAATTAATTAATTTTTCTATTTTTTCATTTTTTTGAAGATTTTATTTATTTGAGAGAGAGAGAGCGAGAGAATGACAGAGAGAGAGAGCACGAGAGGGAAGAGGGTCAGTGGGAGAAGCAGACTCCCCTCTGAACAGGGAGCCCGACGTGGGACTCAATCCTGGACTGTAGGACCATGACCTGAGCTGAAGGCAGTCATTTAACCAACTGAACCACATAAGCGGCCCCCCCCCTTATTTTATTTTTTAAGAAAGTATTTTATTGATTTCATTAAATGGCATATTCAGGCATTTAAAATGTGAATATTCCTCTTTGGCACCTCTCTATACATCCTAAAATCTGACTCAGAATCCTAATAGTTCAAACAGATTCCCTCCCACTCTTTGCTATGGAGTTTTGCTTTGTTTTCCCTTTATCCGTTTTGATTCTCAAGCTAACTTCTTCCTTTTTGGTTTTAGGTATAGAGTAGATGCTGTCCTTGTTCTAAGTTTTAAGTGATTGTTGAAACCATTAAAACTAGCAAATATTCTAATATAGTTCCTGGAGAATATTAAAAGCCTATTTAATTTTATGTATTTAAATGTTTTCAAAGGAGAGTATCTGTCTCTTTTCTGAACTCCAATGTAGTTTCTCTGTCCCCTCCTTTAATGGTCTTCTATGTGCATGTCTCTATCTTCCCACTAGATTTCAAACTTCCAGAGTCTAACTAGTGCTGGGTGATGCCCCCAGCATCTCCCTAGCACTTCTTAGTTTCTCAGTTAATTTTTTTGATGAATAAATAATATAATGTATTTCAGATGGCATTTTTTTGAGCAATACAAGTCTGTAATTTCACTAATATTTGTTTTAGTCACATGCAATGACATTCCAGATGAAATTTAGTCCTTGGAATCAAGGAGTAAAGCTTTGTTTTAGTTAAGAGGCTGTTCAGTATTATTTCCTCTGTTAAAATTTACACTAGCACTTGCAAAATAAATTGTTTGTAGTAGGGGAAATTTTGTTTAATTTTATCTCTGCACCTCTCTATTCTAAAGGATCACTAAGCTAAAGGCTTGGGTTCTGCGGCATTCTCACTGGACTTCACCATTTGTATAAGCTGTTTTCGTTGAAATCTCATTGTGTTAAAGCTCTGTCTACCAGATTTTCTACAAAACCCATGCCATTATCACCCACTGAATTGTTGAGTAATGTATCCTGACTTGAGGTCAGTGGCTCTCAAACTGTGTGAGTATCAGAATCCTCTGGAGCTTGTTAAACTGCACACCTTCCCCTGGCATTCTGAATCTGTAGGTTTAGGATGAATCCTGGGCATCTGTGGTTGTAACACTTTTGGTGGTCCTGGAACCATTTTTGAGAAACATTGCCATTGAGTCAAATTTATTTGTGATTTTTAAAATGATGAATCTTCCAAAGTTGTAAGGCATTCTAAATGCATTTAAAATCTGTGTTACAGGTATGTTAATGAATTTGACATTGCACAATCAGTATTGATTTATGTGGCATTGCAGATGTAATTATAAAATAGTTTCTTAGCTGCAGTTTTATTGGTCTAATGTATATTAACATGCATTTAAAACACAATCTTTATTTGTTTAAAAAACTCCCTTTTTAAATAAACTCCCACTTATCGGGAATGAGAACAAACAAAGCTCAAACTTCAGTGTTTTCTCTGCTGTTAATTTCTACATATACAATATTTATCTCTACTAAATCATATATTTTCTGTGTGACTATTCATTGGAAAAAAATTTCAGGATATTTAGAAGGCACAATCCTATATGCCTTTAATACCTCTAATAATGGTCCATGTTGAGTTTGAAGCTGGACAGAGTACTGAATTTTTTAATTACAAAAAGAGTTTAGGGATTAATTTCTGCATCACATGTTTTTTATAAATGCTGATTCTCTGAAAATAAAGATCAAGTGAAAATACAAAGTAATTTAATACAAACTTTTATTAATTCCAGCTCAATGAATGAGTGACGTATTCTAGTGAGGTCATTGTGATAATACACATGGATTAAATATTCAATATAAGGAGCCCTCCTCCTACCCCCCCTTTTTTTTTTTACTTTGCAAATGCTTCTTTTTTAAGATGGGTCTAGCATTCTTTTTAAAGATGGGTCTAGCATTCTTCAGTGATGCACTGAACAGTTTGGAATTAGGAGAATTACAGTGGGACTTGACTTACAAATTTGTCGGTGATTAGAATTACATAAAATGCCTTAATCTATTCTTTCTTTCTTTCTTTCTTTTTTTTTTTAGGGACTTTCTCCCTCGAGGGTCGGGCATCGTAACCAGACGGCCTCTTGTGCTGCAGCTTGTTACTTCCAAAGCAGGTAATATATGAGGATGTTTGCCGCATGAGTAAGCACATTCCCATGATACCTGTTGCCTCCATTCCTGGGTGTTGGATTGTGGCAACAGAAACGTTTTTGTGATCCCTCTGCTCTGGGTAGCAGCCTGTATTTCTTTCCAAATGCTCTCTTCTTCATTGTTCTTTTAATTCCTTTGATTACAGTAAAGGGAAAATCTATTTGCATATAGCTTTTTAGATACCTACTATGTTTTATGTTAAGAAAATAACAATTTCTCATTGTAATCCATCTGTATAATTTTATAGTACAGCTTAACTACTAATGCTCTTCTGGTTTATTTCTTTCTTGCATGTGAGTGTGTGTTTGGAAATTTTTTTTGAGTAACAATTCAACATCCATCTAATATCTATATGCAGATATATAGTATATGTATACCTATATCTATGTCTAATGTGCTATGCTTGCTCCTTTCCTTAACACCATGATAATTTGATTGGCAAATGAGCTTTGTTTTCATTCTTATTTTTTAGCAACTGGTGATGTTAGATTTTTTGTGTGCTTATTTGGTGTTTATTTATTTTTTTTTTTAAAATGAATTGACTATTTTTATCTTTCCCTATTTCTTTTTGTGGATTTTACTATTTTTCTTATAAATTTCTCTGAAAGTACTTATAAAAACTGCACCTCATAAATTGCAAAAACCAAAGTCATGAAATTTTACCCCTATGTTTTCTTCTAAGTATTTTATAGTTTTGCTCTTATACTTAGGTCTTTGATCCATTTTGAGTTAATTTTTGTATATGGTGTGAGGAAAGGGTCCAACTTCATTTTTTGCATGTGAATATCCAGTTTGTTCCAGCATCATTTGTATGGTTTTGGTACCCTTGTCAAAAATCAGTTGGCCATAATTATATGTGTTAATTTTGAGACTCTCAGTTCTATTCAACTGACCTATATTTCTGTATCTGTGCCAGTATTGTACAGTCTTACCCATGACCCTTGCTTTGTAGTAAGTTTTGAAATTGGGAAGTGCGTCCTATTTTGTATTTTTCAAGACTATTTTGGCTATCCTGAGTCCCTTGAAATTCTGTATGAATCTTAGGAATCATCTTTTTTTTATCCCAGCAATGCAAGATTGGTTTAACACCTAAAAATGAATTAATGTAATGTATATCAATAGAATTAAAAATAAGAAATCACAGGATCATCTCAACAGATTCAGAAAAAGCATTTGAAAAAATACAACATTCCATCATTATAAAAACACTCAACAAAATAGGAATAGAAGGGAACTTCCTTAACCTGATAAAGGGCATAGACTAAAACCCACTACTAATATCATACCTAATGGTGAAAGACTGCATACTTTCCTTTAGATCAGGAGCAAGGCAAAGAGGTCTGCTTTTGCCTCTTCAGTTCAACATTGTGCTGGAGGTTCTAGGTAGGCAGTTTGGCAAGAGAAAGAAATAAAAGGCCTTCATACTGGAAAGGAAGGAGTAAAATAATCTCTGTTTGCAGGTGATATGATAAAGTACATAGAAATTCTTAAGGAATCCACCAAAAAACTATTACAGCTAATAAATGAGTTCAACAAGTTTGTAGGATACAAGTCAATATACAGAAGTCAGTTGTATTTCTATAAACTTGCCATGCACAATCAAAAAAAGTGAAATTAAGAAAATAATTTCATTTATAATAGCATCAAAAATAACATACTACTTAGAACTAAATTTAACAAAAGGAGTGTGAAACTTGTACTCTTGAAACTATGAAACATTGTTGGAAGGAATTAAAATCTAAATAATTAGACAAACATCTTATGATTTATATTGTTTATAAAAGTTTTGATGTATTGAAGTTTTACTCTTTATAGTTGTAAAATCTGTACATGTATCTTTAACAAAGAGTAAATACTTAGGACAATTTTCTTCCTTTTCATACTTAAATTTTTTTAACATTTGTTTCATTTATCTGAAATTTATTTTCATGTATGCTGAACTATTTTTATTTCCCAGTCTCCTTTATCTTCTATAACATTCCTACTGCAGTCTATTTTATTGTGCCAATAACACAGTGTTTTACTTTTAAAGATTTATTTATTTATTTGAGGGGGAGGGGCAGATGGAGAGAGAGTGTTAAGCAGACTCCGTGCTGAGTGTAGAGCCCAATGTGGGATTTGATCTCACGACCCTGAGATCACGATCTGAGCTGAAACCAAGAGTCGGATGCTTAACTGTGCCACCCAGGTGCCCCCATAGTGTTTTACTTTTGTGGGTTTATAATTTGCTTTAATATCCAACTGTCATGTCTATAGTTCGTCTGCCATTGCTTATTTTTATTTAGGGGTTCTTTTCTATTTGTGTGGCAAAGTTTAGGATAATTTTGTAAAGACAAAGCTATTGCCACTAAAATTATTTTAAACCTATAGATTCATAGAAAATAATTGATATCTTTAAAATATTCATTATTTTTTCCAATCCAGGGATCGTGCTATGTCCTTTCATGTGCTCAAATATCTTCTGTATTCCTTAGTAAAATGCTTTATGATCTTTACATAGCATTCGTGGGTTTCTAGTGAAGGTATTCATATTTATTTTTTTGTTGTTCTTGTGGTTTGAATAAGGTTTTTTTTTTTCCCATTATATTTTCCAATTTCTCACTGCAAGTCTGTGTTAATGCTGCTATTTTTACTTTTAATTTTTAAATTAACCATCTTCCTCTACATTTGACATTAAAATATTTTTAATTGACTCTCTGGGGTATTTTAGTTATTATATAGTGATTTCATCTGCATTTCTTAATTTTTTTCAATAAATACTTATCCTGAAAATACTGAGATGGCTGAGAAACAAATTGCACTGGATTTTTGGGTGAGTACTGACATGGGAAAAACTGTTAAATGTTAAGGTTTATTGAGAAAGTACATTATATGCCTTTTCCTTATACCCTTTTGTCAACAGTCTCCCAGTCTTGCTACTTCTAAGCCCCTGACTGTTTTTTCATTAATTAGTGACAATCATACTTTACACACCACCTCTCTTTTCATGCAAAGTAGACTAGAAATTCTTCCCTCAGGGAAAATTTACTGGTTTCATAATCATTCATGAACCCCAAAAAGGAGTTTGTATATTGCAGCCCTCTAGCTGATGCCAGCTGAGAACTATGCTTATTTTTTTTCCACTCTGAGTGAACTGTTCATAGGGCAATCCCATGTGTGACTATAGGCTTGGGTTGATGGAGGGTTAACGAAATGGCTGAATGAAGCAAGCTGGTATATGTCACTGCTTGTGTAATTTACGTGTGCCTTTGGATCCTAATTGGGATCAGTTCCATAAATACTATTTACGCTTGATAGAGTCAGTCATTCTTCCTGTGCTCATTGAGTGATTCCTCTGTATCAGGCAAATAACCTTGGCAACATGGAGCTTACAATCTAGTTGGGGAGGAACTAACAATCACCGAAAAACAAAACAAAATAACACAAACCCCCAAACTATGGAATGTTAGATGATGAAGAAAGTGAGCATTTGATCCATGCTGCTATTTGTGTTGGGAGAGGGAAGTTAGAAGATTCTAAGATGGGATCTCCTTGTGTATTTGAAGTTTAACAAGGCTGCCTGTAGGGCTGGAGTGGAGAGAGGAGGGACAGTAGAAGGTGAGGTAAAGGAAGACAGTGTTGCTGAAGCAGTTGCTGGGTAGGGTCTTGTGAGCCACGTGCCTTGAAAGAGAATGTGATAGTAGGATGAAGGCCTTGAAGTAGGTGCCACCAAATATGAGAGAATGAAACAGGAGAGTGGTTTGGGGATTGGATAGCGATTGGGATAATTCCTTTACTCAAGAGGAGGATGAAGGGATACCTTTTCTATTGTAATCCCATGGAAAGAGGAAAATGTGGGAGAAACTACTGGTAAGTCTGTGCTTTTAGTGGTAGAGTTGTGGGATTCCTCACTTGATGACTTTATTTTCTCCAGGAAGGAGACAAGATATTTGCTAATAATGACCATTTTATCTTCTCATTTCCATTAGTATGTCTGTTATTTCTCTTTAATGTCTTCTTACATTGACCAGGACTTCCAGAACCATGTTTTTGTTCCTAGTTCTGTTGAAAATGCCTCTTGTGTTAAATTATACATATTTACCATTTGTTTTTCCTGGTTAAGAACTATTTTATTCCTAATTTTAAAAATATTTTAAAACCTAATGAGTAAAGGGGTGCCTGGTTGGCTCCGTCAGTTAAGCCTCTGCCTTCAGCTCAGGTCATGATCTCAGGGTCCTGGGCTTGAGCCCCTCACCTGGCTCCCTGCTGAGCGGGGAGTTTGCTTCTCCCCCTCCTTCCTGCTCACACTCTCTCTTGCTATCTCTGTCTCTCTCAAATAAAATATTTTAAAAAACTTAAGTAGATATATAATTTTAATGAATGACATTTTGGCATTTATTGAGATGATCATTTAAAAAATTTTTGATATGTTCACCTTTACATTTATAGATTTCTTATTTAAGTATCCTTGCATTCCTAAGATATACTTGATTTTAGTAACTTTCTTACTGTACTATTAAAGTAGTTCTACTAGTTTATCTGGGCTATTTACATTTATTTATATGTACATCTATCTATCATTGTCAAGTTATCGAATGAAATCTGTACTGGTCAGCATAAAATAAATTGAGTAACTCTGTTTCTGTCTCTTTTGACTTTCTTCTGCTAGCTTTTGAAAATTCTTAAAAACCCAATGATGCATTTTAGTTTCTGTTTCCAGTTAAGGAGGGCTGCTAGCCTGGCTTTTTACAAAGCGTTATGCCTTAGACTCAGGGGTTCAGAGACAACAGCTGTGGTCAGTAAGAGCCTGGAAGAGGTAGACTTGAGGCTGTGGTTGCCCTGGGTGCAGAGGCGTGGGATGTCAGAACACATAGGGAATATTCAAAACCATGTGGATACTGCCTGTTTGCTTGCTTGCTTGCTTTCCTTCTTTCTTTTCTTCTTCTTCTTCTTCTTCTTCTCCTTCCTTCCTTCCTTCCTTCCTTCCTTCCTTCCTTCCTTCCTTCCTTCCTTCCTTTCTTCCTTCCTTTTTGAGAGAGAGAGAGCAAGTGAGCGAGCATGGGGGTGAGTGGTGAAGGGCGTAGGGGCAGGGTGGGGGGAGGGGCAGAGGGAGAGGGAGAGAGAGAATCTTAAGCAGGCTCCCCGCCCCGTGTGGAACCTGTTATGGGGTGTGATCTCACAACCCTGAGATCATGACCTGAGCTGAAATCAAGAGTTGGACACTTAACCCACTGAACCACCCATGTGCCTCGATACTTCCTGTTCTAATGCAGAGATTTTCCTGTTACAATTATAAGAAACTCTTATAATAAAAGTATTGCTAAGCCCAGGACAGTTACTATTTAGAAAATTATAATACTGAGTGGTTGCCCTGTTTTTGAGCATTAGGTATGTATAAGCACTATGCAAGAACTTTCTGAGATAGATGTTATGATTCCCATTTTAGAAAAAGAGCCCCAGCAAGGTTAAGCACCTCAGAGGCCACACTGTTGGTAGGAGTAAGGGTTGTTACTAGTATCTTTCTGACACTGAATATTGCATTTTAAAAATAGGAAACTCTGTTTTATTGATTGATTTATTTATTTACAATGCATATACTTTTTGTTAAGCAAATTCTACACCCAACGTGGGGCTCGAACTCACAACTGTGAAATCAAGAGTCATGTGATGTACCAGCTGAGCTAGCTAGTTGCCCCTTGAACTGCTTGCTTTATATTTGCAGGATACACTTTGTATTTTTATTGGGTTATGTTTTATGTAAGAGAGCATCAATAGGTGAATAGTAAATACAGAAATTATTTGGTTAATTCATAATTATCATTTACTTTGCAACAAAATGCACATTTACTAATATTTAACTGCTTGTCTCCATCTGCTGTTGTATTAGTTGCTAAGCGAAGCCAAGAAATTAATTACAGACCCTAAGTCTTATTCTGTGTAATTTGTTTTAGGAAATTTAGTACTTAGTACAGGAGAGCATTCCAAAAAATCACAGTGTTGTGAGGAAGGTGAGAAAAATCACCATCTCTGTGATTTTATTAATAAAGGTAAAATTTTTAAGTGTTAAGGTCATGATAGTTTGGATTTAGAGAGAAGGATTTCTGAAGGTTTTGCTTGAAAGGACAAGAGCTGGACAGTGCACTTTTGTTGGGTAAGGACTGTGGTGTCAAGAGCAAGGGAGTAGAGTAGGTAGAGGGTCCTGGTAAAACAAGAGGACAGTTTTCAATGCCTTTGGGCATTTCCAATGCCATGTTGTAACTGGTTTGTGCCAGTTCCCGAGACCCAATAATGCAACTCTCTTCTCATCTCCGTGTTCACTGACATCATGGTGGTAACCTGAAGCTGATCACTGTGGGAGTGTTTACACTATGGAAATTGGCAAATTCTACAAACCAGGACTTTTTCCCCCTTAGGGTGCCAGCTGTTGTTTTATCAGCATGCCACTGGTTTCTTTCTTCTCAGTACCTAGTCTTACTGGTTTAGTGACATGTCAAATAGAGAAAGCAAATATGTCTGAGTATAATATTTTTGATGAACTACTGAGTATATTGAAAGTGTCACTGCTTTAAGAAATGATCCATTTGGAGTTTGATACACCTCCTGAAGGATTGAGTCCGTCACTCTTTGCATTAAAAGTTACTGTTAATAAGAACTTACAAAAGTAAAGCCTGTAAGTCATGGTTGAGGATAAGTGGTTTTGTCTCCTAGAGAACTTTTCTATGTTAAAATGCCTCTCTAAACGCTATGATATTGCCTCATGCTGCTTTATTTCAATGTCATCAGTGTAAGAAAGAAAGATATTACAAATTAGAGCTTTCAAAATGGATAAATTAAAGTTAATTGTTCACATTACAGAAGTATTCTTTCTTTTGTGAAAGATTTCCTTGGCATTTCCTCTTTTCATGCATGTCAAATATATTATTAATTCATCAAAATTTGATTTACCACTTTTGTATTACATTTACTGCGCAAGGTAATAAATATGTCCATGTTTCAAAAATTGCTGAAGATGTAGTTTATTAGAGAATTATTACTATTCAGTGCTTGGGGTCCTTGAGCTGCTTTAAGTGACCATTTTAATAAAGATATTCAGTAACAGAAGTCAGAACACTTGTTTCTGAGGCACCAGAGAACCAGTGGGGTGAGGTGGAGACACAGAGTTCGGGCAGCAGGGCTGAGAAGCAGCAGAAGGCTTGTGAAGGTGGCAGATGACCGTGTTCTGTTCTTAGACCTCTGCACACTGAGGTCTCTTCAGGGTCCCTTTAAAAGCATTGTGAGTTTAAGGAGATTGCTTCTTACCACAAGAGTCAGGGAAAAGTTAATTCTAGAGAAATGTCACCTTCTCACAGGTGAGATATTCTAAAGAAGTTTACAGATTACTGAGACTTTAAATCCTGATGTATGTACAATGACCAGGACCTGTTTTCTAGTTTCATAAATTAGATTGCTACATTTTAGTGGAAACATTCAGGTATTTCTTGAATAACAACGCTGAAAATATTTTAAAACTACATGCCTCATTTGCTTTGTATTTAAATATCTGAATTTAATTAAAACGGATATTTTAGAATAAGATAGTCTGTTTTTTGCAGAGGAGTAAATGTTTATTTTCTTTTCATTGTAACAAGTTAACCTCATGTGAAAACAAATGTGATTCTGAAAACATTCTTTCTTGGCCACAGCTTTGACCTTGTTCTGCTCCAGTGCTGGTTTCCTATTGCTTTCCTTATAAAGTGCCAGTTACCAGATAAAGTGCAGATTCATAGTTTAAAGTCTCTTGAATATAGCTCTTCTTAAATTTTAATGTGTGTAAGTTTTCTGAGGATTTCTGGGTATCACCGTCAGAAGTTTTGATTCAGTAGGTGAGGGGCAAAAGCCCTGCGTGATGCATTTTGAAGAACTACTCTGCTTCCATAGCTGTTGGTCTTTGAGAAACACTTTGAGAAAATGTTCATAACAGCTTCATCTAATTCTTTTACTTTTGTTTTCTTTTTCTAGATATCTTTCCTTCTTCCTTTTAATAGATCTATTTTTTGATCTATTGCCTGTTATTCTTTTAAAAATTGTCTGAATGTTTTTGGTCATGGAACCTTTAGACAGGTCTAAGCACCGTGCTTTGAACATCACAGGCACTCACTTATGGAATTCTGACCTGTATTCTCCAGCTGTCAGGGCGTCCAGCTCGGACACCAGCACATTTGGCCCTGGTATTTGAAGAGCCTGAGGATATTTTCTTTCCAGCTTTATTTTAATATAATTGATGTACAACACTGTGTAAGCTTAAGGTGTACAAGGTAATATCTCTGATATATGTGTATCTGAGGATTTTCATAGACTTCTCAGAGGTTGAGATTCTAATAACATCTAATTTTGTTGTTGCATAACTGACTTACCTTCCAGGCATAAATGTAGAGAGAAAAAAAAAAAACACATCCACATGAAATATCTGTAACAGCAAGTGCGCGTCCACTCATCCCTTAGAACTGGGGTCTTCCCTGATTTCTGAAAAGCCCAGGAAGTCCCGTTGACCCCTTGGAATGTCACATGGTTATCAAGCACAGCATTTTAATTCTGGAAAATATAACTATCAAAAATACATTAGAATATATTTGTTGTGGTATTGGACAATGGGGATGTTGGGTTTTCTAAGAAGTTTGAGCATCACTGGCATAGAAGGGATTAAAGGGACGCAACTAATGAATCATCGAACTTTACATTGGAAACCGGAGATGTACTGTATGGTGACTAACATAATATAATAAAAAAACATTAAAATAAAAAAAAAGGGATTAAAGGGATTCATTTTTCTGGGGGGTGCTTTGGGTTATTATTCTGTGACTATGGGACACAATGTAATAAATAAAGGAACTCCCAAAGGTCCTAGGTAGAATAGTATTCTTGTTAAATGGATAGAAATGTAGAGACTGTATACATGTATTAAGGTAACACTTTGTCCAGATGTTCCCACATTTATAATCTGTTTCATGGAGAGGTCAAATGACTCTCTTTTGGGATTCTTATAAACCTTATTTTTGAGGGGAAAAAAGGTAGTTTGTGCGCTTTCATCCAGACCTACTTTAAATCTGGTTTGGTTGTGTTTTTCAGGTCACTGCTCTTTTAGTACTTGTATAACTCAAGAAATCTAACTTGTCTTCATTTAATGCTTGGTTATTGGGATCCTACTTTCAGTTACTGGTTATATTCATTTTTCTTCCCCCGACTTCTTTTTGTTGACAGTACTCTAAAACTGGTATTTTTACCATTTTCCTTTTGTTGTTCTTTTTTCTTAGCTTAAATATTGGCTACCCATTGATTGATAGAACTTAGAATTTCTAGTTTCTTAGTTATTTATTTTCCATTTACAAAGTCCACAGCAATTTTTGCTCAACTCTCAAAATTTTGAGAAAAGTCCAAGAGCTATTGTAAGCAAACGTGACTTAACTTTTATTTCTTCACAAGTAGGTGGCTGCCCTTTTTAATGCCACATTTATTTCCATTTAGGAAGGAAATGACTAAATTAAAGGCATTATGTTTCTCTTGAAAGGAAATGAAGAAATATATATTTCAGTAGAATTCCATTCCCATTTGTGAGGTTAAGATGACTTTTAATTAGGCAATAATTTGTTGTTTTTAAGGTCCGTTTGTCTTTATTTTAATTAATTAATTAATTGATTGATTTTAAGTAGCCTCCACACCCAGTGTGGAGCCCAGTGCAGGGCTTGAGTTTACAACCCTGAGATCATGAGCTGAGCTGAGATCAAGAGTCGGATGCTTAACTGATTGAGCCACCCAGGCATCCCATCTATTCTATTTTAAAAGAGGGCATTGAGGTTTTTATTGGCCTCAAGTTTCCAAGCCAAAAATTATAGTTATCTGACCTTTTGCTCCATCTAATGTCTTCCAGAATTATGTCTGCTTAAAGAGGCTGAATGGAAGGGTGATAACAAGTTTCTTCATTTTGGCACTTCTCTTTCCTTCTATAAGACTTTGTTCTCCCAGTTATAAAAAATGGGTTGTCTGGAAATAATTGATACTGAAGAAGACTAAAAGATAAGCTGAATAGTTGTTAATATCTGTTTAAATCTAAGAGGGGGAAGTGTGATTTTTATTGTAAGAAAATGAATAAACTTATTTTACATCGTTACTCCTTCCTACTCTCATTGTTTCCACGTGGGCTTCTAACAATAGAAATTGTAGATCACAGATGTCCCCTGTATTTGCATTTGTTGGATGAATCGTAGTAGTCTGGAAATCATTTTCTTTGCCTTCTCCTCCTCTGTGGGTCATGTGTAATCTTCCCCACTGCCACAGATGCCCTGCTTTCTGTGAAACATTCATTTCAGTGGTCACTTGAGCAGCAGGACAGGATGCGTTATATCATCTGTTGAATGATACAGCTTACAAATTTAAGAAATTGGTTGTTCTGTTGTCTGAACAGCATAGAGTGGACCATTATTGAGCTACTCTGCTGGTTTACAAGATAGTTTTGTAGTAACCTAGGTGTTTGTTTTGCAAAGTGAGTTAAATTCACATTAAGTTCTTTTAAAGTGATTGTGTTAGTTTAATATGAACAATATCCTCCAAGCCTGTTGGAATTTCTTCTCATTATTTTCCCAAAGTGTATTTGTTTGGTAAATTTTTATCTTCATGCTTTGCATTCATTCATCTTTTAAATAGATTTTAAATGCCTACAAGTGTGTGACACAACGGAGAAGTTGCCAGTATGTGTCCTCTGCACCATGTTCCTTCAACTGTCTTCCTGTTACTATTACTTTGGCTAATATTTAAAGAGACTTTTTTTTTTTTAAAACCTCTACATACATAACAGAGACTATATAGATGGAATTGCCTCTCTCACTGAACTTCACTTTTTATTGTTCCATTATATAGGAATTTGGGGTCATACAATACTTTAAGTATTAGGGCTTAGAAGCACATACCTCTGTAAGGCATGTCAAAAGTAATTTGAGTCTCTATCTTTGGAGGGTCTTGAACCTAAGGCATGTCAACTGTGATTTCCATTTTGAATATCCATTTACTCTTGTTCTTCTTATTCCTCATCAAACTCTTTTTCTTGACATGTACATGATATATCTGACTCTTCATCAGTGTCTTAACGTTTCATTTTTCTAGTTTTCTGTGTACATGTCTACCAGTGTTCATATTAGGCTCATGTAGGCTTTTCCTTGACCACGTTTAAGTACAGGATTCAGAATAAACATCAACATACTTAAATATATTGCAGGTGTATTTTGATTGGCACGGTAGGTGTGATCTTGAGATGTTGCCTAAATTGTTCATTGTCTAAAGTATTGCTAGCCTTTTAAATAAATCTTTTAATTATTTTGTGTTTATGCTATTGAGATTTTTAAAATTGGGTATTCGGGAAAGTACATATGTAAGGAATACTTACTGGACAGTTTATTGAGTGCCTTTTTTCTCATATGAAAAGATTACTGAAAGGTGTACAAAGATATATATGAGACACAGTCCCTACATTAAAGGAGTGATGCTGAGTGTCCAATAGGTAAGAATAGCCACACCCATAAATAATTCCTGGATAGTATGATAGGAGAGGGTTAAACCGTGGGAGTGATATGAAGGAATGATCACACTGAGGGAAGTATACATACTTCAACCACCAAATGAATGAGAGTAATGAAGGTGAATGTTCAGAGGCTGGTCCTGGAGGATACTCTGCAGGGGAAAAGTAACACTGTGCATCAACTACACTTTAATTTAAAAGAAGAATTAAAAAATAAAATGTATCAAAGTGATCACTAAATGATTATGCTTTAATTAAATCATGACATGTTATATTGATTTACTATAAATATATAACTTATAAAATTTGCCATGTGTTAAAAAATTCCCATCTGCTAATTCCATCCTCTTTGTAATTTTTGTGTGTATTCCTGCTGAATGACTTTCATCCTGTTATGGCTCCTACAGTAACTGAATACTGGCCATTGTGAATTTTATGTTGTGCTGGATTTTGTTTTAATAATTTTGGGCTTTGTTCTGATATGCAATAAATTAATAGGCATCAGTTTGATCTCTTTGAGGCTTGCTTTTAAAGTTTATTGGGATGGCTCCAGAGCAGCCTTTAGTCAAGGGCAAATTTGACTTCTTTATTGATTCTACGTGAAGTCTCAGGTATGAGTAAGTATTTCCGTTCTGCCTTATTGGAACACCAACTATTCCACACCTGTTGTGAGCTGACATTGTTCCTCGTACTCCTTTCTGTGGTTCTTTCTCCCAGCCTTGGTAGTGTCCTCATATGCATTCACTAGTCTCTGGAACTTTATCTGTGTGCAGCTCCCTTTTCTTCAATACTTGAAGAGTATTGCTATAGTAAATTCTACCTGCCTTGGCTTCCTTGAACTCTGAATTCTGTCCCTTCATCTTAGTGAGGCTGTTGAGATTTGTATGGATTCTGCCTTCCTATGCTGTGGTATTGATATTTTCTCGAGGCAGCGAGCTGGAACTATTGAAGTACTCACCTTGTTGTTTTCCCTTCTCTCAGGAATTACTGTCTTGCATTGCCTGTTGTTCAGTGTAGGAACACTGTTCTTTTATATATTGGGTCCTATTTTCTAATTTTTTAAGGTGGGAGGGTAAATCTGATTCCTGATACTTTGTTATGACTGGGAGTGGAGGTAGGAGTCAGTTAACCTTTTACTCTGATTGTTAATGATCAACATTGAAATCACATTGGATTTCACTGCTCATGAAAACATTTCCAGGGTCAGTTTTTGGCATTGGTTTATGGCTCTGAGGTGATGAAAAAAACCTTACAATTATACTTCCAGATAAAGAGTTTATCTCAAACTGTTTCTTTCACATCTCTCTTTTTTTTGTAATGTCTCCCACTTATAGAAGCTACCAAAGAAATACAGAATACCAGATGGGTGAGACACTTTTTGTTCAAGTTAAAACCACCAGATTTGTTAAAATCTTGATGGTGCCTTTTAGCTACTATAGGGATGTGAAATTCAGACATTTTTATGTAACAGAGGGAAGCTACCTGGTTACAAGTTAGATGAGTTAACAGGACTTGGGTTTGTAGTTATTGCATTTAGAGCTCAACCTTAAAACCCACCTGCTAATGACATTGCAGATAGTTACTACTGATATGACAATGTCACCATATTAGTGGTTACCATTAGTATGACCTCTTCTAAGAAGAGTCTTAGGAAGAATTTTATAAGAACTGTTTATTGGTGCTTACCTTTGCTTCCCTCGTCAGCTCTTGGCTGTTGCAAAAAAACCCCCAAACAAACAAACAAACAAAAAAACAACTCAATGTTGGTCTTAGAAGGAGTAATGGTAGGGATCATAAGGACAGTGAAGTTAGTTCATGAGGCCATTTTCTGATTGTAAAGATTATTCATGTACCTAAAATAAGTGTCCTTGCTTCAATTATTCTAACTGGTAGGAGTTAAATGTTAGATGATGCCAAGTCTGAGAACCTCACAAGGAGAGTTCTTTAAAGGTGTAAACACATTACAGAAGCATGCATTCAGATCTATAATTTTAAGTTAAAATTAAATGACCCCAACTAAATAACCAATGAAGGGGTTATTGGGTAACTGAAGAAGCCAGTGGATAGCCATTCAGACTTCATAAGAGCCATCTTGTGTAGGCTACTGATGCCTGTATATTTCCATAGAATTGAGGGAGACCAATGGAGCTGTGCTTAGCTAATGATAATTGATAAGCATCCTTTCCCTGCTGACTTGCTTTTGGCTGGATGATAAGGTATTTGTGAAGTTGTGGTAAGTATGTGTGTAGATATGCTCACTATTATGCAGTTTGGTGAAGTGTCCCTTATGTTTCCGTTTCATTTGGTGGCAGTGGTGAGATCACCATGCAGTGACATTTATCAGAAGTGAGACAACAGCTGTTTGTTACTCGGATGACAGCATGGAGGTAGACCTGGGCAGGGGGGTTTGTGTTTCCTGTTGATCAGGTGGCTGCATTTGGACTGAGGCTTCATTTTTTCTCGTTGTGCTTTATCATGACCTTCATTAGATTATGATCTGAAGGACATGTGTGTGAGTGTGTGTGTGTGTGTGTGTGTGTGTGTGTGTGTCTACTATACTGTCCTTAGGTTAATTCTTCCAGCAGGCTTTGTGTGTATGCATGTTAAGGAAAGGATGTGTATTACCCAGCAAGGCTTCTAATTTGACTGGGCTTAGATATTTTTCAAAAGCATTACTCATAGTTTAAATGTTTTTAATTTCATAATAACAGGATGAGAAAAATCAGTATTTCACAGTAAATCATGAACCCTTTTATTTGACTTTACTTTCAAAAGATTATCAATAATAATTTCAGGTATATTAATAACAATAACTTTCCTTAGTATTTGTGTAGAATTTTTAGGGTTTCTGTAAGATAAGAAGTAGTTAAGTAAATTAAATTTGTTTCCTTTGGCCCCAACCTACATATCTATATTCATTTTTACTCTATGTGCTGTCTCATCTCTCCCAGGCCCCTGCATTTTCATGTACTCTTAATACCTCGAGAGCCTTTCCAAGAGCATCTAATAAGTTCACTTACACTCAGATACAAGTAACTGATACAGTTTGAAGTGTTAATATCCCAAGGGCCTTTGCACTTTAACAAAAAAAAAAAAAAATGAGAAGCCTTACAGAAATTAATCTCTATTAGTGGAGTTTTCTGTGGGGCTGGGGATAGTTTTTATTTGTTTATTTTTAATCTATAGAGTCTTTTTCAAGCTCTTAAAACCATACCACCTAGGTGCCTACAGTTCTGCTTCTACCCAGAGTTAGCACCTTGACGTAATTCCATCTTCAGTAAGTTCAGAGTTCTTTATAAATTATTTCTAATCTTTAAAACATTCTATTTATAGTGAACAGACAGCATTCCAATCTGTTGACAGCTGATGAAACAAATACAACATTTTAGAGAAATAAAATAATGCCCTTGAAGACACTTTGAAAAGTGTTAATGCATTATACAAGCACATTTTTATTGGTAAATTGCTTAAGACCTGACAATTTAAGCAGTCTCATTAAATTTTTAATGAAGGTACTAATTTATAATGGATAAGGAAAGTAAGAGAAGTTAATACGGAGATGTTTTAAGAATGAGCTGGGTTAAGAACCGTGATATGTCTTAACTCGAGTGCCTAAGTCAGACTGTCATTTTTATTTTTTAGAGTTCTGGTGTTTGGGCATGGAAGGGAATATAATAGACTGCCAAATGGCTAATGCTAAGTTGAAAATGAAATGCAATATAGGCTCACATCTGAATGAGCTTCTCACTGATCTGATTGCTTTTAGAAAGAAAAAGGAAAGCAGCTCTTCACTGATAACACGGGTAATTGAAAGAAGTGCTGCCAAGGGAAACAGCTACTACTTATACTGGTTCTGCTGGAACCCCTGTTAACATACTTCCTCAAACAGATGAGTTTCCTGAAGGAGCCAAATTCCTAAATGATACTCTAACCAAAACACTAAGTGACTCTTGTGGTTAAAACAGAATCCAGATAGAGGAAGCACTAAGGTCAAGATTTGTAAACTACAACTAAATTATGAAAACTATTCTACTTCCTAGTATTCAGGCATTTAAAGAGCTCTGCAAAAAATGCAGTCTTATGTGACTTCCTCCATTATGTAATTTGTTTAGGTATATTGTCTAGGAGCTGAAAATATAGCTATCTCAGACTTTTCTGTTTTTATATTGAAGAGAATATTCTTATCTATTATGATATTTTTCATAAGGGAAAAGCATAAAAGTTACTAAAAACTAAGTCATGTTATTTTTTTAATTATAGGGAAACCTCAAGAATTTACTGATTTCATGAAATAAATAGCTGTGCCATTCATACAATGTTATAAATATGGGAAATTATAGAATATACTTTATTTATATTTTAAATTTTTATTTAAATGAATGTATTTTAAATATTTTCAGCAAAATATTGCTAATTGTACCAGCAATGGAAGCACATTACCTCATAGTACTTTTCCCTGTGTGAACGTGTGAATAGAAATGTTAGATATGGGCTCTCCATCCAGGGACAAAGATCAGTAGTTTACTAAAGGTGGGAAAGGGAGAGTGGGACTGCCAGTACAGGAATAAGGAGGGATGGCAATTAAGTACATGAAAATAAGCTCAACATCTTTCGTCATTAGAGATGTGCAAATTAAAACCGTAACATGATAATTAATATACCTATTAGAAGGCCTAAAATTAAAAAGATTGGCTTACAAAGTGTTGACTGGATGTAGAAGAAATATAATGCTCAGATGCCGTTGATGTCTAATGTAAAATTGTACACCACCTTGGAAAACAGTTGGGAACTTTCTTAAAATATTGAACATACACCTACCATATAACTAGCCAATCTACTCTTAAGCATTTACCCAAGAGAAGTTGGTGCATTTGTCTTCCCAAAGACTTGTGCACAAATAATCAAAAACTGGAAACAGCGCATATGGTCATGAGTGGATGAATGAATAAACAAATTGTGGAACATTCATTCAATGGAATACAGCTCAGTTATAAAAGGCATGAACAATTGATGTACTCAGCGACATGGATGAATCTCAAAATAATTATGCAGAGTGAAAAAAGCCAGATAAAAGGAATACATATCAAATTCATTTAAATTTCTAGAAAATGGAAACTGATCCGTAGTGGCAGAAAGCACATCAGTGTTTTTGGAGGGAAGGGGAAGAGTGGCAGGAGGAAAGGGTTACATAGTGGCATGAGGGAACTTCTGGGTTGTGACGGATCTGTTCTTGATCATAGTGATAGTTTCACAGGGATATACATGTGTCAAAACATCACACTGTATGTTTTAAGTATGTGTAATTTATTGTTGTGGTAGTCAATTTTATGTGCTAAGGAATACCTAGAGAACTGGTAAAACATTATTTTAGGGTGTGTCTATGAGAGTGTCTTCAGAAGAGATTAGCATTTGAATTGAAAGACTGAGTAAAGAAAATCACCCTTACTAGTGCTTGTGGGCATCATCCAGCCTGTTGAGGGCCTGAATTTAAATGAATGAATGAACAAATGAATGAATTGCAGAGGAAGGGTGGAGTTGCCTTCTCTGCTTCAGCTAAAACATCTGTCTTTTGCCCTTGGATATTGGTGCCTCTGGTTTTCAAGCCTTCGGCTTCAGGTGGGGATTTACACTATCAGTTACCTGCTACCCTCTCCTCCGTGGTTTTTCAGACTCAACTGGAATTACGTTACTGGTTTTCCTGGGTCTTCAGATTGTAGGTGGCAGATTGAGGGACTTCTCAGCCTCCATAATCATGTGAAACAATCCCTCATAATAAATCTCTTTCTATATGTGTGTTTATATGCATAAATATCTTTATATCTTTATATCTGTCCATCCATCCATCTATCCATCCATCCATCCACCCACCCTACTAGTTTCTTTTTTGCTGGAAAACCCTGAGTAATACAATTGTATATCAATTACACCCCATTAAAGCTGTTAAAAATACCATTTGTCCATCTATCTAATTGCTCTGAAGTTGTGGCTTAGTTATATGCAGAAACTGCGCTTATTTTGGGGGTGGGGAATGAGATGTGCCATGACATCCTGCTCATGCTTTAATTTTGGTGCTCCCTGTTTCCCAAAGGTGTTAGAAAATAAACTCAATGTATTAATCACATACACGTTCTCCTAGGATTAAGTTCTTTTTAAGGTATTGTAAACTCTACTAACTTCATATTTGCTGAGTCCTTAGTTCAGATAATGAGACTTGGTGGTTGCTTTATCAGTTGTAATGATCCTGGTGACTGATGTTCCCTCCTGTTCTACTTAAAACATGATGGTAACTTTGATAAAACCCACATTTTGATCTCAAGGCAGGGAAATACTGCAAATCTCATATCCTGACCTCTTTGATAAATGTAGGACTTTGTGCCTACTTGGTTAACAAGTGGCAGAGTATTAAAATAGAAACCAGACTTTGAAATATTTTACATGTAGTACTTTGCATTATAAAAGCCTGATTTGTCATCTACATGGCTTTTCTTTCCCTGCAGTGTGCTTATGTTTGGCAAAAGCATTCTCATGCTCTAAAGTTTTAATTTATTTGTGAAGAAATATATTTCTGAAGAGGCAGATTTTCTGCTCAGGCAGCAAAACTCAGTGTAACTAATTGGTATTGCTTATTTATTGTATAGACTTGGCCAGTATATAACATATTTGGTCTTTGGTTTTTCTCTTCTTTGACATATATGTAGTGTCCTACACATAGTAGTATAAGCTGACATTGTGAATCCCTATGTAGTAGCTTCCCAAAGTCTTCTTTAAATCTTTCATTGCTGGGTTGTGCTTTCTTTACTCAGAAAGGTCTCTCTTTTCATGTTGTACCATACAAGGATAATTATGTTTGACTAGAATGATGATATTAAAATAATTAAAAATTTGATATGCTTTAAGATTTAATATATAAGAATCAAGAGTTTCATGCTTTTTATTTTATTTAGTTTATTTTATTTTACTTTATTTTTTAGAGCAGGGGGAGGGACAGAGAGAGAGAGAGAATCTTAAGCAGGCTCCCTGTCCAGCATGGAGCCTGATGTTGGGCTTGATCCTACAACCCTAAGATCATGACCTGGACTGAAATCAACAGTTGGATGCTTAACCAACTGAGCCACCCAGATGCCCCAAGATTTTCATGCTTTTTAAAAAATTAAAAAACCGTGTTATCTGTGCCTGCTTTGGCAGCACATATACTAAAATTGGAACGATACAGAGAAGATTAGCATGGCTTCTGAGCAAGGATGACACACAAATTCGTGAAGTATTCCATATTTTTATGCACCCCAATGTTCATAGCAGCATTGTCCACAATAGCCAAACTNACAGTTGGATGCTTAACCAACTGAGCCACCCAGATGCCCCAAGATTTTCATGCTTTTTAAAAAATTAAAAACTGTGTTATCTGTGCCTGCTTTGGCAGCACATATACTAAAATTGGAATGATACAGAGAAGATTAGCATGGCTTCTGAGCAAGGATGACACACAAATTCGTGAAGTGTTCCATATTTTTATGCACCCCAATGTTCATAGCAGCATTGTCCACAATAGCCAAACTTGGAAGGAGCAGAGATGCCCTTCAACAGACGAATGGATAAAGAAGATGTGGTCCATAAATACAATGGAATATTACTCAACCATCAGAAAGATTGATTACCCAACATTTGTCTCAACATGGATGGGACTGGAGGAGATTATGCTAAGTGAAATAAGTCAAGCAGAGAAAGACAATTATATGATTTCACTCATTTGTGGAACATAAGGAATAGAGGGGAGACCGTTAGGAGAAGGAAGGGAAAAATGAAGGGGGGGGTAAACAGAGGGGGAAATGAACCATGAGAGACTATGGACTCTGGGAAACAAACTGATGGTTTTAGAGGGTAGGGGGGCGGGGGGATGGGCTAGCCCGGTGAAGAGTGTTAAGGAGGGCATGAATCGCACGGAGCCCTGGGTGTTATACACAAACAATGAATCATGGAACATTACATCAAAAACTAATGATGTACTGTATGGTGACTAGCATAATTGAAAAAAAATCATCATAAGTTTGATTTATAAAGTGCAGTGTAAGTAAAATATACCATGCACCATGAATAAAAACCAAAACCAAACAAAACAAAAACAACCCCCCCAAACCAAACTGTGTTCTCTGCTCCCCATGCCAACTAAAACTATTTGTCTATTGATACATTACCACCTACATCTTGTACAGTTTGCACAGTACTTGCAAGGCTTGATGGGCATATGGTTGAAGTAAAAGCCATAGTGCCTGTACTGGGGAGGCACAGGATGGAACTGACAATTTAGTGATAAGCTATGAAGTTGTGACTTTCAATGCAGAAGTTCAAGGAAAGGAGAGATCAAAGTTGGTTTGACTAGTTGGAGAAGGTGGAGTGGAGGCCCTGATGCGATGTAAACTTAAGAAACATAGAGGGCAAACTGGGTGATGATCTAGGTGGAGAGGCAGATTTGAGGTTAGGTCTTGAGAGTGGGATACACAGGAGACAGTGAGCAGATCTCTTCTTCCACTTTGGTGATGAGACTAGTTTGGCTGGTACAGGGTAAGGCCTGGTTAGAGAGAATATTGAAAACGTGGTAGAGCAGTTTGGAATTTTGTGGTGAAAGACAGTGTGCCATTGTAGATTTCTGAGCAGGGAAATACCATGTGTTAGGAAAACATTTTAAGAATCCTACCTGGAGGACTTATTGCAATGCAAGCTCAAGTGATAGAGATGTTGACAAGGCAGTGGGCAGCTGTTTTACCTAAAATATAAATACAATCTGGGTTTAGGATTACTTAGGTTCCTGGATATTATTCTTTTTCCCCAAATCTTTCAAAGTTTGGTTTCATCTTTCTAGTTTCATTTTGTGTGTGTGAGTGTGTGTGTGTGTGTGTGTGTGTGTGTGTGTGTATGTGTGTTTTTCACTCAACCCTCTATTTCGTCAGCAGTGAACATGGCATTTCTCAGGCTATTCTTTCTGTCTGAAATTTCTTTAGTCATTCTCTTTTCCCGATGCACTTCTGTTCTCTTGTGAAAAAGGTTTCAGGCAGGTGCCACCTCTTCTCTAAGCCTTATCCAACATCCTCCTTCTGTTAATTGTTTGTGCCTTACCTTCTGTTCCATAGCACTTCGCATAGACTTCTCTAATAACACCCATCACTTTGTTCCATAACTTGGTGTTTATCTGTCTTATCTAGAAATCAGTAAGCTTCTTTTTATTTATTTATTTTTATTTAAATTCAATTAATTAGCATATAATTTATTTCAGATGTAGAGGTCAGTGATTCATCAGTCTTATATAATACCCAGTGCTCATTGCATCATTTGTCTTCCTTAATGTCCATCACCCAGTTAATCAGTAAGCTTCTTGAAGGCAGAGGCCATTATAGTTGCAACCAAAAGCACCTAAGTGTAACTCCTGTAAAATGGTAGACAATTGTGTAACTGCTCCTTGGATGAATTAATGGGTCTTTCTCCATCTCCACTGAATGCTGAATTTGAGATCTTGCGAGAGCCTACCCAGTATAAACTAAACTTTAGTGGGTCAAAGTACATTAGCAGTGGGTATTCCACAAAAATGACATGAAATTTAGTAGAGGCAAGTTAAATGGATAGACTAGTAAATTTACTGGCTATTTTGAAGAGAGTTATTTTACAATGTGAATTATCAAAAGAATTATTTGGTTGTTTCTTTGCTGCTGCTGTGGAGGCAAAGGAGTTTCTACAACTGTAATAGTAATACATCTACATTTTAAAATTATGGTTCTTTTGTCTTAGGGAGCTATAATTTGTATTTATCATCATTAGCACTGATTTTATAGTCAACATAGTCAATAAAACATTATTCTTTTAATTTGTTTTATTCTCTTCTTTAGTAGAAGTAGCTATTACATCATGGCTTTTGGTAAGAAATGACTGTTGATTCTAGGCATTTAATAATAGTCCTTTTTTGGGGGTGCCTGGATGGCTCAGTTGGTTAAGTGTCTGCCTTTGGCTTAGGTAATGATCCCGGGGTCCTGGGATCGAGCCCCATGCTCAGCAGGGAGTCTCCTTCTCCCTCTCCTTCTGCTGCTCCCCCTGCTTGTGCTCCTTCTCTCTCTCTCTCTCTGTGTCAAATAAATAAATAAAATCTTTAAAAAATAGTCCTTTTTTGGAGAGAAGGACTTCAAAACATTCAAATTTTAACTATAAATAAAAATCGCCAGGTAAGAGATAGTCTGCTTATTTAGTTTATATTAGATGCTAATATCTAGAGGATTAACATATTTATGCTTTCATATTCATACCTAGTTCCTGAAGATGTATTTCTTTCAAATATTATATCATAGCTGAATGTAATATTTGCTATTATCTACAGATCACAAACTTGACTGTTATTTTTCTCTTTATAATTATATGCCATATTCACACCTTCAATTATGATAATTATTTATGGTTTTAGAAGTTTAGGCAAATCATCTTGCACTTTCAGTGAAGCCAGTTATCTGAGCTTTAAATAAATGAGAACTTAGGGAAGCATTCAGTGTACCCTGTGCTCAACTCTTTTTATTTACAGTCCCTTTCTGCATCTTCATTTTTCTTACCTCATTTAAAAATGTTTTAACTAGAGGAATGCTAATAGCCATGCATGATGTCCAGAAGGTTCAGCTTTGAAAGAAATGTGTTCAGAATAAAAAGCATTGAATCCTTATTAGGCTTTTGTTTTAATTTTCTTTAGGAAAGTTTTAGATGTGGGGTTGAGTTTCTTCACTATTGTGGTCATTATCCTTTTTCATATATTCCCGTTTTTCAGTAAACACGTTGAAACATGGTTTCCAAGACTGTGCATGGAATACCTGTGTGGTCTACACAGCACATTATTTCGAGGGACAGCTGCCCCTCATGTTCTGGACACTAAACTGCATTTAATGTAGTCTTAAATCACACTGGTTTCTGGTAGGGGTGTTCTATTATTGGTTTATATTGAACTTGCCATCCACTACGATTGCCAACTCTTTTCTTTTTTGTACTTGCCTGGATATTCTACTTGTGTTCCTGATTTAAGAGCAGGACTTTATATTTATTATGATAATAAATTCCTTTTGTTAAATTTCACTGATGACTTTAGCCTGTTGAGAATTTTAGGTTATGATTCTTTTTTCCAGCTTGCGTAGTTCCTCTTCTGGGTAATAAACTTACCATTTTATTTCGCCCAAATCATGGGGGAAAGTAGTGCTTGTCAGAACACGGTCTGGGACCTTCTGAAGTAGCAAAGGACTTTGTTGCTTCTCATACATTTCATAACCTTTTTTGGTTTCTGGGTGCCACATATTATTCCTTGAAATCTTCTTAAGATAGCAAAGTGACTGTCAGCCTTAATGCTCTTAAATCACTTTGCTGCTTAGTATTCTCACTGTTGAAATTCAGTTCCCTCTGGGGGCAGTGACATTTTATATCTGATCACCTTCTATTTCAATTAGTGTGTTTGCTCATTTCTACAAGGGGAAGTTTAGTCCTTGGTAATGAGTCCAGAATATTCTAAGCCACACCAATAGAAAACCCCACTGGAAGAAGGATGATTTTTTTAATGAAAACATATTCTCGTATTGTGGCATTTCAAGTAGCATGACTACAATTGAGGAAACTGGGGCAACACTTTGTTATGCAATTTTTTTTTGAGATAGCTAAAAATATGTTCTCAGCAGAGAATTAATGAATTATAGTAATTCGATGCTAAGCAGTTTGGTTTTAATTAGAGATATTTAGCTTACTAATAAAATGTCACCACAATTTGACACAATTTGTTAGAACAGCTTAAATTGATATTATCTTTTTTAAACACGTGGCTCAGCATGTTAAAATAACAATTTGAAGTATATATATGGGTAATGCTACTAGGTAATAGCAACCTCCAACTTTGTCATTCTGGTTGGGTAGACTCTAGGTTTTTACACTCTTTTGAATAGGTGAATTGCTGAATAAGTGTTATCTCTTAGCCAGGGAGGAGTTACCATAAATGTATTATTTGCATGAATGCATTGGGTAATGAACTGCTTAAAGGCGTGGAAGCTACGTACAGCTGTACTTAAGAAAATTTGACAAATATTTATTTATAAAACATGGTGCATCTGATCATTTCAAAAAGAAGATAATGTTCCAAAATAAGATCCTAACTTTCATAGTTAAAGAGAACAATTATGAAAGAATTAACTTTCTCAGTATATACTGAATGCATTTTTTATTTCAGTCACCGTGGCAGATATAGAGCAAGTAGAGATGAGTATGAGATAGTCTTGGGTCTAAAGGAACCCATAGACCAGAAGGGGAGTCAGAGACTTAAATAGCAAATGTGGCCAATAAAATGAGAAAGCTACTATCATAACCACAATCATAACAATAATCATAACTATATCTAATAGGAGACTTTAGAGGAGAGATAACTGAGGTGCGGGGCATGGGTAGCATCAAATGGAAACTTTTTGTTGAGGAGATGCTTAAGCTGAATCTGAATAAATAGAAGCTAGCCAGGTGAAAGGGTGTGTGTGTGTGTGTATGTATTTTGTGCAGACGTGTGTGTAAATGTGTGTGGATGTGTCTGTGTGTTTGTGAGAACAAGAGAAAGGGGTGGGAAGTGAGTTGGAATAAAAGCTTGGAGGTGAGAAACACACTGAATTTGCAGGAGTATACAGTGATTGTTGAGTGAGAGATTGGGGGGGTACATGAGGGCTTGTGGACAAAAGAGAACTTTCAAAGGTGTTGGAGCAAGGGGATGGTATAGTCAGCTTTACATGTTGGATGGATTGCTGTGATGATGATGGGGAAAGTAGACTGAATGGAGCAAGACTCAGGGCACAGTTTTGGAGTAAGCTGTCCAGGTGAGAGATGATGGGGGCTTCTCTCAGTTGGCATTGGTGGTTGGGATTTGAGGGGAGTCAAGAAATTTTTAGAAAGCAAAGTCAGATAGATATACCTATCTGAAATATCTTTTGTTAGGTTTGTTTCCAGGCATCGTTTCTGTTAATATTGTAAATTATATATTTCTAAAATAATGTTCTCTAATTAGTTCTCATGATGAAATATTATGTGGAAGTACAACTAGTGCACTGCACCTCTATGCATTAGCATGGATGAGTCTTATAAGTGCAATGTTGAAGGAATAAGCAAGTCCCAGGGAGTGATTTCATCTTTATAAAGCTCAAAAACAAACAAAACTAAACAATGTTTAGAGGTACATGTATATGAAATAAGCTAATATAGGAAAACCTAAAAACAAAATGAAGGATAATAGTTATTTTTCATGGAAGCGGAGTTGAGGAAAAGGATATGGAATGGGGAAGAGCCTGGAATGGTGGAATGCAATTTCAAAACAATGTATTAACTATTTGACCATCCAGATGTGTCATCATACTGACAACTGATTTGAAAATATGCTCTATTATTTGATAAGCCCTCGTAGTAATTTCATTATGTTAGAAGAGCCCATCCAAAACAGCTGGATCCTGGGGCTCCTGGTAGATGAGTCTCGTTTATCCATTTTGTCATTCTGTCTTTTGATTGGAATGTTTAGTCCATTTACATTCAAAGTAATTATTGATAGAGATATGTTTGTTGCCATTGTATTACATGTTTTGTGGTTATTTCTGAAGATTTTCTCTGTACTTTCTTGTCTTCCTCTCATGGTTTGCTGGTTTTCTTTAGTGATATATTTGGATTTCTTTGTTTTTATTCTTTGCATATTTATTAGTAGTGTTTGATTTGTGGTTACCATTAGGTTTGTATATAACCTCTTCTGTATATAGTAGTTTGTATTAAGCTGTTGTTTGTTTAAGTTTGAACCTATTCTTTTCTCCTCTCCTCCCCACATTTGAGATATATGGTGTCATATTTTACATCCTTTTATTTTGTGTGTTCCTTGACTGATTTTTTACAGAAATATTCATTTTTTCTGCTTTTGTGTTTCTTCCATACTGTCATTTTTGTTCTTTCCTTTCCATTCAAAGAATCCCCTTTAATATTTCTTACAGGGCCAGTTTAGTGATCATGAATTCATTTAGTTTTTAAGTCTTGGAAGCTTTTTATCTCTCCTGCTATTGCAAATGATAGCCTTGCTGGATAGAGTATTCTTGGATGCAGGTTTCTCCCATTCACCACTTTGAATATATCATGCCACTGTCTTCTGGCTTGGGAAGTTTCTGCTGAAAAACCTGCTGATAGCTTTATGGGGTTTTCTTTGTATGTAACTGTCTTCCTTTTTCTTGCTGCTCTTAATATATTTGATATCATTGTATTTTGCCATTTTAATTACAATATGTCCTGGAGTGGATCTGCTTTTGTTGATTTTGTTTGGGGTTCTCTGTGATTCCTGTATCTGGATATCTGTTTCTTCTCCTAGATTATGGAAATTTTCGTCTATTATTTCTTCAAATAAATTTTCTGCTCCCGTATATCTCTTTTCTTCTTCTAGGACTCCTATACAATGAATGTTTTTACGTTTGATGGAGTCACTGAGTCCCCTAAGTTTATTCTCATTTAGCATAATTCTTTTTTCTCTCTTTTGTTCAGCTTGATTACTTTCCATTACTCTGTCTTCTAGGTCATTAATTCATTCCTCTGCTTCTTCCAGCCTGCTGTTCTTTCAATCGTGTTTCTTATTTTGGTTTTTTTTTTTTTTTTTGAGTCCTTTATCTCTGCTATGTTATTCCTTATCTCTTTGTTAATGGTCTCACTGATGTCTTCCATTCTTTTCTCAGGTCCAGGGAGTATCCTTATGATCATTACTTTAAATTTTTCATCAGGCCTGTTACTTGTATCTGTTTTGCTTAGATGTCCAGCTATGACCTTGTCCTGTTCTTTCATTTGGAACAAATTCTTTGGTCTTCTCATTTTATCTAAGTCTCTGTGTTTCTTTCTCTGTGTTGGGAAAGTCAGCTATGTCTCTTGTTCTTGAGGGTAAATGGCTTTCTGAAGAAGCAGTCCTATAGTGCCCTGCAGTATAGTGTCCCCTATTCTCCAGGTCTGGTGCTTCCAGGAGTGTCTCCAAAGTGTGCTATGTGCACTCTGCTGTTGTGTCCTGGTCACTGTATCCTTCAGGCCAGTTGTCTGCAGGCTCTCTTTGCTTGTTGTGGGCAGTGTTTTGTCCCTGGTCTGAATGTGGTGAATTTTAACTAGGTGTGTCCTGGTCTACTTGTGAAACGAGAACTATCACCACTGATGCCAGAACTGAGGTCCTGCAAAACTCATGGGTTGGGGGGAAGTTGGGCAGGGGTTTGATTGGTCTTCTGGGGAAGGGGCCTGCCTCACTGGGACTGAGGCAAGTGTCACTGGAAGGGACAGTTCTTCTGGAGTGAGGGGGTGGAGCTTGGTGTAAGCAGGTTAGGTAGCTATTGTTGGTACTGTGTTGGTTTCCATAGTCACTCTGTGATTATGCTGAGGGGTGGGGGGAATAAATGGTACCTGGCAGTTTCTTTGTTCCCAGAGGAGTCTCTCTGTGAATGCTGCCTCTCTGGGACATGATCTGAGAAGAGTAAATAACCTCCCTACTGTGTGCTCCAGGTGCTCTTCAGATCACTGTTTCCACACTCGTATGTGCATGGGCTGTTTGTCCTGCCTTTTCTCCAAGAGTAGCTCCAGTGTCCTATGAGCTCTCCCACAGCCAAGCACGCTGACCTTTAAAACTCTAGGCTTTAAGCCCCACTGGTTCCAAGACCTCACAAAATTCAGGCCTTCTTGCTTTCCAAGCCAATTGCTATGGGGATTTGTTTTTCCCATGCACCCGCCTGTGTGCTAGTCTGTTTCTCCCTTCTCTGTGACTGCAGCTCCCTTCCCACCACCACAGCCACAATCCAGTTCTCTCCAAAACTGGGTTTCCACATTTCCTACCTTCTTCAATGTGGCCTCTTCTTTACCTTTAGTTGTATAGTTTGTTCTGCCAGTCTTCAGATTGATTTCTGGGGTATTTAGGATGATTAGATAGTTATCTAGTTGTGTTCATGGAACAAGGCGAGCCTAAGGTCCTCCTACTCAGCTGCCATCTTCCCCTCCCAATAGCCTACATTCTTTATATGCTTGTACGGAATGGACACTGTGCAAATGCTTTATGTGCAACATCTCATTTAACATTTATCCACAAAGAGGGGTGCATTCTGTCTCTTATATGCCTCCATAAATGCTTTATGTTTTCATTCATCCCATAAATATTTTTTTAATTGGGTATTTTGTTATTATTTGCCTAGCTGGTTTTCCCCCAATTCTCATTTGGCTTTTCACTTTGGTACTTTTGTTCCACTTTTAAAAAAGATTTTATTTATTAATTTGAGAGAGAAAGAGAGAGAGAGAAACAGAGAAAGAAAGAGGGCAAAAGCACGAGCGGTGAGGAGGGGCAAAGGGAGAGGGAGAAGCAGACTGCCTGCTGAGCAGGGAGCCTGATGTGGGGCTTCATCCCAGGATCCTGAGATCACAACCTGAACTGAAGGCAGACGCGAAACTGACTGAGTCACTCAGGTGCCCCTGTTTTTAGAAAATTTTGAGTGTTCTCTTTTCTCTTTTTGGTTTTTGCCCAATTCTGTCTATCCTCCTAAATCTACTCGGACTCAGCTCTTTCCAGAAATCCTTTAGAGATCACCCCAGCCTAGACTCTTCCCTTTGCTAAATCCTCATAGCACAAGGTACTCCATTTATTTGTCAATTATTTACGACAGTGTTTCTGTCTTGAAATCTTATTTGAATCTTTCTTTTAATTTTCACAACTTTGTCTTCTTTTTCTAACTTGGGTAAATTCTTCAAGATTATGCATGATAGCTTAACACTTCATGTCCCCTATAGTTTCTTAATAATTAATAGATTTTTGTCTGGCCAGAAAACTCAACTGTCATTTGAAAGGAAATATTATATTACAGAATGGAAAACAATCACAATTTTGCAGCCTAAGAAGCACAATGTGTAACTGAAAGCTGTTCAAAAGGAAATAGAAAACCTTATCACAAAAGCTAGAACAGGTTTTGGGAGACTGAAAATATAATACTTTTTGGTATTAAACTTCTTACTAAAATGAAGTCCAGGGAACAATAACAGACTCTCAAGAGTCTTATCCAGAGCTACTCTCTATAACTGATTAGAACAGAATGGGAGGAGATGGCTCATAAAAAGATCCTACAGAGATTGTGCAGAAAAAGATTTTGCTCCACAGTGCTGATTCATACTGAATGAGGAAAAGATATTGGAAATTCTAAAATGCTCAAAGAGACTTTCAGGGCCTCATGAGTCTTTGAAAAATAGTGAATCGTAGTTCAGTTTTAACTCAGAATTCTCCATTCTTCCACTCATTTTTAAAAAAATCATTCCTGTATCCTTAAGGAATGTTACATTGAAGATGTAGCGGGTACCATCCCTACTCTCTAGGCACTTTCATTACTGCACTGGAGATAAGATATATAAACAGTGACTATGCTGTGTAATACATACTATGTGAATGTTCTTAAACATGTTACTTTGAATGGAGAACCTAAGGTTCTTTCTGCCTATAAAATCACAAGAATAGTACATTCACAGTGCCCTAAAAAAATTCAGAGGAGAAAAGCATTTCTCACAGTCAATGGAATAATCAAAGAAAGTTTTTAGTAGAAATGATATTTAAGTAGGAACTTGTTAGGTAATGTTTTGATAGGCACAGATTATAATCATGATAATGATACAAACCATTTTTTGTTTGTTATGCAGGAGCAAATACTAGGTGCTTTAAGTAAACCTGTGAGGAAGAGGGTGGAGTTATCGGTGAATACCCTAAAATTATACCAAAATTTTTGTGTATATGTAAATTTGTACATTTTTATAGGGAAAAGTTTCCAGGGTCCCCAGAAACACGAACCATGGTAGAGAGGGTAGCACATGTAATTCCTGGTCTTTGAAAGATGCCCACCTAGGTGGAAAGAAAGAACTGTTGAGAATAAAGAAGTTGTGAAAATCTGAGAATTGGAAGATCTAAGGAGGGAGGACCTTTAAGTAATGAGAAACAATTGGGATAGGATGTCAGAATGTCTGGAGTTAAATCCTGGACTGCCACCCCCTAATTATGTTACCTAAGACCTGATATCTAGGTTAGCTATTACATATTTATTTAAAATTTCTTTGACGGGTGATGGGTATTAAGGAGGGCATGTATTGCATGGAGCACAATGAATCATGGAACACTACATCAAAAACTAATGAGGTACTGTATGGTAACTAACATAATATAATAAAAATTTCTTTGACTATTTTTAAAAGAGCTTAATATGTGTTAAATCCTTTAATTCATTTATTCTTTGATGTAATATAAATTTGTTGAGCTCATATAACCAGCCACTGGGAGAACTTTGGTGAAAGAAGCAGAATTGGCCATGTTCTTTAACTCACAGCCACTTGTGAAAGAGAGTCCATTTATAGAGGTGGGAACGGAAGTATGGGCAAGTTAAAAGACTTTCCAAGTCACATGATGAAGAAATGGCAGAAGCTTCAAAGTCAGGTCTGACTCCAAAGTCTTAATCAGTCATGTTCTTGATTATAGAATACTGTACAGGCATAGGTGACTCTGCGAGAATGTTAACAAGGGGAAACCTACTTTACCTTAAGGATGATTTACATGTAGATTACTTGGTTTAAAGAAGAAGGATGCAGCTATTTTGTTCTTTTAAAATATTTTATTTATTTATTTGACAGAGAGCACAAGCAGAGGGAGTGGGAGAGGGAGAAGCAGGCTCTCTGCTGAGCAGGGACCCCGATTCCAGGACCCTGAGACCATGACCTGAGCTGAAGGCAGACGTTTAACTGACTGAGCTACCCAGGCGTCCATTTTGTTTTGATTTTTAAAGATGTTATTTATTTATTTGACAGAGAAAGTGCACACATAAGCAGGGGGAGAGGCAGGCAGATGGGGAGGGAGAAGCAGGTTCTCCTCAGAGCTGGGAGCCTGATGTGGGGCTCGATCACAGGACCCTCAGATCATGATCTGAGCTGAAGACAGGCACTTAACTGACTGAGCCACCCAGGTGCCCCAGGATGCAGCTATTTTGGATGGACTCTTCTAACATAATGAAATTACTAAGAGGACTTATCAAATAATAGAGCATATTTTCAAGTCAGTTTTCAGGATGATGACACATCTGGATGGTCAAATAGTTAATACATTTTTATTGAGATTGCATTATTCATTGTGATCCATGAAATATATTTCAAGATCCTCTAAAATGTGTGCACTTGTTTTCCAAGCCAGATAATTTTTTTCTCATGTATTTTTTTTTACTGATTGTTGTTTTCCAACTCCTTTAATTTTATCTGTTTTGTAAAAGTTATTGATTATCCCCATATTTAAGCTCATTTTATTTTATTTATTTTTTATTTCTTAAAAAATATTCATATGAGAGAGAGAGAGAGTGAAAGAGTGAAGGGCAGAGGAGGGGGAAGGAGAGGAAGAGAAACCCAAGAGACTCCCCACTGAGCCTGGGGCCTGATGTGGGGTCAATGTCACAACCCTGAGATCACAACCTGAGCTGAAACCAAGAGTCAGAAGCTTAACCAGCTGAGCCACCCAGGCACCCCTGAGCTCATTTTAAAGGAGGTGAGTGAATAAAATCTTAAGAAGAAAAAAAAAAACAAAAAAAAAACAAAAAATGGGGGCACCTGGGTAGCTCAGTTGGTTGGGTGTCCAGCTCTTGATTTTGGCTTGGATCATGATCTCAGAGTTGTGGAATCAAGGCCCGCATCAGGCTACACTCTCAGTGCGGAGTTGGCTTGGGATTCTCTCTCTCCTTCTCCCTCTGCCCTCCCCCTGTATGTGTTGTCTCTCAAATTTAAAAAAATAAAAAAATAAATAAAAATAAATAAAATCTTTAAGAAAAATAAAGGAGGTGCGTGTCCTTGTGAGAAAGTTTTCTATTACTTAAGTTCCTATTGAGATAATTGGTGACTGTTGTAGCTAAGTTGGAAAAACTGTAGTACTGGGTTTCAGATCAGAATTTTATTTTGTTTTTTCTCTGTAGGTACATTTCTGTTAGCATCATTTAAGCTGACCACATAATGCAATGCTTTGCTATGTGCTGGATGTTCTTACAAAATCCCTTAGCATTAAAACAAAAATCCACTTAAACAAGACCTTAAAATATTTTAAAAATACTTATCTTCATTTAGATAATTAATACACTAATCAACCTGTTCTACTGAGTTTTATTCATAGCGACAACTTTTTCTTTTTTTTTAAGTTTTCAAGAAATGGTTGAATTGACTATTGTCTGAGTCATAGAATATTTTTGTAAGTTGAAAGAAAGCCATCACCTTTTTAACTCTAAGAAAGAACACAATTTTTTTTCATTTTATTTATTTTTTAATTCAATTAGCCAACACATAGTACATCATTAGTTTTAGATGTAGTGTTCAACAATTTATCAGTTGCATATAACACCCAGTGCTCATCACATCGTGTAAAGAAAGGCATCTTGTCAGAAGAAGTTACTTTTCATTTTAGTTTTATGCCATCAATTGTGAATATAGGCATACCTTAGAGATATTGCACTTTAGTGCCAGAGCACCACAATAAAGTAGATATCACAATAAAGTGAGTCAAATGAATTTTTTGGTTTCCCAGTGAGTATAAAAGTTATGTTGACACTATATTGTAGTCCATTATGTGTGCAGTAGCATTATTTTTTTTAAAAACCAGGGTACACACCGTAATTTAAAAATATTTTATTGCTAAAAATGCTAACCATATCTGGATTTGCAGCAAGTTGTAATCATTTTGCTGGTGGAGGATCTGGCTTCCATGTTAATGGCTGCTGACTGGTCAGGGTGGTGGTTGCTGAAGGTTGAGGTGGACATGGCAATTTCTTAAAATAAGACAACAATGAAGTTTGACACATCAATTGACTCTTCCTTTCAGGAAAAATTTCTCTGTAGCATTTTATTCACAGTAGTCAGTTCTCTCAAACCCTGCTGTGGCTTTATCAACTAAGTTTATGTAGTATTCTAAGTCCTTTGTTGTCATTTCAGCAATTTTCATGGCACCTTCACCAGAGTGAAGAAACTACTTTCTTTGCTCATCCATAAAAAACAACTTTTTTTTTTAAAAGATTTTATTTATTTATCTGACAGAGAGAGAGGCAGCAGGAGAGGGAACATAAGCAGGGGGAGTGGTAGAGGGAGAAGCAGGCTTCCCGCCAAGCAGGGAGCCCAATGCGGGGCTTGATCCCAGAATGCTGGGATCATGACCTGAGCCGAAGGCAGACGCTTAATGACTGATCTACCCAGGTACCCCATAAAAAGCAACTCTTGTCCATTAAAGTTTTGTCATCAGATTGCAGCAATTAAGTCCCATCTTCAAACTCCACGTCTCATTGTAGTTCTCTTGCTGTTTCTATCACATCTACAGTTATTTCTGCCACTGAAGTCTCTAACTCATCAAGTCATCCGTGAGGGCTGGAATCAACTTCCAAACTCCTGTTGATGGTGGTGTTTTGTTTTCTTCCCATGAATCACAGATGTTCTTAATGTCATCTAGAATGGTGAATCCTTTTCAGAAGGTTTTCAATTTTCTTTGCCCAGATCCATCAGAGAAATCACTATCTTTGGCAGCTCTAGCCTCACAATATGTATTTCTTAAATTTTGACTTAAAAGTTAGAATGAATCCTTGATCCATGGACTGCAGCATGGATTTTGTGTAAGCAGTCATGGAAACAGCATGAATCTTGTCCATCTCCATCAGAGATCTTGGGTGACCAGGTACATTGTCAATGAGCAGTAATATTTTGAAAGGAGTCTTTTCTTCTGAGCAGTAAGTCTCAACAGTGGTCTTAAAATATTCAGTAAACCATGTTGTAAACAGATGATGTACTGTTATATAGGCTTTGTCGTTCCGTTTCTAGAGCACAGGCAGAGCAGATTTAGCGTAATTCTTAAGGGCCCTGGGGTTTTCAGAATGGTACATGAGCACTGTCTTCAAGTCAAATCAGCAGCTGCATTAGCCCCTATTAAGAGAGTCAGCGTGTCCTTTGAAGCTTTGTAGTCAGACCTTGACGTATCTCTAGCTATGAAAGTCCTACATTACATCTTCTTCCAATAGAAGACTGCTTCATCTATGCTGAAAATCTGTTGTTTAAAGAAGCCCCCTTCATTAATTATCTTCTTGATAATTCTGATCTTCTGGAGAACTTGCTGCAGCTTCCACATCAGCACTTGCTGCTTCACCTTGCACTTGTATGGTGTGGAGATGGCTTCTTTCCTTACACCTCATGAACCAACCTCTGCTGGCTTCAGACTTTTCTTGTGCAGCTTCCTCACCTCTCTGAGCCTTCACAGAACTGAAGAGAATTAGGGCTTTGCTCTGGATTAGGCTTTGGATTAAGGGAATATTATGGCTGGTTTGATATTCTATCCAGACCATTACAGCTTGCTTCATATCAGCAATGACACTCTTCTGCTTTCTTACCATTCATATGTTTACTAGAGTAGCACTTTTAATTTACTTCAAGAACTTTTCCTTTGTATTCACAACTTGACTGTCTGGAGCAAGAGGCCTAGCTTTTGGTTTGTCTCAGCTTTTGGCATGCCTTCCTCACTGAGTTTAATCATTTCTAGTTTTTTTTTTTTTTAATGAGAGACATGTGACTCTTACTTGAACACTTACAGAGGCCACTGTAGGGTAATTAATTGGCCTAATCTCAGTATTGTGTCTCAGGGAGTAGGGAGGCCCAAGGAGAGGGAAAGACACAGGGGGACGGCCAGCAGGTCAAGCAGTTGATTAAGGTGGCTGTCTTTTATGTCTGTGGTTCATGGCATGTCAAAACAATTGCAGTAGCAACATCAAAGATCACTGATCACAGATCATCATAACAAATATAACAATAAAGAAAAAGTTTGAGGGGCGCCTGGGTGGCTCAGTTGTTAAGCATCTGCCTTCGGCTCAGGGCATGATCCCGGTGTTAATGGGATCAAGCCCTGCATCAGGCTCTTCTGCTGGGAGCCTGCTTCTTCCTCTCCCACTCCCCCTGCTTGTGTTCCCTCTCTCTCTGGCTGTCTCTCTCTCTGTCAAATAAATAAATAAAATCTTAAAAAAAAAAGAGTTTGAAATATTGTGAGAATTACCAAAATGTGACACAAAGACACGAAGTGAGAAAATGCTGTTGGAAAAGTGGTCCTGATGCCCATGCTTGATAGAGGTTTTGCCACAAACTTTCATTTGTAAATAGAACATCATCTGCAAAGTGAAGTAAAGCAAAGCATAATAAAATGAAGTATTCTTGTATCATGTCCAGGAATTTTCATATATTCAAGATAAAATATTTATTTTTATTCAGACTTCTGTTGTAAAAATATGTCTTCTCATTAGCAAGCTATACCGTGCTGACTAGTTAGATAGTGCTTGGGCCATAGTTGATAAATATTTTTGTATGACCCCCAACAACATTGAACTGATTGCTCTAATGAGATAGAGTTTAGAAGAGATGTACCTCCCTGTTATAAGAGTGTGTAATTTTGTTAAAGTTTAACGCATTCAGCGGAGCAGACATCCGTGGGAAAATTGTGCTTTTAGGTAAACGTGTTGTGTGTGTATGTACGAGCTTGGGGTGGAGGAGGGAACTTTTCTGAGTAATTTTGTGAAGACTGCTATTGGTGGAGATTCAAGTATTATATTGTTTTGTAGAAATTGACAAGGTAGTTCTAAAATTCATAGGAAATGCAAAGGACCCAGAATAGCCAAAACAACTTCAAAACATAATAGTAAAGTTGGAGAATGAACACTACCTGATTTTAATAATGATTATAAAACTGCAATAATTAAGATAGTGTGACATTGGCATAAAGATAAATAAATAGGCCCGTGGAACAGAATAAAGTTCAAAATGGACCTACAGGTAAATAGACAACTGATTTCTGTTGAAGGTGCAAAAGCAATTCAGTGGAAAGAGTAGTATGTTTAACAAATGGTATTGGATAAATTGAATATTCATATGTAAAAGGTGAACTTCTATTCATACCTTTTACCATAGTCAAAAAAGTTAAGTTGGCTCTGTTTCTAGCTGAGCTTCATGACCTTCAAGAATTTGTCATGAAGACATTTGAGGAGCTTATCTAATACACTGAGATCTTATAAAATATTTAGATGTCATGCTTACAACTTGTCCGTAGAAGTGCACACTCATGGGAAAGGTTTTTGGTCAAGAGTTAAGATATTATAATGTATCTAGCAATGTATATTGTAGCTCACATATTTTTTTTGAGAATTTTTTTTAGTTACATGTTTATATACTTGTAATTCTGGTATGATTACTACTAAAATCTTATTTATAAACCTCATTCCTTGTGTATAAGATTTTAGGTGAAACTATTTTCATTTTGCAAATTAGACTTCGAATTATATATTTTCTATTAAAATTTGATTACGTGAATTTGCATGACAAAGTCTAGTCGTTTCAGTTTTTTTTTTTTTTTAGATTTTATTTATTTATTTGACAGAGATAGAGACAGCCAAGCGAGAGAGGGAACACAAGCAGGGGGAGTGGGAGAGGAAGAAGCAGGCTCATAGCAGAGGAGCCTGATGTGGGGCTCGATCCCAGAATGCCGGGATCACGCCCTGAGCCAAAGACAGACGCTTAACCGCTGTGCCACCCAGGCGCCCCGACATTTTCAGTTTCTAAACTTTAGTGATTATTGGGAGGAGGCAAAAAGAGCCTTGGGTAGTCCAACTTAATATTGCACAGTCTATGATCTAAAGCTCATGTATTATAGGGTTGTGCTCTTCCTCTGGACTTTTTCATTTCTTTAGACTCAGGCCATACACACTAGGTTACTGGACTTTTCATTCTAGAGTAAAACATAAAGCTACAAGTTAGAATGGGAATGTTCCCCCAAACAGAGACACTGCTAACAGTAAAAAGTGACAATTATAAACCTGACTGCAAGCGAAGAGACACAAGAAAAAAAGTGTAGAAAAGCTAAAGCAGTACACTGAAACTAATGTAACAGCGTACGTCAACTGTCCTGGAATTAGAATAAAACACTTCATAAAATGAAAAAAGATAAAATAATTTTTCACTAAGCAAAGTAATCTATAGCAAAAATCATTGAAATAACACATATTTAAATTACTTACAGAACATTTTTTAAGTGTATAGGAAACTACATAACACTGCCAAATTTCTGTAAATTCCTATAGCCATTTGTTCGTACTTACCTTGCCCTTTCAGTACCTTTTAACATTATCCATTGCTCCTGTTTCTCGAAACATACTTTATTCTTTTGGCTTCCATAATGCCAAGTACTTCTGGTTTTCCTTCTATCTCTCTCTCCACTCTTTCTGTCTCTTTTACAGATGCATTATCTTCTATCTGGCCCTTAAAGTTTTAACCTACCCAAGGATCATTTCTGTGTCATTTCATATTAGACAGTCTCTTGTGTGTACAACTTATGTACCTGTGACTCTCACATTTACAGCTCCTGGGCTAAAACTCCAGACCCACATTTCCAGCTGACTTCTGGATGCTCGGATATTTCAAATATATCAAACTCAGTATGTCAAAAGCCATATTTATGATCATTTTCTTTTCCACAGCCACAAACCTTGTGTCCTCCAGTGTTTATATGTTGATTCATTCCCTTATTTATTCATTCATTTTATTCATTCATTAATTCAACAAGTATGTATTGACTGCCTAGTAGATGCAGTTCACTGTTTTGGGCACTTGGGAGTTTAGCAGCTACTGTTTCTGTTTTCATGGAAACTGTATTCCAGTGGATAAAGAGAGGCAATAAAAAACAAATAATAAAAACTTTAGATCATGATTATGTAAACTAAAGAAAAGAAATTGGACGATGTGATGGAGTGTGACTGATCTGCTACTTTTCTTTGTCTGGTCAAGGAAGCCTCATTAAAGAGGTGATATTTTGGATGAGAAGTAAATGACAGGGAGGACCCCACACGCACAGAGATCTGGGGAGTGCCTTCCAGAAGAAGAGCCCTTCGTAGACAGGCCCTGATGTCGGGAGTGGATTTCGTGTGCTTGAGCAGAAGGGAGGCTGACAGCTAAAGTAATTGAACGTGGTGGGTGGGGATAGTGTTAGATATAGAGGTCCACAGGGGTCAGACTGCCTAGGACCTGGAATATCAGGGTGAGGAATTTGGATATTTCTGGCGGCACTAGGAACCTAACAGAAAGTTTTAAAAAGGCAGAGATGGTCTGACATAAGATCTCAGAACGATCTCTCTAACTGCTTGGTGGGGAATGGGTTAATTGGAGCAGGAGTGGTATCAAGAAGACCACTTAGGATGTTTTTATGGTAGTCCAGGTAAGAGATGGTGCCAGCTTAGTACGAGGATGGCCACTGTGGGGGCAGTGAGAAGATGTTTGGGAGAGAGCCGAGGACAAGAGGGATGCAAAAATAGTTCTGGTTTTTGATTTGAGCACCTGATTTAATGGTAGTATCAGTAATTGAGATGTGGAAGACTGTGAGGAGGAGCAAGTATGGAAAATGGAAGGGGAACTAAGTGGGAAATTACAGTTTGGTTTTGGACATGCTAATTTTGAGTTATCAGACATCCAAGTGGAAATGCCAATTAAGCATTAGAATTGGATATGGAGAAGTCAAGTTCAGGGGAGAAATGAGTGCTTGAGATGAATTTGAATATATATATACACACATACACACATACATATTCTTATATATATTCATGTGAATTTTTAAGGCCGTTAGAGTAGATGAGATCAACTAGAGAGAGAATAGAGATGACAAAGAAGAGAAGTTCTAGAAAGAAGTCTAGCAGTATTTGATTTTTGTAAGTGTAGAAAAGGAAGGGGAGGAACAATGAGCAAAGAACATGGAGAAAGAGCAATCAGTGAGAAAAGAGAAAAGTCAGGAAAGTTGGGGTAACGGGAATCCATAAAAGAGGGTGGAGGAGGAAAACCATGTCAGAGGCTGCTGAGACTTAGAATAATTACTCACTTTGCAATTTTCTGGCCACGTGTTTGACTTGTTCTTATTTGGTTTCTGTATTTGGAATACAGTTTATCTCTTGATTGTGTTTTACATGGAAACTATGAGGATGAAATAGAGTTGTTTTTTGTTATACTCTTCAAGATCCTTTGAAAAAAATATGGAGCTAGATCCAGCTATTTAGATATGATAGCTGCTGATTCTGATTTTTTTGGATACTTGTAGCGGAATATTCATACAGATTCCTATTGATGGAGGGATTTCTGTCAAGTGCTGGCCTTGCTTTCATGTGTCAGCACTTCAGTGATCTGGGGCCACTTAACCCTCGCATGTAGGGTTTCGAGCTAGCCCAGCTCTTAGGCAAGAAAACTGTAAAGGTCATTGTTGAGCTGTAAATATCAAGGCAGCATTGATAGTCTCTCTTTACCCTGAGGTCTGCATTAGTGGCTTTGGCTTTGAATCCAATGAAAAAGTCTCTATCTTCCATTCAATGACTGAGTTGGCATCTTGGTTTTCTGCCTGGTATCCTCTGGCTCACTTGGGTCTGGAGTTCTGTCTTGATCTCCTCTGCCTCTGGAGTACCAGAACCCTGATCCTAAATGCTAGCGTTTGCATCTGGTCTCTGATACCTGCTTGGCACCCACTTTTGTCTGCTGTAAAACCTTGGTCCTCCTTAGTCCCATCCCATCCCATTGTTCTTAACCCGTGTGCTGAGACTTCGACCTTTCACCCACTGCTGGACCCTCTCAGGTTGTTACCTTTTTTGGATTTCCTCTTTTTCTTTCTTTCTTTCTTCTTTTTTTTTCCTGATTGCTGGACTTTCCATGTTTACCTTAGGGACACAATTGAGTTCTACTTCAAATCTGGGTCTATAAAATTCATATCTAACTCACCCTGTTGCTTATTCAACCACAGTTTTAGGATCTTGCCTTCAGTTAGGGATGACTTGAAGGCTTGAGGGAAGCTTTTTTTTTTTTTCAAAACTGACATTGATCAATGGTATGCAAAGTGGCCTGCTTTAAAGAAGGAAGAAATCCACAGATGTTCTTTACTCTAAATATGATAGGCATTGGGGAAACACAGATGAGTAAAATGTAGCCTCTTTCCTTGAGGAAGTATGTTTTAAATATAGTCATACATAGACACTTTACAGCCAGTGAATTCAGCTAGTTGCATTGAAAACTATGCCCTCTTTATGCGACCCACGTACTCTATTTTCGTTGGAGCCCTGTGTTCACAAAACATTGCTATTAAAACACTTCAGAAATAAAACCCCGATAAAATATTGAAGACCCCAGTTCTTAAAGATTGACAAGAGATTATGTGCATATGTTCCATAATTATTCTTTTTTACTTAACCTTGATTAATTGAAACATATGCATGTTTTTCCACATGGAAGGGGGATATTGGAAATATTTAAATTCTTATGGTCATGCTGTGCTTTTCACAGATGATTGGAATGCTGCCCAGGCATAAACCATCCCATCCTTCCCCCAAACCACTTGTCAGTTGTTTAACCTCGCATAATTTGTTTTTCATGACCATTAGAAATGACAGTGCTAAAATGTTTTACAGGGAAATAAAAATAAAGAAGAGTGATAGCTTTGATTTTTTAATACCCTTCTTTCCCCCCCAATTATTCTTTGATATAAAAATGTGTCATAACCTTTGCTTCAAATGTAGGCTATTTTTAACACTGGGGAAACAGGGATGATTTTTAAAACTAGGAGTCTTATTTTGCAAAACTGAAAACATACTTTGAATTTTAGCAAGACAGTTTGTACCGACACGCAGTAGATTTCATGGATGCATCATCAGGGTTTCAGTGCTAATATGCACATAGCCGTCATCCTTTATATGAGCTTGTGGCTAGGAAATTTAATCACTTTCTGTTCAGATTGAACTTGGGCTGAAGTCTGGAATTGTTTGAGGAAGAGACCGTTTCATGTCCCCAACTACCAAGGATTTAGAATGAAAGGAATACTGAAAACATGCCAGGAGAAGTTGTGTCACTGGAAACTGTACCTTTTTATGAAAAAGAATGTATCTCAGTCATAAGATGAGATTGTTAGACCTTCAGACATACTAGTTTACCATAGTATAAAAGTCTCAGAAGACACACATTTACTAGCTCTTTAAAAATGTAGCTACTGATCAGCTAGTACACCCTGTTCTATAGATTTTGGTTTAGGTGTTAGAATTTCCTTCATCCCCAAACTCACGTTAACACTTCCTGGGGTGAGTATAGGAAGTGATGCATTACTCTTGTGATAATCCTTTTCAAGATTTTCTTCTGTAATTGTATTTTTGGACAGCAGAGAAGTAAAGCTGTCATCTTTCAAATTCTGCATTGCTAGTAAAGATTTATTTAGGATTGTGTGATGGTATAAGCTGATTGATGATTCTCCTCGATAGAAAATGTGGTCAGTTGATAAAAAACATGCATGCCACCTCTGCTGTCCACCTGTTTGTGTCCACTCAGAGGGGACAGAGATCTCATAACAGGACTGGCTTATCTTGTTGTTAGTGAGACACACCTTATTGGCAATATAGTCCTGTAGCTATAAATTATAACATGTTTTTCTAATGAGAAAGTGGAATGTGTGGTCTGACCCTTATCACTGTACTGTTCAAGAAAAGGGGACATAGACCTGTGAGTCCCCAGAGCTGGGTAGAGGATGGGTAACAGGTAGCTCCCTTCTGGCAACTCAGAGTAGGTTTTGCCTGAATTCCATCCTGTAGGATGAATTTCTTTCTAAGAGGCTCTTTGGGACCATAGAAAAACAGATTTTGTGGTTCCTGCTCCATTGGTTCTTCTGAAATGCTGGGCAGGTCTGAATCCCAATGATGGACATAGGATAGACCCAGCTGACATCCCTGCTGTGGTTACTCTTAAGTCCTCATTTGGGATCACTGTGTATGTGATGTATTTTGTGGTAGAAATAATAGTATTTGTAGGGTTTAACCAGTGAGAATATGGGCAGAAATGCTTTTTAAAGACATGACTTCAGATAAATATGATAAATCCCTGCTCTCACCTGATGAATTCCACATGCTCCCTCCGCCGTTTGTTCACCCATTTGTCTTGTCACTCTCATTGCTCTGCTTCCTTTCTGTTCTTAAGGAGGAGCTGGCATGCTCCTTTCTAATGCGTCCCCTCATCCTTAAGATATCACTTCAGCACTTGTTTTTTTCTCAGTTCCGCATTGTCACCTTTCCCTTAGTACTGGATTAATGCCATCAACCCCTGAATGTGTTATCAGTTTGCCTATCTTTAGAAAACCCTCCCTTGACTTCAGCTCCCTCTCCAGCTGCCCTCTCACTGCTCTGCTCTCCTTTACCACAAAACTGACAACAGTCATCCACAATCAGTCTCCACTTCTTCTCCACTTCTCTCCTCATCATTCCAATCAGGCTGCCTCACTGCACTGTAGCAGCTCTTGTCAACCTCCTGGAGGACGCTCAGGTTGCCCAATTCTATGAACCATTCTTAGTTCTCATCTTCCTTAACATGTTGGTGGTATTGGATGGGGTGGAAGTCTCTTACCTTCATGAAAAACCCTTTCTACTTGGCTTTGGGTCACCTCTTTCTCAGTTTCCCCCCTACCTTGTGGACCACTCCTGCTTACTCTCTCCTGACCTCTGAACACTGGAACACCCACGGCCCAGAGCTCTGACTCTTCCCTAACTCTTTTAGTGATTTCATCCCCTTGCCTGACTTCAATGAATTCCAAATATGTATTTCTAGCTTGGACTTCTCCCTAGATGAAAGACTAATGTATCTAGCCCCAAAGGCATTTTTGTGCTAATTAGAAAAAGCTGCCCTTTTCCTCAAGCACTTGACTGCCATCTTCTGGAAAATTTTCAGAATAAATAAACACTTAACAGATGATTGTGAATGTGAGCGGTATCTCTTACCGCTGTGTAATCCTCTGCCATCAGCAGCAGTCCTGGTTCTCCACTAGGGTAGTAAGTACAGAGGAGGCATCACGAGTGTAGTAGGTCTGCAAGCAATCTCCTGACCCTCAACCCCCATCTCTCGAACCTCTTCCTTTCAGTCTTTTCTATTTCAAAGTTCTCCCCATTGCTGAGGCCAAACTCCAGGAAGTTGTTTCTGTCTCTCCTCTCTTTCACCCCACCTTTAAACCATCAGCAAATCCTATTGGTTTTTCCTTCAAAATACGTTAGAATTTAGCCACTTCTCACCACTCCCAACGCTGCTACCCTCGTCGAAGCCCCATCATCTCTCACCTCCATTATCCTAGTAGCCAGCTTCCTAGCTTACTCTCCAGTGTCTAGTCTCAACACAGCAGCCACAGTAACTTATTTAAAACCTAGGTCACACCATGAAGCCCTCCCAGTGTTCTACCATTCAGTCAGAGTAAAAATTTAAAGTCCCACAGGGTCCACACAATCCAGGTCTGCACCGCAGCTCTGACCTCATCTCCTGCCCCTCCCCCCACATGCTCTGTGAGCCAAACATGTTGGCCTTGCCATCCTTCCCGTAGGTTTCCAGGTTCAGGAACTGCTGGCTTGCTCCCTTCTTCTCCTCAGCTTTTGCTCAAATGTCACTTTATCATATCAGCGAAGCCTTCCTCAACCAAAGCATAAAACAAACCAGTCCTCCTGCCCCAGCATTTATTATCCTCCTACTGTTCAATTTTCTCCATAGCACTTATCATCTGGCACACCCACATTGTTTACTGTTTCATCTCATTCGAATTTAAGCTTCATGAGGTTAGAGACTTATTTTTTTTCTCTTCTACAATTTCTTTTCTTTCTTTTTTTTTTTTTTAAGGTTTATTTATTTATTTGTCAGAGAGAGTGGGCAGCAGGCAGAGAGAGAAGCAGGCTCCCTGCTGAGCAAGGAGCCCAATGTGGGACCCTGGGATCATGATCTGGGCTGAAGGCAGGCATTTAACCGACTGAGCCACCCAGGCGTCCCTCTCCTCTGCAATTTCTACAATAGTGCGTGGTGAATAGTAAGAGCTCAAAATATTAGTTGAATAAATAAATGAATACCAGCATCTTTAAATCTCTCTGCGGGACCCTATCCTTAAAAAGACACAAAGGTTTGAGATGGTACTGCACAATTCTAATCTCTCAATTTCGAAATAAAAGCATTTTTAAGAGACCAAGAATGAATTTAAAACGAATTTGAAAATTGCATTGATTTTGCAGCTTTCTGAAGTCATTGGTTTCCTACAGAGAAAGCAAGTAGGCGCCATCTAGTGGCGACAAGAGAAGTCTACAATTGTGTTACTTGAATTCTTGATTGGCAACATAATTGAAGATGCAGTCTCTGATCCAGAAGCTTATTAATTTTATGAAAGTAATATTTATGATAGCTATAAGTCCTCAAGTATGCCTTTTCCACAAAATATTTTGAACTGAAAAAGTACAGCTTCATTTCTTATAAATTATTTATGACTCCTTTTTACCTATTGGTTTTTGTTTTCTTGAAATCTGACTGCCTTTGTTCCTTTTTATTTTTCTTATTGTTTTATCTTCTACTTATCTTTAAATTCTTTTTTTTTTAAAAGATTTTATTTATTTATTTGACAGGTAGAAAGACAGCCAGCAAGAGAGGGATCACAAGCAGGGGGGAGTGGGAGAGGAAGAAGCAGGCTCCCAGTGGAGGAGCCTGATGTGGGGCTCGATCCCAGGATCCCGGGATCACGCCCTGAGCTGAAGGCAGACGCTAAGGACCGAGCCACCAATGTGCCCCTGTCTTTAAACTCTTATGTTCCCATGATACTGGCCAATGCACTGAGTTAGGTAAATAAAATCAAGGCTGTATCTTCTGGGAATTTAGATGCTAATAAAAACAGCACCTATGAGGGTAAACATGGGGAAAGATACAGTCATCACTTCAGGCCAGAATTCTGAAGCCTGCTGAATCTTTACTGTGTCCACTTCCACCACTGAGGAATGAACTGTGGAAGCTTTAGCCTGCCGTTTTTCAGAAAGTGGCCCATATTGTATGAAAAAACTAAGAAAGAAAAATACTCATGTCTAACTACATTGACAGGAAAGAATGAAATGAAGTCAAATCTTTGTCATTCTAACATTTGAAACATTAGGTCATTGCAGTTCTTTGGGAAATTAAAGCTTAAACTGGTTGGTCCACTTTGGAAGCCATGACCTTTCCAGTCCTGAGGAGCTGGGTGGCGTTGGGAAATCCGTGTCTGCCACCAGGAGGCCTGAGCAACAATCAGACAAGCATGCGAAGGTGGCGGAAAAAGGCCTGCAAAGAAGATGAACACCTTGTGCCAGGGCTCAGATTAATCCTGGCCTTTTTACAGGGAGGAAGACTGCCTGAGTAGCTCCAGGGAGGAAAAGTTGGACCAGGGAAATAAGATCAGAAAGCAGATTTCAGACCATCGTTAAGAAACATTTTCTGGGGCACCTGGATGGCTCAATTGGTTAAGTGTCCCACTCTTGATCTCAGCTCAGGTCTCCATTTCAGGGTCGTGAGTTCAAGCCCTGCATTGGGCTCCATGCTGGGCATGGAGCCTACTCAAAAAAAAAAAAAAGTTTTTTTCCAATAAGAGGTTTTTTCCCAGACATCAAAGCCTCAGTTTCCCATCAGTGGATATTTCTGAACAAAGGCTGGATGGTAACTGGCCCAGGATACGTTGGGCTATTAAGATTCTCTGATTCCCTAAAAGACCTTGCTTTCTCTGCACACGCTGAAACCCTCCCCACTCTTCAGTACCCAGTTCAAACCTCATTTTCTTTTTTAGGCATTGCAACTTGAAGCCGTCTTTCCTATCTCTGTCTTTCCTTTTTCTTTAAATGCACATCAGCTCCATTTCATGCTGACTGTGTTAACTGATGCCGAAATGCTCGAAGACGTCTTATAGTTGTCTCCCTATTGGCTTGGCCATAGTGGGTGAAGGTTAGATGTTTATAGTGGAAATGGCGGAAAGACTACCAATAATTGTCTCTGGCAACATCTGGGCTCCAGATACTTAGCCTTAGTTTAAGTTTGGTGCAGCCGTTCTTCAGCTAGTTATTAGAAAAACTAAAATATTTGTTCAGATTCATTCTCTTGTTAAGATTATAATTTTTAAAAGTCTAATTGTATCAGTTTCCTTTTTGAGTTGTGTTATATACCTGATACTTCTGGAAGCAGGAATAGAAATCAATAGTACAACAATGAGTAAGATGTTACTCAAACTTAATCTAATTTTCTATTATTTTTTTAAAAAGATTTTATTTATTTACTTGACAGAGAGAGACAGCCAGCGAGAGAGGGAACACAAGCAGGGGAGTGGGAGAGGAAGAAGCAGGCTCCTAGCAGAGGAGCCTGATGTGGGGTTCGACCCCAGAACGCCGGGATCACGCGCTGAGCCAAAGGCAGACGCTTAAGACTGCACCACCCAGGAGCCCCTAATTTTCTATTATATATATAGTTTTCCTACTTCCACAGATACTGATGTTTTTTTTTTCAGATTGCAGATAAATATTTTGTTGGATCTAAAACTCATTTTTTCTTGAGAAATTATGTTTTTAACTATACAATAAGTTGGTGTGGTATTTTGAATAGTATATTTTAAAGCTAAAATATTCCATATATTATTTCTTTTAAAAGAATTAACATTTTGTTTCTAAATTGTCTTGCCTTCTGCAGCTATATTTATATAACTTAGTATTCTCTCTTAATAAAGTGGTGATATTGAAAAAGGACATACTGATAGAATTAGGTAGATTTTGAATGTATGCTAGACTTAATTTCTTTAACAGTCAGTTGCTGTTTGCTTTATCATTTGGAGGACCAAAATTCTCTTTAAATTATTTAATAGACTGATTGATTTAAGGACTGCTTTTAGTACTTACTTGCTCATCTGAAAATTAGCAAATTTAGCATTCTCAGCATTTGTACTGTGTTTAATATTTCTAAGGCATTAGCTGTGTTTCTTAGTAACTGCTGTATTCTCTCATTTTAATGGCTGAGGAGACAATATGGGATACTTTGACTTGTAGTTAAAGAAACATCTTTTCCTTACAATTACTGCAGAGTGCATGGATTTTAAGTTACGTTAATTTGTCTTTTGTAGAATATGCTGAATTTCTACATTGCAAAGGAAAAAAATTTACAGATTTTGATGAAGTTCGCCATGAGATTGAAGCAGAAACAGATCGAGTGACTGGAATGAATAAAGGAATTTCTTCCATACCCATTAATTTACGAGTCTATTCTCCACATGGTAAGTAAAATAACAAAATTCTAAATTTTTGTCCTCAAAAATTTTTACATTAATTGACATACATTATTTGTGTAGAAGATGATTTGTTCTCTCAGAAAGTCCTGGGTTTCTAGGATTGTGTTTGGGTACTACCATAAAGGGAATGGTCCATAAAGTTCACAGATTTATGGCGAGGCTGGAGGACATGACTTTTAAAAAGATCAGAATTGAGTAGATCACTTAAAATTTTTTCTTTATGTTTATTTTAAACTTTCATAATTTCAAGGAGTAGGCATGGAAAATTCCATTTTTTAACATCTTTAGTCTTAGCAAGAATCTTAGAGGCACATGGTACTATTGCTGAGTCTTCCTATTGAATTTTCCTATAGCCCTATATATTTCTGTTTATTCTCTTCCTGAGGAATCAGCAATGATTTTTTTCCAGACTATCAGAGAAACTTACAAATTAGATAACCAATTCATGGTATGTGATATGGAATAGCCTCTATTCTGACTACATTTTCAGTGGGGCAGATTTTCATCTCTAATCTTCTACTTAGCTCTGTTGCTTTTAAAATGGGGCATGAATGACATGAGCTCAATTATGACTTCCCAAGAGGGTTTGGTGCCAACTCTGCTGTGTGCAGAGAGCGATAGCCAGGTTGCAGCTGGAGCCACTGATGCAGGGGTAGTTCCTGCTCTCCTGATGGCACACCACGAGTCTGGCTGGTTAGCCTACACAGTAACCGCATGGTACCACAACGGCTCACAGCTTTCCAATAGGCCAAGTGTCTAACCCCCTCTAAATAGTATATGATGCTTTTGAAGCGAGGGACAAATCTTACCCTTAAGAATTTTATGCCATTTGAGGGCAATGTACAAGACCGGGAGACAGCGTATGTGCTTCTTGTTCAGTTTTGGAATTATAACTCACTAGTAACAGATATGACAGCTCTCTCTTAGCTATGCAGATCAGTGCCCGTCAAATTGGGTTAAAACGATCATTTGGTAAAACACAATCATATCATAAAAATGGAGGAAACTAACAAAGCCATTTTTATTCTACACACCAGTTGGAGTTAGCTCAATATACAATATGTAAAGCTGAGCTTGTTTTATTTCCGCTAAAGAGACAGATGATGTTGCATTGTTATTTTTTAGTATTGAGGGTATATGTAAGACTCTTCTGTTCCACACAGTGTTAAATCTCACACTTATCGACCTACCTGGAATTACTAAAGTGCCCGTGGGAGATCAGCCACCAGATATTGAGTATCAGATCAGAGAAATGATTATGCAGTTCATCACACGGGAGAACTGTCTGATTTTGGCTGTTACCCCAGCCAACACCGATCTTGCAAACTCAGATGCATTGAAGCTAGCTAAAGAAGTTGATCCTCAAGGTGAGTGTGTGGTCTTTAAGATGAAAAAGAATTAGTTTAAAATGTCAAGGGTTTGGGTATATTTCAAGGTAACACAAATTCTCATAACTTACTTTCATTGTTAATTTAATTAGCCATTATTAATATTGTTAGATTTTTTTTTGAATTTAAGATGCTGAAAGAAGAATAACTATGGGATATAGTCTGAACCTATATAAATAAATGTAAGATTAAGTGAGATCTAAGAAAACAGATATTTCTAATCCTCATGAATTACTTATTTTAAGAAGCCAATAAAATAAACTTCTGACAGTCCCCTTTAGTTATTAAAAGAATTACCCAAATATACTCCCAGTGAAAACACCTTCTGTTTCTTGTATGTTTTGTGTCTTTAAAACAGGAAGCCCTGTCTCACATTTAGGTCCTTCATCCATTTTGAGTTTATCTTTGTGTATGGTTAAGAAAATGGTCCAGTTTCATTTTTCTACATGTGGGTGTCCAATTTTCCCAACACCATTTATTGAAGAGACTGTCTTTTTTTCCATTGGAAGTTCTTTCCTGCTTTGTCGAAGATTAGTTGACCATAGAGTTGAGGTTCCATATCTGGGTTCTCTATTCTATTCCATTGATCTATGTGTCTGGTTTTGTGCCCATACCATGCTGTCTTGGTGGTCACAGCTTTGTAATAGAGCTTGAAGTCTCGGATTATGATGTCACCAGCTTTGGTTTCCTTTTTCAACATTCCTCTGGCTATACAGGGTCTGTCCTGGTTCCATACAAATTTAGGATTATTTGCTCATCTCTGTGAAAAATGTTGATGGTATTTTGATGTGGATTGCATTGATGTAAGCTGGTACAGCCACTCTGGAAAACAGTATGGAGGTTCCCCAAGAAGCTAAAAATAGAACTACCCTACGACCCAACATTTGCACTACTGGGTATTTACCCCACTGATACAAATGCAGTGATCTGAAGGGGCACCTGCACCCCAATGTTTATAGCAGCAATGTCCACAATAGCCAAACTATAGCAAGAGCCCAGATGTGCATCAATAGATGAATGGATAAAGAAGCTGTGGCTCATATATACAATGGAATATTACTTACTTTGGTTCATATATACAATGGAATATTAGCCATCAGAAAGGATGAAATCTTACCATTTACATCAACATGGATGGAACTGGAGGGCATTATGCTGAGTGAAATAAGTCAGTCAGAGAAAGACAATTATATGTTTTCACTCATATGTGGAATATAAGAAACAGTGCAGTGGATCATAGAGGAAGGGAGGGAGAAACAGAATGGGAAGAAATCAGAGAGGGAGACAAACCATAAGAGACTCTTAATCATAGGAAACACGCTGAGGGTTGCTGGAGGGGAGATGGGTAGGGGGATGGGGTAACTAGGTGATAGGCATTAAGGAGGGCATGTGCTGTGATGAGCACTGGGTGTTATATCAACTGATGAATCACTGAACTCTACATCTGAAACTAATGATGCTCTATATGTTGGCTAATTGAATTTAAATAAATACATTTTAAAAATAGGAATTAAAAATAAAACATTCTAATGCATGTAAATATCATTTAGCTTATAATTATTTGATATAAGCATATACTATAAAAACAGGGATTTTTATGTTATTAGCATTTCAGAATCCAGAAAAATACCTTATTTCTGCTGACATTTTGATTTTTTCTTTCTGTGAACTGAGTAATAATAGTTTGTCTTCAGAGATCCCAAAATGGGGCTCGGTGTGTGTGTGTGTGTGTGTGTTTAAAGTAATTGTGGAAGGGCACTCAGTGATGAGTCTGTTCAATATGGAGATGCATGTTCTCCAGTTCTAGGAATTCCTTTTTGATAATTAATTGCCCCTATTTGCTCTGTTGTCTTTACCTGAAATCATTATTATTAGCATGTTAGAACTTCTGGATTAACCCTCTTTTTAAAAAAAATCCTCCTCTTTTATTGTGTTTCTTTGTGTTTATATTCTATTTTTTGCAAAATTTACTCTATCTTCAGCTCTTCTGATTAGTTTTTCAGTTCTGGTATCATTTAAAAAGTTCCAACAGCATTTTCTCATTTTTTTGAATGATTTATTTATTTATTTATTTATTTATTTATTTATTATGTTTTTTTAACATGAATATTTTAATTTTTAAAAATAGCATCATGCTCTTGGTTTTGCGAGTACACTATCTTCTCTAAAGATTTTAATGAGAGCTCTTTTGAGGATTTCGTTTTGTAATCTACATTGTCTCTGAGTCCATTTTTTCTAGTGGTTTTTCTTGGTCATGTCTTTGATGTCAGAGACCTTTGTTCAAATGATTCTTTTGCTGCTTGTGCAGATATAAGAGTAGAGAGCTAACAAGCTGATGGAAATTCTATATGTGTATGAATGGGACTCATTGACTAACGGACTTTATAATAGGGGAATGGGGCTGGCCACTTTTTAAGGAGATTTTCTCGGCTACTGTTAGATGCTATGAGTATTTCCACTTGTGCTGGTCTGGTGTAACCTGATGTCCAGTGGTCTCAGAGTCAAGAGGAAGAATTGACTTGGCAGGGGGTGTGGGGTGGTTCTTACTGTTCAGCACGTAGACTTTTAATTAATGCCTCTGCTTTCATAATGGCATTCCTGAAGGTCTTCTTGAGTCCAGAGTCTCTCTGGTTCATCCTGTTCTGAAAGTAAATCTTCAGTATTCTGCTGAGGTCAAGGAGGAGTAACTATGTGGTTATGCAAGATGAGAAAAAGGGTCTGGAGTTCTATCAACATTGCAGATGCATTTTCAGCCAATTCTTCTATTTTCAACTCCTCTTACACCCCAGCGTTGGTGCCGTTAGTTCCTAAATCTTTCCAGAGTTCTACAGTAGTAACTGTTTTACTTCTTTTTGGCTTCCTCTAACGTCCCTGACATTAGTGCTTGAAACAAAGCAGGCGGAAGTTACAGATGGCTAAATAGGGACCATCTCCACAATTCTCTTTCTAATACCAGTGGGTTGGAAGACCCAGATTCAGGATTGGGTTTAGAGTCTACTTATAAAAATGATGCTAAAACACCTTTGTCCCTGCAGCCTTCTTGTCCCGCAGGAAACAAAGCCATGGATATCTCAAGGGAACAGAGATAGCATTTCTGTCAGTAGATTCTAGCAAGTACAGCACAGTCACGTTCCTGGAAAGTCCACACTTAGTCCGGATGAAGCTTCATGGAGGAGTACAAATGATATCCCTCAGTCTCCAATTCTACTTTTGTCAGTCTTTGGTTCCATCTTCTTGGAGTTGGTTCTTTTCTCAGATAGACTGTCCTCACAGGTGGCAAGATTGTTGCAGTTGTCTCAGTCTCATATCCTCACGTCTTTGAAGACAGTGAAAGAATAGCCAGTGGAGAATCTTTTTTTTAAGATTTTGTTTATTTATTTGTTTGTCAGAGAGAGAGTGCACGTACACAAGCAGAGGGAAAGGAAGGTGGAGGGAGCAGACTCGCTGAGCAAGGAGCCTGATGTGGGACTCAATCCCAGGACCCTGCGATTATGACCTGAGCTGAAGGCTTAACTGACTGAGCCCCCAGGCGTCCTGAGAATCTTTTATTTTTATAAATTCTGAATTTTATAAGAAATATAAATTAAAAGAAAATTGGCCAACTAATATGTTCTATAAAATATATGCAGTTAGTTGTTGAGATTGATTTAACATATTCATGTTATATTTTACTCCTTTTGTTTAGAAGGGATTGTTAATGGCAGTGACTATATCTCATGCCTCAGGCTCCTCAATGGAAGATTCATTTATAATCCAAAACAGTAACTCTCATGTGATGACATATCATTAGGTGGGAGTAATTAATGTTGGTGGAAGGAATTGTCAGTTTACCAGAAAAGAATTAGTCTTTATAATCTCACTGACAGTATTTACAATGTGTTGTTACAACATAAGCAAACATAAGTAAAATAAAGCATTAAGTTTCAGTCAGGGATTTATAATAGTATGCTACAAATCTTTCTCCAGAAAGTTAAATTTGAATTTTTTTCCCTAATGTAGGCCTGGCTTATTTTTTTTAATTAATTTTTTATTTTAATGAATTTATTTTTTTTGATGTAAAGTTCGATGGTTCATTAGTTGCGTATAACACCCAGTGCACCATGCAATACGTGCCCTCCTTACTACCCATCACCAGCCGGAATGGGATAGGCTGGTGAAGGCCTGGCTTATTTTATAAGCCTATTGTTTTAGATGCTACTTAGAAGTTGCCATCTGAATGTTCGTGAACTTACCCAAAATGAGCCTTATTTCTTGTGGATCAGTACAACTCCTGCTTTGTCAAAGAAAGGCCTTCATTACTCCAATTTTTAATATCCTATATATGATAGTCCTCAGGACAGATTTTTGTAAATTTTACAGATAATTGGCAGATAATTTTGCAGGTAATTTTGCAGAAAAGAGAGGACATTCAATGCCAATGTGTGCCATTTACTTGTCTGACCGATTCTTCATGGTGATTGCTAAGGAGGACAAATTAAGTCATTGCCTGAAGACTCTTAAAAGTATGATTTTGGGTTCATTAATAAAAATTCCTTGCTAACTTTAAGACTTGTAATTTGTTTTCATATCCCAGTTTAAATTCCAAAACTGCTAAACACTCTTATGTGTGAGAACCCTGAAAACTATCCAACGGGTTTGCATGGTGCTCAGCTCTCCTCCAGAGACCCACTTTGGTGTGTTTCTATCTGGTGGCTTTAGTGGTCCTGGACGTCACCGAAGTGCTAAAGGAAGAGGGTGAATTCCTTCCCAAACCAATAGAGTTCACGTTGTGTCTTTTCAGTAGTTGTAAAGGAATTAAAATAGAGAAAGGAAGAAGCTGGAAGGGACTTAGAATCTGGTATTTTGGGATATGTTGTTTTGGGATTGACAAGTAGAGACTTTCATTTACTTTCTGTGTCCTTCTAGTCATTCCGTGAGTATGTTTTAAATTTCTGTTTCAGAGGTCTAGTTTTCTTTACAACTTTGGTAAAAAAGTGGTGACACCAACTTTGGTTATTTAGCTGTGTGTTGCTTAATTTCCACATTTTTGTGAAGTTCCCAAATTTCCTTCTGTTATTGATTTCTAATTTCATTTAATTTTGGTAGGAGAACATACTTTGTAACATATCAGTCCTTTAAAATTTATCAAGATTTATTTTATGGCTTAACATGTGGCCTGTCTGGAGAATGTTCCATGTGCGTTTGAGAAGAATGTGTTTTCTGCTGTTTTGGGATGTAGTGTTCTATAGGTATTTGTTAGGTCTGTTTGGTTTATAGTGTTACTCAAATGTTGTTTCCTTTCTTGTATCTGGTTGTTTTATTACTGAAATTGAGATATTAAAGTCTACCACTATTACTGATGAATTGTCTGTTTCTTCCCTCGGTTGTCAGTTTTTGCCTTATGTATTTTGGGACTCTGTTGTTAGGTGAATTTTATACTTGTTATGTCTTCTCGATGTATGGGCTTTTTGATCATTATAAAATGTCCTTTTTTGCATCTAGTAACAATTTTTGTCTCAAAATCCTGTTGATAGTTGTGTAGTTACTCAAACTCTCTTTTGGTTACCTTTTTCCAGGTATATCTTTTTCCATTGTTTACTTTCAACCTATTTGTGTCTTTGAATATAAAATATATCTCTTGTAGACAGCATATAGTTGGATCATTTTTTAAAGCCCATTCTCTAATATTTGCTTTTTGACTAGAGTGTTTAATCCATTTCCATGTAATGTAATCACTGGTAAGGCAGAATTTATATGTTTTCTGTATGTATTATGTCTTTTGTTTGTGTATTTCTCTTTTAGGCAATAGAGAAATAATTTTTTGTTAAAAATGTATTTTCTTCTGTACCATTTTAATTACCTTGTCATTTATTTTAATGTTTTTTTTGAAGTTATTTTCTTACTGGTTGCTATGGAATTAAAATCAACATCTTAATTTATAACAATGTAGTTCAGACCAGTACAACTTAATTTCAACAGTGTACAAAATTTTCCTCCTATATAGCTCCATTTCCTCCCCTTCCTTTGTGCTAGTATCATTATACAAATTACATCTTTATATATCACATGCCCATCAACACAGACATGTAATTATTCCTTTATTCACTTGTCTTTTAAATCAGAGAGGAGAAAAAAGAGTTACAAATTAATACTAATACATTTGTATTTTCTTTTATATTTACCCATGTAGCTACCTTTACCAGTGTACTTTATTTGTGTAGATTTGAGCTACTTTCTAGTGCACTTTCTTTTCAGCCTGAGGGACTCCAGTTAGTATTTCTTATAGGGGAGGCCAGCTAGTTAGTGGGATTATCAGTTTTTATCTGGGAATGTCTTAATTTCTCCTTAATTTTTGAAGGAAAATTCTTAGTTGATAGTCTTCCCCACCCCCCAACCACTTTTCAAGAATGTTGTCTCATTACTTTCTGACCTCTATGTTTTGTTTTGTTTTTTTTAAATGAGAAATCAGCTTTTAATCTCATTGAGTACCATCTTGAACATGATGGCTCTTTTTTTCTTGCTGCTTTCAAGATTTCCTCATTATCTTTGAGAGTTTGATTATGATATGTGTAGGTGTGGATCTCCTTGATTTTGTCCTTTTTGGAGTTTTAGGGTTTTGGGGAGTGTAGATTAATGTTTTTAATCAAATATGGGACATTTTCAGCCATTTTTTCTAATTTAAATTAAATTAAATTGAAATTAGTTAACATAGAGCATAATATTGGTTTCAGGAGTAAAATTTAGTGATTCATCACTTAAACATAACACCCAGCACTCAGCGCTTATCCCAAGTGCCCTCCTTAATGCCTATCACCCATTTAGCACACCCCCTCCAGCAACCCTTAGTTTGTTCTCTATAGTTAAGAGTCTCTTATGGTTTACCTCCCTCTCTGTTTTTATCTTATTTTATTTTTCCTTCCCTTCTGTGTTCATCTTTCTTGTTTCTTAAATTCCATGTTAGTGAAATCATGTATTTGTCTTTGTCTGACTGACTTATTTCACTTATCATAATACACTGTAGTTCCATCCACATCGTTGCAAATGGCAAGATTTTATTCTTTTTGATGGCTTAGTAATATTCCACTGTGTGTGTGTGTGTGTGTGTGTGTGTGTGTGTGTGTGTATACACATATATATATGTATTTATATATCTCACCTTGCCTTTATCCATTCATCAGTTGATGGACATCTGGGCTTTTTCCATATTTTGGCTAATGTGGACATTGCTATTCTGAACATTGGTGTGCAAGTGCCCCTTTGAATTTTTGTATCCTTTGGATAAATTTTGTATCCTTTGGGTAAATACCTAGTAGTGCAATTGCTGGGTCATAGGGTAGCTCTATTTTTAACTTTTTGAGGAACCTCCAAACTGTTCTCCAGAGTGGCTGCACCAGTTTACATTCCTACCAACACCTGTTGTTTCTTGTGTTGTTAATTTTAGCTATTCTGACAAGTGTGAGATATATTTCCCTGATGATGAATGATGTTAGCATCTTTTCATGTGTCTGTTAGCAATCTGGAGGTCTTCTTTGGGAAAGTGTCTATTCATGTCTTCTGCCCATTTCTTAACTGGATTATTTGTTTTTTGGGTGTTGATTTTGGTAAGCTCTTTATATATTTTGGATACAAAACCTAAATAAGATATGTTGTTTGTACAGATCTTCTCCCAATTCCATTGGTGGTCTTTTAGTTTTGTTGATTGTTTCCTTCACTTTGCAGAAGCTTTTCATCTTGACAAAGTCCCAATAGTTCATTTTTGCCTTTGTTTCCCTTGCCTTTGGAGATGTGTCTAATAAGAACTTGCTATGGCCAGGGTCAAAGAGGTTTCTGCCTGTGTTCTCCTCAAGGATTTTGATGGTTTCCTGTCTCCATTTAGGTCTCTCACGCATTTTGAATTTATTTTTGTGTATAGTATAAGAAAGCCATCCAGTTTCATTGTTCTGCATGTTGCTGTCCAGTTTTCCCAACACCATTTGTTGAACACACTGTCTTTATTCCATTGGATATTCTTTCCTGCTTTGTGGAAGATTAGTTGACCGTATAGTTGTGAGTCCATTTCTGGATTCTTTGTTCTGCTCCATTGATCTATGTGTGTTTTTGTGCCAGTACCACACTGTTTTGATGCCTACAGCTTTGTAATATAGCTTGAAATCCGGAATTGCGATGCCTCCAGTTTTTTCTTCTTCAGAATTGCTTTGGCTATTCTGGGTCTTTGGAGATTCCATAGAGATTTTAGGATTGATTGTTCTAGCTCTGTGAAAAATTCTGGTGATGTTTTGATAGGGATGTCATCAAACGTGTAGATTGCTTTGGGTAGTATAAACATTTTAACAATATTTGTTCTTCCAATCCATGAACATGGAATGTTTTTCCATTTCTTTGTGTCCTCTTCAATTTCTTTCATAAGATTTCTGTAGTTTTTGGAATACATATCTTTTACCTCTTTAGTTAAGTTTATTCCAAGGTATCTTATTGTTTTTGGTGCAATTGTAAATGGGATCAATTCCTTGATTTCTTTTTCTGCTGCTTTGTTATTGATGTATAGAAATCCAACAGATTTCTGCACATTGATTTTATATCATACAACTTTGCTGAATTCATGTATCAGTTCTAGCAATATATTGGTGGAATCTTTCAGGTTTTCCACAAGGAGTACCTTGTCATCTGCAAATAGTGAAAGCTTGACTTCTTCCTTGCCGATTTGGATGGCTTTTCTTTTCTTTTTGTTGTCTGATTGCTGAGGCTGAGACTTCCAGTACTATGGTAAATACTAATGGTGAGAGTGGACATCCTTGTCTTGTTGCCAACTGGAGGAGAAAGGCTCTCGGTTCTTCCCCATAGAGGATGGTAGTAGGTGTGAGTCTCTCATATATAGCCTTTACAATGTTGAGGTATGTTCCATCTCTCCCTACTTTGTTGAGGGTTTTCATCAGGAAAGGATGCTGTATTTGGCAGATGCTTTTTTTTTTTTTTTGCATGTATTGATGGGATCATATGGTTCTTCCTTTCTTTTATTAATGTGGTGTATCACGTTGATTGATTTGTGAGTATCGAACCATCCGTGCAGCCCAGGAATAAATCCTACTTGATCCTAGTGAATAATTATTTTAATGTACTGTTGAATTTGATTAGTGAGTATTTTACTAAGAAATTTTGCATCCGTGTTCATTAGGGATATTGGCCTGTGACCCTCCCTTTTAGTGGAGTCTTTGTCTGGTTTTGGAATCAAGGTAATGCTGGCTTTGTAGAATGAGTTTGGATGTGTTCCTTCCCTTTCTATTTTTTGGAGCAGTTTGAGGAGAAAAGGTATTAACTCTTCTTTAAATGTCTGGTAGAATTCCCCTGGGAAGCCATCTGGCCCTGGACTTTTGTTTGTTGTGAGATTTTTGATTACTGATTCAATTTCTTTTCTGGTTATGGGTCTGTTCAAATTTTCTATTTCTTCCTGTCTCCGTTTTGATAGTTTGTAGATTTCTAGGAATCTGTCTATCTCTTCCAGGTTGCCCAGTTTGTTGGCGTAGAATTTTTCATAGTATTATCTTATAATTGTTTGTATTTCTGTGGTGTTGGTTGTGATTGCTCCTCTTTCATTTGTGATTTTGCCTATTTGGGTCCTTTATCTTTTGTTTTTGATAAGTCCGGCTAGGGGTTTATCAATTTTGTTAATTTCTTCAAAGAACCAGCTTCTAGTTTTGTTGATCTGTTTTTTTTTACTTCAATATCATTTATTTCTGTTCTAATCTTAATTATTTCCCTTCTTCTGCTGGTTTTAGGCCATATTTGTTCTTCTTTTTCCAGCTCCTTTAGGGTGTAAGGTTAGGCTGTGTATTTGAGACTTTTCTTTTTGCTTCTTGAGGAAGGTCTGTATTACAATGCCCTTCCCTCTTAGAACTTCCTTTACTGTGTCCCAAAGTTTTTGGACTGTTGTGTGTGTGTGTGTGTGTGTGTGTGTGTGTGTGTGTGTTTTAAGATCGATTTATTTATTAGAGAGAGAGAGTGCACACATGCACATGTGAGTGGGTGGAGAGGCCTAGGGAGAGGGAGAGAATCTCAAACAGACTTTCTGCTGAGCGCATGACATGAGTCTCAGTCCCTCAACCCTGAGTCTCAGTCCCTCAACCCTGAGATCATTACCTGAGCCAAAACAAAGTGTCAGGTGTTTAAGACACTGAGCCACCCAGGTGCCCCTAGACTATTGTGTTTTCACTTTCATTTGCTTCCATGTATTTTCTTATTTCTTCTTTAATTTCCCAGTTAACTCATTCATTCTTTAGTAGGATGTTCTTTAACCTCCATGTATTTGTGGTCTTTCCAAAATTTTTTTGTGGTTGACTTCAATTTTCATAGCAAGGTAGTCTGAACATATTGCATGGTATGATCTCAGTCTTTTTGTACTTATTGAGGGTTGATTTATGACGCAGTATGTGATCTGTTCTGGAGAATGTTCCATGTGCACTTGAAAAGAATGTGTATTCTGATGTTTTATGATGAAACGTTCTGAATATATCTGTTAAGTCCATTTGATCCACTGTGTCATTCAAAGCCATTGTTTCCTTGTTGATATTCTTGTTAGATAATCTGTCTATTGCTGTGAGTGGGTGTTAAAATTCCCCACTATTATTACATTATTATCAATGAGTTTCTTTAAGTTTATTATTAATTGATTTATATATTTGGCTGCTCCCAAGTTTGGGGCATAAATATTTACAAATGTTAGATGTTCTTGTTGGATAGACCCCTTTATTGTGATATAGTGCCCTTCTTCATCTCTTATTACAGTGTTTGGTTTAAAATCTAGTTTGTCTGATATAAGTAGGGCTACTTCAGCTTTCTTTTCTTGTCCATTAGCATGATAGGTGGTTTTCCACTCCCTAACTTTCAATCTGGAGGTGTCTTTGGATCTAAAGGAGTCTGTTGTAAGATGGGTTTTATTTTTTTATCCGTTCTGATACCCTGTGTCTTTTGATTAGAGCATTTAGTCCATTTTCATTCAGAGTAATGATTGATAGATACAAATTTAATGCCATTGTTTTATCTGTAAAGTCGCTGTCCTATAGATTGTCTCTGTTCCATTTTAGTCTTTGTTGTTTTCAGTGTCTTTTTCCCACTCGAAGGGTCCCCTTTAATATTTCCGGAACAGCTGGTTTACTGTTCATGAACTCCTTTGGTTTTTGCTTGTCTTGGAAACTTTTTATCTCTCCTTCTATTCTGAATGACAGCCTTGCTGGATAGAGTATTCTTGGCTGCATATTTTTCTCATTTAGCACATTGATATATCATGCCACTTTCTTCTGGCCTGCCTAGACTGTGGACAGGTCTGCTGGTAACCTTATGTGTCAGTCCTTGTAGGTTACAGACCTTTTATCCCTAGCTGTTTTCAGAATTCTCTCTTTATCTTTGTATTTTGCAAGTTTCACTATGCTATGTCTTGGTGTTGACCTGTTTTCGTTGATTTTGACAGCAGTACTTTGTGCCTCTTGGACTTGAATGCCTCTTTTCTTCCCCAGATTAGGGAAGTTCTCAGGTGTAATTTGTTAAAATAAACCTTCTGCCCCCTGTTCCAACTCTTCTTCTGGGACTTCTATGATATAGTTATTATAGCACTTTGTGGAATTGCTGAATTCCCTAAGTATATATTTGTGATCTAATAGTTTTTTTCCAACTTCTTTTCAGCTTCATAAATTTCCATAATTTTATCTCTCTCTTTTGAAGATTTTATTTATTTATTTTTGTGTGAGAGAGAGAGCGTGCATGCGCATGCACATGCATGAGATGGGGGAGGGGCAGAGGGAGAAACTGACCCCTGCTGAGCAGGGAGCCCAATGTGAGGCTTGATCCTGGGACCTGGGGATCATGACCTGAGCCTAAGGCTGACGCTTAATTAACTGAGCCACCCAGGTGCCCTGTAATTTTATCTCTGTATCACCTATTTGATCCTCAGCTTCTTCCATCCTCATTCTAATTACATCCAGTCAGTTTTGCATCTCAGTTATAACATTTTTTATTTTGGCCTGACTAGTTTTTAGGCCTTTTATCTCTTTAGCCAAGGTTTCTCTGGTGTCTTCTTTCTCTTTCAAGCCCAGCTAGTATTCTTGACTGTTCTTCTAAATTCTTGTTCAGATATACTGCTTGTATCTGTTTTGAGCAAATCCCTGGCTGTGATTTCATCTTGATCTTTCTTTTGGGGAGAATTCCTCCATCTTGTCATTATGTCTAGGTTTCTGTCTTTTGCATATTATGAAAGCTTGCTGTGTTTCCTGCTCCTAGAATAATAAGACTATATTAAGAAGACATCATACACTGTCCAGGGCCTAGGGCTTCAGGAAGTGTTTTTCGCATATGCTATGTGTACTCTGCTGTTGTGTTTTTGGTGCTCTGTCCTACAGGTCAGTCCTCTTCAGAGTTCCTTCTTGCTTGCAGTGGGGAGTTGTGGGACCTTTAACTAACTGTGCTTTGATTTGTTTGTTAAAAAAAACCTGATTTAAAAGGAAAAAAAAAAGCGTGATACCACAAAAGAGAAAAGGAAAAGGAACAAAAAGCAAACAGACAAAATATCATCCTGATTCCAAAGGGAAAAAAAGAAGGAAAAAAGAAAAAAAAAACAGTCTGATACAAAAAATGAGAGAAAGAATCAAACTAAGTGAACAAAAAACTGTAAGCCTGATTCCAAAGGAAAAGAAAAAAAAAAAAATAGAAAGTCCAGTCCTATTTCCACCAGAACTGAAGCTGTCACTTTGGAGCACTCTGTGATCGGTAGACTTATCCGTACATGCGGGGAACCTGTGTTGGTCTTTTGAAGGAGAGGCCTGCCGTGCTGGCTCAGTCAGACCTGCGCTATTAAAGCTGTCCCTGCCAGATTCAGCGGGGATGGTTTGGTGTAAGCAGCTCCAGTCTCCACTCAAGTTGCTGTGTTTCTTCCTGAAGTCCCTCCATGCTGGTAGGCTGGAGAGGCTAGGAAGAGGTGGTGGAAATTACCCCACCCTTTCAACCCTGATGAGGGGAACTTGCAGCTGCCAGTGTTTAGGAGGCCCTCACAGAAAAGCGAACAGTTTCCTCTCTTGTGTACCAGGCTTTCATTAGATCCCTGCCCTCCACATGTCTCTGTCTGGCCAGTGGCATGCCCAGTGCCACCGTTCTCCTGTGTTTTATCTCTGGCCTGAGGCTGGTATTCAAAACCCAAATCTTAAAGGACTCTGCAAGGGACAGGCCTAGCACCCTCCCCCAGAGGAGAGCGTTGAAGTGCTGCACCCTGCACTGTTCTGTCCTGGAAAAGCAGTCGCAGACCCATGTAGGTGCCTGGAGTCTGTGATGAAGCACAGCGAAAAGCTGTGACCAGGTTATCTGTCCTTTGTGTGCACCTCTGTCCCCTGCTGTTGAATGGCTACTCTGTGGTTCCTGGTGGGTCTTTTGTCCTTGGAGAGGCAAAATACCTTCTTCCAAATATACTCCAGGAAGAGGAGTATTCTCTCTTAGTGAGACTCAGAGGATCCCCCACTGGGGCATCTTGTGTGAACCCTACACACTGCTCTCTCTCCCACTCTCACTCTTTCCCTTACTTCTCTGCACCCTCCCCTTTCTGGAACCTTGGCTTTTCTCTCCCCCAATTCTTATCTCTGAACCAGGCATCTGCCATGTTCTCTCCCTCCAATTGTGGATATTGTTTTCTTAATCCTCAGATCAATTTCCTAGTTGTTCAAAGTGATTTGATGTTTATCTAGCTGTGTTCAAAAGATGAGCAAGCATCGGGTCCCCCTACTATTCTGCCATCTTAACTCATATCCCAGCCATTATTTCTTCACCTATTCTTTCTTTCCCTCTCCTCTCTGAGGCTCCCATGAAATGCATGTGTGTATGCTTTAGGTGTCTCAGAGGTCTCTAAGGCTGTGTTCATTTATTTTCTTTATGGTGTTTTGTTTTTCTTTTCTGTTTCTCAGGTGTGAGGAACAATCTAATTGACATATCTGCAAGTTTGCTGATTTTTCTGCTTGCTCAGGTCTTCTGTTGAATCTGTCTAGGGAATTTTTTTTTATTATTTTTATTTCCACCTCCACAATTGCTACTTGGTTCTTTTAAAAAATAATTCTTTCTCTTTATTGATATTCTGTATTTGGTGTAACATCATTCTTGTACTTTTAAAAATTATGTAGATATGTTTTTTTTAGTTCTTTGAACAAATTTAAAATAGATGATTTAACGTCCTTGTCTGGTAAGTTCAATGTGTGGGCTCCTCAGAGATAGTTTCTATTGGATGCTTATTTTCCTGTGTATGGGCCACACTTTCTTTGCATATCTTGTAGTTCTTTCATTAAAAATGGGATATTTTAAGTAATATAATATGGCAACACTCAAAATCAGATTTTTCTCCTCCTCCAATGTTTGTTTTTGTTGCTTTTTGTTGTTGTTGCTGTTGTTCTTTGTTTGCTTAGTAATTTTCCTGAATTAAATCTGTAAAGTCTGTATTCTTTGTTGTGTGTGGTCATTAGATACTTTGCTCAATTTTCTTATTGGTCAGTTAATAATTGGACAGAGGTTTTCTTTTCTTTTTTTTTTTTTTTTTTTAAAGATTTTATTTATTTATTTGACAGAGATAGAGACAGCCAGCGAGAGAGGGAACACAAGCAGGGGGAGTGGGAGAGGAAGAAGCAGGCTCACAGCAGAGGAGCCTGATGTGGGGCTCGATCCCGTAACGCCGGGATCACGCCCTGAGCTGAAGGCAGACGCTTAACCGCTGTGCCACCCAGGCGCCCCTGGACAGAGGTTTTCTTAAGTGTACAGGGCCAATAAGTCTCCTAGGATTTGGTGAGGGTGTGGTGTGTATTGTGGAATATGCCTTCAGTACTCAGAGTAGGCAGGCAGTTTACAATTCTGCCTTAGCCTTCACTTCCTGTTTGTGTAGAGCCTTAAGGTTAGCCAGAGGTGAGAGTTTGGGCCTTTTCAGATCTTTCCCGAGAATGTGCACAGCCTCACACATGCATGTGGCCTTTTAGATTCTAAATTGTACATATATACAAATCTCAAAGATCCCTATGGCCATCTTATTCCCCAGCTTTTCCTTTTAAGTTTTTCGGTCTGCTTTTTCTGCCCCAACTCTTATTGCTGCTCGAAGTAGCTGTGATGTTAAGTAACTGCCACTGATTGTTTTTGTTGTGCTTCCTGGGGAAGAGGCTGTTTGTGCTCAGTATACCCCGAGTCAGATTAAATAAAGAAAAGCTCTATGAATAGGTGTTTTTAGAGAACTGCTAGAGGGGTTAAATGATTACAGTTCTTGGAAAATGGTATTTTTGGTGTATTCTAACCACATTTTGTCCCATCTGGTAGTTGCTGGCTGTTAGTTTTCACTATGATTTTGGGGATTTTCATTTCAAGACTATTATAATGCTACGGAGATGGGACTGGGAATTGGAAAAGTTCAAACACCAGAAATCTCACTGTTCTTACTGAGATTCAGCCATTTTTTTTTTAAATAAATGCTTCTCATTTTGTTATAAGACTGCTTTATTTCGAGAGTTCTGAAGAAGTTGATTTTTTTTTTTACAATTTTTGCCAGTGTTCCTGTTGCTTTTATGGAGAAGTAGCCTTCTCAGAAGTCCTTATTCCATTCCACTATTCCTCATTCTGATCTTATGTAACTTAAATAATCAGGAAATTTTCAAATAAAAGACATTTCAGTTGAGTTGCTGAGGGCAATCTGGTTGTGACATCTGTTACCCTGTTGGTCTTCAGGATTGATTTCACTGGCTATGCAAGTGGCATGTTCTCACCATTACATGTTCATCTTACCTGAAATTTTGCCCTTAACTGATGAAGATGACCTTTTCAGATAATAGAGGGCCATTCTTTATTCAAGGTATCTGAAATATAATCTTATCCACCAAGGTACATAATTATGTAGTTTTCTGAGAGGTAGTCTATTTTAGACAGTCATGATTTTGTACTAAATTAAGCCTCTTTGACAGAGTTAGGCCATTTTCAACTGGGCAGGGTATATTTGAATATATACTTGGGAAGGTTATGTTTGCATAATGATATTCAAAATACATGCTTTTATAAAATGAATATTACGTAATGCTGGGATATATTTATATATGTCTTGTATTAAAACAAATTTAATGGTGAATTATTCTCAGTATATGTAGAACGTTATACATTTGTGGCTAGAGAAAGCTAAAGCTTACCTTTTGTAACATTTGTGAGAAATGTTTTTACTGACTAAATGAGGATTTTTAGTAAAACTTCAAGGGGAATTGCTATCCTATTTAAAAGGTCAAATTCTTAGTCATTGGAATTATATAGTGTTTTAGATATATTTTTCCCTGTATAATGGTCTTAACATTTTGAAGATCTCTTACATACTTTGGTTTTAGTTTCACCAGAATTCTGTGAGGTTTATTTGTTGAGAGGTCCTTTTTTTGGGGTGAGGACATTTATTTAGATGTTGGTGATTTACGCTGTTGAATAACATGGCTGCAACCACACAGTGCATTTTTGATAGCCCCCCTCCTCATCTAGTGTTCTTGATACTTTATCAGACCACTTCTCAATTAATTGCTTTATTCAGTGGTATACATGAAAGAATACAGGGTTTGAAAGAAGATCTGTCACTTCCCAGTTTTGTGTCCTTGGGAAAGTTATTTAACTTCTTTTCAACTTTCTACCTCATCTAGAAAATGAAATGAGGTTATAATAAACCTTACCTCAAAAGGCTGCTATAATAAATAAGACAAATTTATCTGTAAAGAGAACTCTAACTCTAAATAGCTAACCAAATGCTAGCAATTATTTTCCTTTTGAAAAGAGTCAAAGGACACTTTGTTTCTGTAGTTTACGTAATACAGGGATAAAAAAACCTATAAAACAGTCATTGGCATTTTGTAATCCAAATTGCTGCCTACTCTAGTATGAATTAATGAAGCTTGATAACACTTAGAATTGTAATAGAATTATTTTGAATATTTAATAATGTATCATAAAAATAAAAATAATTTCAGATTCATTTGCAAATTGTTAGATTAACTGTAGGTGAAAGAAGATTTTAGCTGGGTCAGGCTGGGGCTGGGGTAGGGTGAAAAGAGGGCTGCTTTACTGTGGCTTGATGGGTTTAAGGCATTGTGCCAGCCCACACTCATAGATTTTGAGTAATTCTCAGCACAGTCTCACCATGGGGACTACTTTGATTTCTCTAAGGATCACTTCCCCTAGCTTTTAAGAATTTCTATTCAGATACATTAAGATTTCAATCACTGCCTTAGTTAGTTAGTTTATTAATTTCTTGTTCCACAAACATTTATCATTCATCTTTTGAACTAGACAAAGTGCTTGTGGTTAGTAGTGTAAATTCTATATGCTGAACGACCTAGTAGGAAACTAGACTAGATAGATGCTTTGTATATATTTCTGATAATTTCTGTGACTCTCCACCACTTAAAAAAATAAACTATTTGTTTGCATGGCATTTTTTCTTACGTGTGAGGTCATTGATGTCCCTAGAAAGGTATTCTAGAAGATCTGTTTCATGAAATGAACATTTTCATATTTTAGGGGATGTGATTTAGCTCACAGCATATATTAATTCAAGTGCAATGAGTTGTACAATTACACTGTGTCATATATTATAACCACAAATGTGACATTACTCAGTTTTATATAGGAGGAAATAAGCTTAGAGAACTTGCTCATGGTCAAACAGTAGCTCGTTAAGTAGCAGAAGCAGGATACAGCCTACATATGTCTGATACCAACAGGTCTGGTTTGCCATTGTATCTGTCTTTCTCACATCAACTGTGTTATAGACACTTTGGTCAGGGGTAATGATGAATACATGTTGGAATTTTATAAAATTGAAGTGAAACCTGCTTAATGAAATTTTATGGTACTAAACACAGTGAAACATTGTTAAAGTCATGTTGAATTAGGTTTTTGCCTTATAGTTCTTCTTTTATAAGACAGAGATTTATTGGAATATCTCTGCATCAACATGTGTAAGAAACAGACCCTTTGGCAAACTTAAAAACTGAACTTCTAGAGCAAATATTATAAAAGCTGGAGAAAGAATTAGAAGAGTTGATGTTTATATTCTCACGTGAATGCTTCTTCATTATTTCCCAAAAGCGCTTAGTGAGCATTATCTTGAACTGGTTTAATATGATTTTCACTTTTCTTGTTAGTTTTTAATATGGCTACTTGCTTTAATTTTAAGGGATCATTTTAGTTGCTTGTTCATTTATTCATCACACGCTTAATGAGCAGCTACTATATGCCAGGCACCATTCTGAGCATCATGAATACATTTGTGAGCAAAACAAAAGTTTTAGCTTTATGGGGCTTACATGCTGACAGCGAAAACACATGACAGATAATTATTTTAATATCAGGTTAATACCAGGCAGTGATAAGTACTATGAAGAAAACTAAAACAGAAGAAGGGAAGAGAGAGTGATTGGGAATGCAATTTTAGACAATGGACGCAGCATTTGAGCACAGAATTGCTAAGTGAGGGCATAAGCCATGTGAATATCTGGAAGTGGAGCATTCCAGGCAAAGAAAAGAGCAAGCACAAAGGGCTGGAGTGGAGCTGGTTTCGCATGTTAAGGAACAGCGAGGAGGCCACTGAGGGTGGGACTCAGGGAGAACAGGGTAGCGGGTTCTACATTCAGAGAGGTAGGCAGGGCCCAGCTCATGTGGGGTCTTCTAGGACATCACAAAGACTTGGTATTTTTTCAAAGTGTGATGAGCAGCTGTTGGATGGTTTTGAGTGTAGAGGGGCAAGATTTGATTTATATTTTCATAGGTCAGTCTTGCTGCTGTGAGAAGAAATGACTGAAAGAAGGGCATGAATAGAAACAAAAGAGATCAGTTAGATTATTCCTACAAAGAGGTCCTGTAGGGAGATAGATGATGTGGCTTGGAATATGAGAGTAATGGTACAGGGGGGAGAAGCTGGCAGAGTCAAGATATATTTTGAATGTAGAGCTGACAGTGTACTGATGTTTTGCCACAAATAAAAAAAATTCAAGGATCACTTCAAATGCTTTAACCAAAGGAACAGGCTAAATGGTGATACCATTTATTAAGATTGGGAATGTTAAGACAGGAAGATGTTTGGGGGAATCAAGAGTTCTGTTATGAACATGTAAAATTTGTGATGTTTATTAGACAAGTTATGTTAGAGACTGGAATTCAAGGGAGAGTTTTACACTGGAGTTAGGAATCTGGTAAACATCAGCCTAGAGGTGGTGTAGTGAGTTGAACTGTATCCCCCAAAAGCTATGTCTAAGCCCTAACCTCCCATACTGTGAATGTGTCCTTATTTGGAAATAGGGGCTTTGCAGATGTGATTAAGTTAAGAATCTTGGAATGAGATCACCCTAGATTGAGAGTGAGACCTAAATCTAGTGATTGGTGTCTTTATAAGAGAAAGGAGAAGGAGATTTGAGAGAGATACAAAGGGAAGGCCATGTGAAGTTGGAGGCAGAGACTGGAACTATGCTATCACAGCCAAGAAACTCCAATAGTCACCAGAAGTTGGAAGGGGTAAGGAAGGATCTTCCTTTAGAGCCTTTTATGGGAGTGATTATGGCACTGCTAACACTCTAATTTCAGACTTCTGGACTCCAGAACTATGAGAAAATAAATTCCTATTGTTTCAAGCCTCTAGTTTGTGGTAATTTGTTACAACAGCCATAGGGAACTAATTCAGATAGTAATTCCTTGAGACTAGATAAGATCATGTAGGGGATGAATGTGGATAAAGAAGAGAAGGAAGGCCATGGAAGTAGCACTGGGGAGGAGAGAAAGGAGATGCCACTGAGAAGTGATAGAGAACCAAGTGAGCATGGTATTTCAGAAGCCATGAGAAAAGAATGGTTTCAAGAAGGACATTGTGATTGGCTGTGATAAATGCTGCTGAGAAATCAAAGAGGATGATTTGATAGGTCAAAGCTGAGCCACTGTGAGGAAGCCCAATAACGCAGTAAGAAATGGAACACAGGACTTGGTAACTATGGGGTGGTAAGATTTCCCTTACATTGTAATGAAGGGATACACCCAACCTAATGGCATAAAAGGCAGGGTACCCATATTTCTTTGAGTCTCTGGCTTGGCAATTTACCCAGTCCTCACAGGCTGTATTCAACTTCAGACTTACAGTGCTCCTCTGTGAGGAACTAGGGAGGTGCTGGAAAGCTGCATCCATTCAGTCACTTATATTCTTAGCCCTGAATCCTTTCCACTGCTTGCTGGAAGATTCAGTAGTAAATGGAAGGAAAGCAGCCTTGAACTGGGTATAATTCATCATTCCCCCCATCTTCGTATCTAAACCAGACTTTTATGTTTTCATGTAATAGAGATGAAGGTAGAGAACTGATCATTGGATTTGCCACATGAAAGTCGTTGGTGACTTTGATAACAAGAGCTTGGTAGAGTAGGTTCAAAAGAGACTTGGATGTGAGGAAGTACAGAGAATATAGACAGCTCTTTCAAGTTTCAATGTAGAGTGCAGCAGAAAAGTAGGATACTAGTGTAACTTCAAGAATGTTTTGAAAGATGGGAGATATTAATAACATGTTTGTGTGTTGATGAGAATGATCCAGAAGAGAGAGAAAATTGGTAAAGAAGGACAGATATGAGATAAATACAGGAGGAACAGGAAAAAGGAGAAATAGATGAGAAAAATCCTTGATTTTTTCAGGGAGTGGAGATATAATTTGGGCACCTGTGGGAGTTCTTACCGTAAACAGGAGAGAATTAGATTGTTTTCTATTTTGAAAGTAGGGAAGGCAGAGCTATGGATGCAGATGAGGTTAGTTGGTTAGATTGTTGGTTGGGAGACAGCTTTTTTCATGTTAAGTTTATTTATGATAGTGTAATACCCATCTATCTTGATAGATTGTGACGGTCATATAATAAAGACACCATGTTTACACTACTGTTCAACATTTGCTTATTTTATAGACACTGCTATACCCTAGCTGAGTGGTTCATCATAAAGACACACTCACATTTTCTGTATAGAAAGCAGAGGAGTCAGTCTCAAGAGTAGTATTGATTTATTACTTGAGCATGAGTTCATTACCCATGAAGACTCTCATTGTGCCTTTTATTTTCTGGGCACAGCAGTATTTTAACATTACCCATCAAGTTTGTCCTTTACAATAGAGGGCTGTTCAAAGGCCTCACTAAGGGAGGCAAATGTGTCTGGAAATCCCCTTCATGGTGATTTATTTCACAGCAAATGAATTTCATTTCTAAATCTAGCATGACCAGAGGTCTTCCTAGAGTACAAAAACACTCCACGAGGACTGTAAGATCCCTGGTTGGGAAGACAGTACCATTTTCTCTTGAGATGAAATTTGTGAGTTGGCTCAGAATTTACCATGAAGCTGGAGGCAGACTGCTTTGTTTTGTGGAGGTGTGTTCAATCTACCTCTTCAAGCTTTTGCCATTCGACAAGTCTCCCTCTTCAGCCTGGAAAAAGTTAAAAGTCCATGGGTGATATAAGCTGATATTTATTGATCTTTGTCAACACTTAGCAGACATTTACCTTTCTGTCTGGTCATAGAGGTGCTGGGGGTGCTGTTAAGTTGAATAGAAGCTTCAAGCATCCAGGCATTAAATCAGCATTCAGAATATGGTGAATATATTGCTAAACTGCAAATATGAGAGCAATCCAAGGAGAAAAATCCATTTTTCAGGCAGTGTATCTCTCTTTGTAGGTATTCTTTCCCCCCAGCTAGATTCTCATTTTACCTTGAAATTCTTAGCATAAATATTTGACTATATTAAAAAAGTTAATAGAGCTTAAATAATTGCGTTGGGTCCAAATCCTACCTGATATTACTTGGATCAATTAATATGTGCAAAGATGTCATTCTTTAAGAGGAAATAATTCAGTGCATAACTCATAGAAGCCATTTTTTAACTTCTTAAAGTATATGTTATTTATTTATTTTCTTATTTATATTTTTTTCAAAGATTTTATTTATTTATTTTGAAAGAGAGACAGAGAGGGACAGAGGAAGAGGGAGAAGCAGACTCCCTGCTGAGGAGGGAGCCTGATGTGGGGCTTGATCCCAGGAGCCTGAAATGGAGCCCAGTGTGGGGCTTAATCCCAGGATGAGATAATGACCTGAGCTGAAAGCAGATGCTTCACCGACTGAGCCACTCAAGCACCCTTAAGGGATATATTTTTGAGCTTATTCTAACACAGCTGGCTCTACTCTTAGTGTGGAGTCTGCTGGAGATTGTCTCTCTCCCCCTCTTTTTGCCTCTCCCCCCAATCATGCTGTCTCTAAATAAATACACAAAATCTTAAAAGAAAAAAAAAAGAAGGGACCACAGATACACGTGATCCTGCAATCCCGTGTGATCACAATTTTGACAGGAGGTTTATGGAATGTATCATCATAATATTACACTCTGAAGTCTGAGAATTATAGACGCACATTTCAAATTCATGTTGCTAGTTTACATTGTATGTACTGGAATTTTAAGAGTTTCATGCATATGCAGTTCAAGGAAGTTCGTTAATCTTATGTTAGAAATCAGCCCCTTTGCAGAGAGTAGATCATCTGTTGTTTGGCAAATGGGTTTGTCAAAGTAGAGGACTTCCATTTGAGCTTTAAAAAAGTATGTTGAGTCTTAAAATTATATCTAAGATTTTTCTACATTTATATATCATATATAATTTTTTATATCTATATTTATGTATATCATAAAAAAGTATGTTGAATATTAGAATTGGAAACATGACCACAAAAATATTCATCTTATAGGCTTAAAAAAAGCCTTTTAATAAAACTGTATGTTTTTCATATGACGTTATGATTGGGGAAAAATAAAATGGCCTGTGTTATGAAATTTACTATCAAAGATCAAAGAGAATAGAATAGATTTAGAACTTGAATATGCATATGTATATGTAACACTTGAATTAAAAAAAATAGGAATAAAAGAGAAAAGTGTGAGGCATTTTGGCAAAAGTGAACAAGCTGTTAAAATGGAACTTGTTATTGTCATCAAGATTTTATCAGTGTGAAAAGCCATGGAGATGTGGTCCTAAAACTGACATGTTCATTCCTTCTGCCACTGGGGGTCACTGTAAAGACATTGCTGGAACAAGTCTAAAATTTCCCAGAGTTGCTCTTTGTGGAGTTTGAATGCGGAAATTTTAATGTGGAGGAAAACACTATTTATGAGAATGACTAAAAAGTATGTAAGAAAGCAATAAAACAACCTAGTCTTACACCTAAAGGAGCTAGGAAAAGAAGCAACACCCAAAGCCAGTAAAAGCAACGAAGTAATAAAGATTAGATCAGAAATAAATGAAATAGAGCCTAGCAAAACATAGAAAAGATCAATGAAACCAGGAGCTGGTTGTTGGAAAAGATCAACAAAATTGGTAAACCTTCAGACTCCTCAAGAAAAAAAAAAGAGGTCTCAAGTAAATAAACTCAGAAATGAAGGAGGAGAAATGACAACCCACACCACAGAAATAAAAAGGATTATAAGAGAATATTATGAAAAATTATATACCAACAAATTGGACAACCTACAAGGAATGGAGAAATTCCTAGAAACATATAAACTTCCAAAAGTGAATCAGGAGGAAGTAGAAAATTTGAACAGATCCATTGCTAATGATGAAATTAAATCAGTAATCCAAAAATTTACAAACAAAAGTCTAAGACCAGATGACTTCACAGGTGAATTATACCAAACATTTAAAGTAGAGTTAATACCTATCTTCTCAAAGTACTCCAAAAAATAGAAAAGGAAAGAAAGTTTCCAGATATATTCTACAAAGCCTGCATTACCTTAATACCAAAACCAGATAAGACACTACAAAAAAAAGAAAACTACAGTCCAATATCTCCGATGATCATAGATGGAAAAATCCTCAACAAAAGATTAGCAAACAATTCAACAATACATTGAAAAAGTCATTCAACATGATCAAGTGGGGTTTATTCCAGGGACATAAGGGTGATTTGATATTCACAAATCAATCAATGTGATATAGTGTATTAACAAGAGAAAGGATAAAAAACATATGATCACCTCACTAGATGCAAAAAAAAAAAAAACCATTTGATTGATGGAGTGCAACATTCATTCATGTTGAAAAATCTCAACAAAGTAGGTCTAGAGGGAACATGTCCCAACATGTCTAAGGTCATTTATGAAAAACACACAGCTAACATCATAGTCAATGGTGAATAAAATCAAGAGCTTTCCTGTAAGGGCAGGAACAAGACCATGATGTCCACTCTCACCACTTTTATTCACCATGGTACTGGAAGTCCTAGCCACAGCAGATAATAAAAAAGAAATAAAAGGCGTCCAAATTGGTAAGGAAGAAGTAAAACTGTTACTATTTGCAGATGACATGTTACTGTATATAAAGACTCCACCAAAAACTACTAGAAGTGATACAGGAATTCAGTGTAGTCTCAAGATACAAATTTAATATGCGGAAATCTGTTGCATTTCTATACACTAATAATGAAGTAGTAGAAATAGAAATTAAGAAAACAATCCTACTTACGATTGCACCTAGAAGAATAAAATACTTAGGAATAAACTTAACCAAGAAGGTAAAAGACATGTACTCTGATAACAATAAAACATTAGTGAAAGAAATTAAATAGAGAGATATTCCATGCGCATAGATTGGACCCCTGAGTGCCTGGGTGGCTCAGTTGGTTAAATGTATGCCTTCGGCTCAGATCATGATCTCAGGGTCCTGGGATTGAGCCCCACATTGGGCTCCCTGCTTAGCAGGGAGTCTGCTTCTCTCCCTCTTCCTCTGCTCTTCCCCGCCCCGTTCATACTCTCTCTCTCCCATTCTCAAAAAAACAAATAAATTTTTTTTTTAAAAAGAAATTACAAAAGACTACAAATAGCCAAAGCAATCTTGAGAAAGAAGAACAAAGCTGGAAGTATCACAATCCTAGATTTCAAGATACACTACGAAGCTGTAATAATCAAAACAGTATGATACAGACGCAAAAACAGACAGATATCAGTGAATCATAACAGAAACTTTGGAAATAAACCCACGCTTTTATGGTCAATTGATCTACAACAAAGGAGGCAAAAATATACAATGGGAAAAAGATAGGTTCTTCAACAAATGGTGTCAAAAGACTGCTACATACAAAAAATAAACCTGGACCACCTTCTTACATCATATACAAAAATAAACTCAAAATGGATTATAGACCTAAATGTGAGACCTAAAACCTTAAAATTCCTGGAGAAATCTTAGGCAGTAATTTCTTTGACATCAGCCATAGAAACATTTTCCTAGATATGTCTCCTCAGGCAAGGGAAGCAAAAGCAAAAATTAAACTGTTGAGACATTGCCAAAATAAAGAGCTCTGTACAGTAAAGGAAAGCATCAACAAAATGAAAAGACAACCTACTGAATGGGAGATGATATTTGCAAATGTTGTATCTGATAAGGGGTTAATATCCAAGATACATAAAGAACTTATACAACTTAACACCAAAAAACCAAATAATCCAATTAAAATGGGCAGAAGATATGAACATTTTCCTAAAGAAGACATACAGATGGCCAGAAGACACCTGCTGAACATCACTAATTATCAGGGAAATGCAAATCAAAACCACAATATGAGGTACCACCTCACACCTATAAGAATGGTTTAAATAAAAAAGACAGGAAATAACAATTTTTGTTAAAGATATGGAGAAAAAAGAACCATCATCCATTGTTGAAGGGAGTGCAAATTGGTGCAACCACTGTGGAAAATGTTATGCAGGTTCCTCAAAAAATTAAAAATAGAATTACCATATGGTCCAGTAATTCCACAGCTGAGTATTTACCCAAAGAAAACAAAATCACTAATTTGAAAAAAAATAGATGCACTTTTATGTTTATTGCAACATAATTTACAATAACCAAGATATGAAAGCAACTCAAGTGTCTGTCAATGGATAAGGAAGAGGTGGTTTTTACACAATGGAATTTATTAAAAAAGAATGAAATCTTGCCATTTGCTACAACAGGGGTGGACCTAGAGAGTATAATGCTAAATGAAATAAGTCAGACAGAAAAAGACAAATATGTGATTTCACTCATGTGTGGAATCAAAGAATCAAAACAAATGAACAATCAAAACCACATTGAGATACCACCTTATGCCAGTTAGAATGGCAAAAAATTGACAAGGCAAGAAACAAATGTTGGAGAGCATGTGGAGAAAGGGGATCCCTCTTACACTGTTGGTGGGAACACAAGTTGGTATAGCCACTTCAGAAAACAGTGTGGAGGTCCCTGAAAAAGTTAAAAATTGAGCTACCCTATGATACAGCAATTGCACTACTGGGTATTTACCCCAAAGATACAGACGTAGTGAAGAGAAGGGCCATATGCACCCCAATGTTCATAGCAGCATTGTCCACAATAGCTAGATTGTGGAAGGAGCCGAGATGCCCTTCAACAGATGACTGGATAAAGAAGATGTGGTCCATATATACAATGGAATATTACTCAGCCATCAGAAAGAACGATTACCCAACATTTACAGCAACATGGACAGGACTGGAGGAGATTATGCTAAGTGAAATAAGTCAAGCAGAGAAAGGCAATTATCATATGGTTTCACTCATTTATGTAACATAAGAGATTGCAGGAAGATTGGTAGGAGAAGGAAGGGAAGAATGAAGGGGGGGGTAAAGAGGAGGGGGAATAAACCATGAGAGACTGTGGACTCTGGGAAACAAACTGAGGGCTTCAGAGGGGAGGAGGGTGGGGATTGGGATAGGCTGGTGATGGGTATTAAGGAGAGCACATATTGCATGGTGCACTGGGTGTTATATGCAAATAATGAATCATGGAACATTACATCAAAAGCTAAGGATGTACTGTATGGTGACTAACATAACATAATAAAAAATTATTATAAAAAAACAAAAAACAAAAGCCCCACAGATGAACAAAGAAAAAAAGAGACAAACAATAAAACAGACTCTTAAATACAGAGAGGTAACTGGTAATTACCAGAGGGGAGGTAGGTGAGGGTGTGTATGAGTGATATAAAGGGGATTAAGTGGGACAAACTTTCAGTTACAACATGAATAGGTCACAAGGATGATAAGTTCAGCATAGGGAATATAGTCAATAAGATGGTAATAATGTTGCTTGGTGACATATTGTGACTACACTTACTGTGGTGAGCATTAAGTAATGTGTAGAATTGTGAATATTATGTTATAGCCCTGAAACTAATACAACACTGTATGTTAATTATACTTCAATAATTAGAAAAAAGCAATAAAATATATTTTTCCCTTAATTGTGTATTGGTGATATGAATCTTTTTTTCCTCAAGAATTCTCTTCATAATAATATATGGATAAGTGTTGCATTGCTGTTCAAGGTGGAAGTGTTTAATTAAAGTGACTTTAGTATGATAGAACAATTGTATTCTCATGTCTTCCTTGTTTCAGAATTCAAAGACATTTAAAACACAATAAATAGTTATCTATGCAATTAAATCTTACTCCTGAATTCTGATATGATCAAGAGCATCTAGCATTTCCATTTGCATAGTAGCTTTTTTAAAAGTTGCTATAGAAAGATATTCTATAAGCCATTCACAGAATGTCTATCCAAATCAGATCCATACAGTTATTTTGGGGGCAGTATAAATCAAATATGATCATTAAATTAAAAAAACTCTTCTAAATTTTTATAAGATCTTCATTTTCCCTCTTTTTCAGGAACCCCTCCATCCCTCTCTCCATCCTTCTCTCCCTCCCTTCCTTCCTGTCTCCAGCCTACCTCCCACCCTTTCTCTCCTTCCGTTTTTTTCTTCTTTCTGTTCCTCCCCTCCAACATTTCTTGAATGCTTGCTATGATCATTGAGTAAAAGAATTATTTCTTCCACAGAGGCAAGAGTGAAGTAAGAAAGTACACACAGATAGAGGTTAATTTATAGATAATCTGGAGAGGCATTTGACGAATTTATTGCCTGTTAACATAGATTTTTCTCTTCAAGTAGGACAAGACTAATCGCTGAGAAAGAACTGAGAGGGGGGTGCAGAAGGAGTATAGGAAAGAAGAGGGCTGTGTAAGATCTTTGAGAAGAGAGGTATTTTGAACAGCCTCTGTGGAGAAAGGGGAAAGGAGAAAGTGTGCCAACTCTGAACTCCACTGAGGTCAGAGTCCATCCACACCAAGCTTCAGGCTTGTGTGATTCCCAGAAACACTTGGCAGTTAGGGGGTTAAAGAGGCAAAACTTAGATTGCTTTTGGGTTAGAATTTTGCAGGATTAGTTGAATGGAAGACAAAATGGGCAAGAGAGTTGAGGATATTGGAAAAATAGTAATTGGGGAAATGGACTGTAAAATCCTCACAAGAAGGGAAGATGAAGCCAAAAAAGACCTGTAAATTTTGGAGGAAATGGATGGTTCAGGGATGGGGTTATGGATGAGGTTGGAGAATAGCACTGCATTATTCATAGTAGGTGAATAAAGGAATTGGAAGAACAGGAGTTTGTGGTTAAAGAGTAGAATATTGGAGCTTATGATTTACAGCCGGAACAAGTCCAGGTTATAAATGTCCAGGATGTGGTCACGGGAGGAAATTGCTAAAATGGCACGCAGGTGAAAATCATTGAATGAAAGAGGTCAAGAGACTCAATACTTAAAGAGAACTGGATGCATCATTCTCACATACATTGATGCTGCCCAGATAACGGTGGAAATAAGGGTAGCGAGAAGTACACTTCTAAACCTTCAATAAAGTCTCTGTGTGTGTATGTGTGTGTGTGTTGAAGGTGGGTGTCTTAGCTTTTGGTAGATGACAGCAACAAGGAAGAATAGAGGATGCTGTAACTAGATGATGTAAGGCTCCAAAGCAGTGTTTTTTTATGTGAAGGTAGAAGATTTTGGTTTGGAGCAGCACTGAGGAGTAAGAAAACTTTATTAACCTTCATTCTATTTTCATCCAACGCTGGGCTCAACGGAGCCTGGGAGAATGCGCAGTTTGCAGTCTCCACCTGAGAGGCACGAAGGAGAAATGAAGGCAAGGACGTGAGAGAGATTGTTTAGACCAGAACATTGAGTGCGTTGGAGTAATTTGATGTCAATAAAGATGCTTCCAGATGGCACAATTGAAAGGACTGGCAGAAAGGCAGCAAGGAGAAGAAGTGGGCAGCATGTTGGAATGAAGGTGCAAGCTGTTCTGCCGAGATAACCGAGACATCTTCTTAAGGAACTTTGCCTTAAGAAGAAATTACATTAATAAAAGCATAAGACATACAAAAATTACATTTTAAAACAGTGCAGCCTTATGGACAATAGCAGAAACTCTGGACCCAAGCAACTTGGGTTTGAATCCTGGCTCCACAATGTACAAATTGTGTAATTTTAGGCAAATTTCTTAATCTATGTCTGAGTTTCCTCATCTGTGATTTGGGTATAATAATAACAATACCTTCCTTATTAGATTATTATGAATTTGAATGAGTAAATGTCTGTGAAGTACTTAGAAAAGTATCTGTCACATAGTAAGCTCTATAAAACGTATTACATAAGATTAATTTGTTTCATTGGTTAAAAAGTGGGTTTGTGGCTGTCGAGGTACATTTTTCCTGCAGGAATTTCTGTTATAAAGACCTTGAAAAGCCAACAGATAGTTGTAGTATTTTCAGGAAGTATTTAGATGCTAAATTTAAATCTCCCTCAGCAATGTTAACCCTTGCTTTCCACTTCCTTCTTGCCTGTCTTTTCTTAGGGTTGCCAACATTATCACTTGTCCAAGGTTCTTTGCATTCATGTGTTGTTATCTTTCTAACCTATTATGACGCACAAAGCCAGAGCCACCCTTTCAAAAAGCAATTGTATTACCCATGTAATTGTGTGTGTGTGTGTGTTTGTGTGTGTGTGTGTGTAAACCACTGTTTCTGGTAATGGTGTTGGTAGCTGTCTATGTAATGCAAATCATGTTCCCTATTTAGTAGGCCCCTGCAGAGCAGAAGGACTTAATGGAAACTTTTGCTGTAGGAGAAATTCTTATTCAGAAGAGAATAGCTGACCAGAGGAGCTTGGATTTGGTTTGAGAGTGAAGGGTGACATTGAAAAAGAGCCATCTGGTGCTTTCAACAAGGCCCAAGTTAACCAGCTAGGATTCCCGTTAAAAGAGAGTCCAGGCTATTGCCAACAGAGTCCCTGGATGGTGTTCTGGGCCAGAACATTTTGTGGTCAGCAGTCAGCAGTCTGAGTTATCTGTTCAGGATGCCAAAGAGATTGCTGAGGCCTGTGTGTGGATCATGATTAGTTATTGTCTACAGTAAAAAGTACATGAGAAAGGCGAGAGTGGGAAATACGGAACACTCCCATATGCACAGCCATGATGGAATCCTACTGGGCAGGCACTGTGAAGACTTCCAGGTCCTACCCTGGCAGTGAAAGAAGTTTCTTGATGAAATCCTAAGTGTGCTTTCTTGGAGAAACACCCTCGTCCATTGTCCATTGTTCTCTTTGGACTCCTTCTGGGAGTTTGTTCCTTGTCCATTATCCTCTATGACAAATTTGACAAATCTGAAGTGAGAATGAGGGATTTTGACCTACTTGGGAGACGCATCGCTTTCACAGCCTGCTGTCTACTTGTAAAAACTTGGGGCCATAAACGTTGCTTAAAGACTTATATGGTCAAAGTCTTTTTTAGGCCAACCTTTTTGTTTCTTTGGGAATATAATTTCTTAAAAAACTCTGTAAGCCTAACTATCTGCTTCTAATTAAGTCCATGTACAAATAATTATATGCACAAAGCTTTTTCCTAGACATAGGTCTTAAATCTATTTTATTTCTTTGTTTCCTTGCCATCAGTACCCTTCCCTCAACCCTTTTCTCTCTCTTTCAACTTACTGAGGTTACCTTGAGGCTACCTGAGACTATAGGCTTGGGTAGGGAGGTATGCATTTTAAGTGTAAAATTTGGTTAGTTTTGACAAATATATGCACTCGTGCAACTACCACCACAACCAGGATAAAGAATAATTCTATAGCCCATAAAGGCTTTCTTGTGTTCCTTTCCAGTGTCTCCACCTGGTTGCCCACTCCTTACTTCAGGAAACTACTGATCTGATTTTTGTCACAATAAATTCGATTTATCTTTTTTAGAGTTTCATATAAAAATGGAATCATACAGTAAGTACTCTTTAAAAAAATTAACAATGTATTATTTTTTTCAGGGGTAGAGGTCTGTGATTCATGAGTCTTATGTAATTCTTAGTGCTAATTACAACACATACACTCCCCAATGTCCATCACCTAGTTATGCCAGCCCCCAACCCCCATCCCCTCAGGAAACCCACAGCTTGTCTCCTGAGATTAAAAGTCTCTTCTGGTTTGTCTCTCTCTCTGGTTTAGTCTTGTTTCATTTTTTCCTCTCTTCCCCTATGATCCTCTCCTTTGTTTCTTAAATTCCAAATATCAGTGAGATCATATGAAAATTGTCTTTCTCTGATTGACTAATTTAGCTTAGCATAATACCTTCTAGTTCCATCCATGTCTTCGCAAATGGCAAGATTTCATTTTTTGATGGCTGTGTAATATATTCCAGTGTGTGTGTGTGTGTGTGTGTGTGTGTGTGTGTGTGTTGTGTGTGTGTATCACATCTTCTTTATCCATTCATCAGTTGATGGACATCTGGGCTCTTTCCATGGTTTGACTATTACGGATATTGCTGCTATAAACATTGGGGTGCAGTTGCCCCTGCAGATTACTACATTTGTATCTTTGGGGTAAATACCCAGTAGTGCAATTGCTGGGTCATAGGGTAGCTCTATTTTCAACTTTTTGAGGAACCTCCATACTGTTTTCCAGAGTGGCTGTACCAGCCTGCATTCCCACCAACAATGTAGGAAGGTTCCCTTTCTCTGCATCCTCACCAACATCTGTCATTTCCTGACTTGTTAATTTTAGCCATTCTGACTGGTGTGAGGTAGTATCTCATTGTGGTTTTGATTTGTATTTACCTGATGTCAAGTGATTTTGAGCATTTTTTCATGTGCCTGTTGGCCATTTCGATGTCTTCTTTGCAAAAATGTCTGTTCATGTCTTCTGCCCATTTCTTGGTTGGATTATTTGTTCCTTGGGTGTTGAGTTTGGTAAGTTCTTTATAGATTTTGGGTACTAGCCCTTTATCTTCTATGCCATTTGAGAATATCTTCTCCCATTCTGTCAGTTGTCTTTTGGTTTTGTTGACTGTTTCCTTTGCTGTGCAAAGGCTTTTTATCTTGATGAAGTCTCAATAGTCAATTTTTGCCTTTGTTTCCCTTGCTTTTGGAGACGTGTCTAGCAAGAAGTTGCTGTGGCTGAGGTCAAAGGGGTTGCTGCCTGTCTTCTCCTCAAGGATTTTCATAGTTTCCTGTTTCATATTTAGGTCTTTCATCCATTTTGAGTCTATTTTTGTGTATGGTGTAAGGAAATGGTCCAGTTTCATTCTTCTGCATCTTGCTGTCCAATTTTCCCAACACCATTTGTTTTAGAGACTTTTTTCCATCGAATATTCTTTCCTGCTTTGTTGAAGATTAGTTGACTGTATAGCTGTGAGTCCATTTCTGGGTTCTCTGTTCTGCTCCATTGATCTATGTGTGTTTTTGTGCCAGTACCACACTGTTTTGATGCCTACAGCTTTGTAATATAGCTTGAAATCCGGAATTGTGATGCCTCCAGTTTTGTTTTTCTTTTTCAGAATTGCTTTGGCTATTCTGGGTCTTTTGAGGTTCCATACAAATTTTAGGATTGATTGTTCTAGCTCTGTGAAAAATGCTGGTGTTGTTTTGATAGGGATGGCATCAAACGTGTAGATTGCTTTGGGTAGTATAAACATTTTAACAATATTTGTTCTTCCAATCCATGAACATGGAATGTTTTTCCATTTCTTTGTGTCCTCTTCAATTTCTTTCATAAGATTTCTGTAGTTTTTGGAATACATATCTTTTACCTCTTTAGTTAAGTTTATTCCAAGGTATCTTATTGTTTTTGATGCAATTGTAAATGGGATCAATTCCTTGATTTCTTTTTCTGCTGCTTTGTTACTGATGTATAGAAATCCAACAGATTTCTGCACATTGATTTTATATCATACAACTTTGCTGAATTCATGTATCAGTTCTAGCAATATATTGGTGGAATCTTTCAGGTTTTCCACAAGGAGTACCTTGTCATCTGCAAATAGTGAAAGCTTGACTTCTTCCTTGCCGATTTGGATGGCTTTTCTTTTCTTTTTGTTGTCTGATTGCTGAGGCTGAGACTTCCAGTACTATGGTAAATACTAATGGTGAGAGTGGACATCCTTGTCTTGTTGCCAACTGGAGGAGAAAGGCTCTCAGTTCTTCCCCATAGAGGATGGTAGTAGGTGTGAGTCTCTCATATATAGCCTTTACAATGTTGAGGTATGTTCCATCTCTCCCTACTTTGTTGAGGGTTTTCATCAGGAAAGGATGCTGTATTTGGCAGATGCTTTTTTTTTTTTTTGCATGTATTGATGGGATCATATGGTTCTTCCTTTCTTTTATTAATGTGGTGTATCATGTTGATTGATTTGTGAATATTGAACCACCCGTGCAGCCCAGGAATAAATCCTACTTGATCCTGGTGAATAATTATTTTAATGTACTGTTGAATTTGATTAGTGAGTATTTTACCAAGAAATTTTGCATCCGTGTTCATTAGGGATATTGGCCTGTGACTCTCCCTTTTAGTGGAGTCTTTGGTTTTGGAATCAAGGTAATGCTGGCTTTGTAGAATGAGTTTGGATATGTTCCTTCCCTTTCTATTTTTTGGAGCAGTTTGAGGAGAAAAGGTATTAACTCTTCTTTAAATGTCTGGTAGAATCCCCCTGGGAAGCCATCTGGCCCTGGACTTTTGTTTGTTGTGAGATTTTTGATTACTGATTCAATTTCTTCTCTGGTTATGGGTCTGTTCAAATTTTCTATTTCTTCCTGTCTCCGTTTTGATAGTTTGTAGATTTCTAGGAATCTGTCTATTTCTTCCAGGTTGCCCAGTTTGTTGGCGTAGAATTTTTCATAGTATTGTCTTATAATTGTTTGTATTTCTGTGGTGTTGGTTGTGATCGCTTCTCTTTCATTTGTGATTTTACCTATTTGGGTCCTATCTTTTGTTTTTGATAAGTCCGGCTAGGGGTTTATCAATTTTGTTAATTTCTTCAAAGAACCAGCTTCTAGTTTTGTTGATCTGTTTTTTTTTTTAACTTCAATATAATTTATTTCTGTTCTAATCTTAATTATTTCCCTTCTTCTGCTGGTTTTAGGCCATATTTGTTCTTCTTTTTCCAGATCCTTTAGGGTATAAGGTTAGGCTGTGTATTTGAGACTTTTTTTGCTTCTTGAGGAAGGCCTGTATTGCAATATACTTCCCTCTTAGGACTCCCTTTGCTGCATCCCAATTTTTGGACTGTCATGTTTTTTACTTTCATTTGCTTCCATGTATTTTCTTATTTCTTCTTTAATTTCATGGTTAACCCAATCATTCCTTAGTAGGATGTTCTTTAACCTCCATGTATTTGTGGTCTTTCCAAATTTTTGGGTGGTTGACTTCAAGTTTCATAGGATTGTGGTCTGAAAATATGCATGGTATGAGTCAGTCTTTTTGTACTTACTGAGGGTTGATGTGTGACCCAGTACATGATCTGTTCTGGAGAATGTTCCATGTGCACTCGAAAAGAATGTGTGTTCTACTGCATTATGTTCTGAATATATCTGTTAAGTCCATCTGGCCCAATGTGTCATTTAAAACCATTGTTTTCTTGTTGATCTTTTGAACTTGTTGATCTTTTGCTTATATAATCTGTCCATTATGGTAAGTAGGGTATTAAAGTCCCCTACTATTATTATCAATGTGTCTCTTTTTGTTATTAATTGATATATATAATTTGCTACTCCAAAGTTGGGGACATAAATATTTACAATTGTTAGATCTTTTTTTTTTTTCAAGATTTTATTTGTTTATTTGACATAGAGAGAGAAAGAGATCAACAGCAGGGGGAGAGCGGGAACAGCAGGCAGAGGGGAAGGGAGGGAGAGAGCAGGCTTTCCACTGAGCAGGGAGCCCGAGGCGTGGCTCGATTCCAGGACCCTGAAGGCAGACGCTTAACCAACTGAGCCACCCAGGCACCCCTTATTAGATCTTTTTTTTTTTTTAAAGATTTTATTTATTTATTCGACAGAGATAGAGACAGCCAGTGAGAGAGGGAACACAAGCAGGGGGAGTGGGAGAGGAAGTAGCAGGCTCATAGTGAAGGAGCCCGATGTGGGGCTCGATCCCATAACGCCGGGATCACGCCCTGAGCCGAAGGCAGACGCTTAACTGCTGTGCCACCCAGGCGCCCCATTATTAGATCTTCTTAATGGATAGACCCCTTAGTTGTGACATAATGCCCTTTGTCTTCATCTCTTGTTACAGCCTTTGGTTTAAAATCTAGTTTGTTTGATGTCTGGCTTTCTTTTGATGTCCATAGCGTGATAGATGGTTCTCTATCCCCTCATTTTCAGGCTGCAGGTGTCTTTAAGTCTAAAATGAGTCTCTTGTAGGCAGCATATAGGTGGATCTTACTTTTTAATTCATTCTGAACCCTTTGTCTTTTGATTGGTGCACTTATCCATTTATAATCAGAGTGATTATTGAAAGATATGAATTTAGTGCCATTGTGTTATCTATAGAGTTGGGGTTTCTGGTAATGTTTTCTGGTCCTTTTTAGTCTTTGTTGTTTTTGGTCTTTTTATTTTTTCTCCACTCAAGGAGTCCCCCTTAAAATTTCTTACAGCACTGGTTTAGTGGTCCAGAACTCCTTTAGTTTTTGTTTGTCTGGGAAACTCTTTCTCTCTCCTCCTATTCTGAATGACAGACTTGCTGAATAAAGAATTCTTGGCTGCATGTTTTTCCCATTCAGCACGTTGAATATTTCCTTCCACTCCTTTTTGGCCTGCCAGGTTTCGGTGGACAGATCACCTGTGAATCTGTTCCGTCTTCCTTTGTAGGTTAAGGACTTTTTTTTCTCCCTTGCTGCTTTCAGGATTCTTTCCTTGTATGTGTATTTTGTGAATTTGACTATGATATGCCTTGGCAGTAAATGGCTTTTGTTGAATTTAATGAGAGTTCTCTGTGCTTCTTGGATTTTAATATCTGTGTCTTCCCCAGATTAGGGAAATTTTCAGCTATAATTTGTTTGAATAAAACTTTTGCCCCTATTCTCTCTCTTCACTTTCTGGGACTCCTATGATACAAATGTTATTACATTTTAATAAGTTCCTGAGTTCCTTAAGTCTAACTTCGTCATCCATTACCTTTCTTTCTCTCTTCAGCCTCATTATTTTCCATAATTTTATGTTTTATATCACTGATTCACTCCTCTGCTTTGTCCATCCTTGTTTTTATGGCCCCCACTTGGGAATGCATCTTGGTCATAGTATTTTTAATTTTGGCCTGACGAAATTTTAGTTCTTTATGTCTGTAGTAAGGGATTCTCTAGTGTCTCCTATATTTTTTTCAAGGCCAGCTAGTATCCTTGTAATCTTTATTTCAAATTCTAGTTCAGATACCTTACTTATGTCTGTATCGATTAAATCCCTGGCTATGAATACCAAATCTTGTTCTTTCTTTTGGGGCAAATTTCTCTATCTTGTCCAGAAAAGAAATGAAGAAAGAAAACTAACAAACAAAAGTAACAATAACAACAACAACAGCAACAAACCAAAGAAACTAGATCCTGGGTGTGTTTTGGTCTGTTTGTTAAAAGAATCTAGATCCCAAAATAAGAAAGAAAAATAAAATACAATGAAAGGGAAGGAAACAAAAAATATGTAACATATATATAAATTCAAATTTAAAAAATTAATAAACAGAATTGAAAAAATAAGAAACTGAAAAAAAAATAATAAAAAACTAAAGACTAAAGGTACAAAGGATGTTAGATACTATTTTCCCTTAGAGCTGAAGATTTGCAGCCCTCTGTGATCAGTAAACTTTGTATGTGCTAGTTGTTTGTACTGGTCTTCTGGGTGAGGGACCTGTTGTGCTGATTCTCAGGTGGACTTGCCCTAATGGAAATGCGCCTCCAGGGTGCAGGGAGGCAGAGCTTGGTGTAAGCGGCTCTGGATGCATTAGGTGGCACTGGTTTGCTCCCTGAAGGTTTTTCAGCATTGATGGGTGGTGTCCAGCTCTCCAGCCCCAGAGCTGAAAATTCATGCCCACCCCACTCTTCAGTGAGCCCTTACAGAACAGTATCAATCTTGCCTCCCCAGTTTCCATCAGAACTCTGTTCACCTTGCCTGTGTCTGAGGTGGTTTTTAAAGAAAAAATTTTATTATTATTATTTTTTTAACTGAGTGTGACTGAGTTTCAAAACTACAAATTTTAGGGACTCCTGTGGCGTGGACTTGTGCTATTTCTCCCCAGGAGAGTCTGCCCATGCTTCTGCCATTTGCTGGACCATCCAGGGAGTGGTCACAGGAACATGCAGAGGTCACAGTTTATGGCAATACAGAGCAGAAAGCCAGCAACTACACTCCCTGTTCTCAGCTGGTTTCCATGCTCCTATGTGGGGAACAGTGCAGCACTTTGGTGCCACCCATTCTTCTGGTGACCCAGGGGATCCTCAGACCATGGTATCACACCTGGGATTCCACTCTGCTTCACCACCTGTGCACGTTTAAGCCAGGAATATCCCCAACTGTAACAGAATTCTTAAAGTTCTGATTTTGGGCTCTGATGCTTATAATACTTTGCCGTAGGCTCCATAATCAGTTTTCTCCCTGAGGCCACATCCACAGCTATATCTCCCTGAATTCAAGTCTCAGCACCTCCTGCCTTCCAAAATGTGGTCAATTTTTGACTTGTAGACTTGCAGTTTTTGTTCTCTCAGAGCTCTGATTTCTCAGGTGTTCAGAATGATTTATTAGCTGTATTTGAGGGAGGGGACAAGCTTAGGGTCCACCTAATCCTCTGCCACCTAGCTCCTCCCCTTTAATCTCACGTTTTATTCCTTTCTAAGAAACCTTTGCCTTAGCCAAATTTGCAAAGATTTTTGCCCTATGTTTTCTTCTAGAAGTTTAGTAGTTTTAGCTTTAAATTTAGGTCTGAGAAAAAAATTTAGGTCTATGATCCTTTTCTTGTGGATGGTGTGAAGGGAGGGAGGTGAGAGTTCATTATTTTCTATATGGATATACAGTAGTTTCTGTACCATTTAGTTTGTACAGGCTATACGTTTTCCATTGAATTAAACTGGCATCTTTGTCCAAGACCAATTATGTGTGTGTGTGTGTGTGATCTTTAATTCTGGACTCTTTTTTGTTCATTTATCTATATGTCTATTCCTATGCCAATACCACACTATCTTAATTTGTGTAGCTTTACAATAAACCTTGAAATCAGAGAGTGCAAGTTTTTTCATCATTGCTTTAGTTAAAATAAGTACTTTGCCTTTTCATTTGAATTTCGTAATCAGCCTGTGAGTTTCTACAAAAAAATTTACTGGGATTTGTGCTGTTTAATATGCCAACCACTAGTGACATGTGCCCATTCAAATTAAAGTTGAAATTAATTAAAACAAAATAAAATAACTTAGTTTCTCAGTCATACCTCATTTCCAGTGCTAAATCACCATGTGTGATTAACGGCTTCTGTATTGGAAAGCCTACATAAAGAACGTTTCCATTATGGCAGTAAGTTTTATTGAACAGCGCTGCTGTAGATCAATTTGGAGAGAATTGACTTAACAGTATTGAGTGCCTTGGTCAATGATAGGACACTTTTTTGTTGCTGTTTAGGTCACTGGTAATATGTCATAGCTTTCAGCATACATGTTTTTGCGTATATTTTATGAAATTTATCCTTATGTATTTTATGTTTTGGGATACTATTAAAATATTAAAGAGTATTGGGGCACTTGGTTGGCTCAGTTAGTTAATCGTAGCTGTCTCTTGTTTTTGGCTCAGGTCATTATCTCAGGGTTGTGAGATTGAGCCCTGCATCAGGCTCTCCACTGGACATGGAGCCTGCTTATGATTCTCTTTCTCACGCTCCCTCTGACCCTTACCTCCTCCCTCTCTTTTTCTCTCTGCCTCCCTCTCTGAAAAAATATTAAATAGTATTTAAATAAATATTTGCCAATTTTTGTATTGCCAATATATAGATGTGTACAATTTATTTTTGTATTTTGACCATTTAATCTGTGATCTCAGTTAATCCACTTATTTCTTCTGGTAGACTTTTGTAGATTTTTAAAAATATTCTACAGACACACTCTTGCTGTCTGTGAATAAACAGTTTTACTCTTTTCTTTATAAGCTTTGTGTGATTGAATGAATTTGTCTTTGTTTCACTGGCTAGGGCCTCCAGTAGAACATTTAGTCAGAATGAGAGTAGACAATTTTATTGACCTTTTCAAACAATCACTATTTAGTTTAATTGATTATATTTATTGCCCATATTCTATTTCATCTATTTACACTTTTTATTATTTCTTTATTTCTTTTTTTTCTTTTTTTTTATAATTAATTTTATTTTATTATATTATGTTAATCACCATACAGTACATCCCCTT
>NC_048225.1:76009302-76102895 GCF_002007445.2 Ailuropoda melanoleuca
CTATCCAGCTCAACTCAGGGGACCGGCTGAAAAAGGGGTCCCCTACTCCTCCGCCATCTTAACCTCCTTTTCTATTTCTTTATTTCTACTTACATTGAATTTAATTTGCTATTCTCTTCCTGGCTTCTTAAGGTCGAAGCTTAGATCATTGGTTTTAAGCCTTTTTTATCTGGTAATAGTAGTATTTTAAAATTATGTTTCCCTCTTAGTATTTAATAAGTTGTGTACTACAAACTTTGATATGTTGTGCTTTTATTTCATTCAGTTTAAAATATGTTTAAATTTCTCTGTGACTTCATTGTTGACCCATGGTACTTTAGAAATATGTTGTTTAATTTCCTAGTTTTCTAGCATTTTCCAGATAACTTTCTGATATTATTTTTATTCCTTTTAAATTCATAGATATTTGCTTGTTTGTAGCACCTATGGTCCATTTTGATTAATGAGCAGTGTACTTTGGGAAAGGATGTATGTTCTACATTGTTGTTGGATGGCTTGTTCTACAGAGGTTTTAAAGACATACTCACATATTCTTTTTATTTACTCATTATCTTCACATTTTATTTTATATCCTTGAGCATTTTGTGCATATTTATAACAGCTAGTTTAGCATAACCCTCTGAATTCCATTGTTTCTAAGTGAGACGCTGTTGACTGATTTTTTTTTTCCTCCTGATAATGGTCACATATTCCGTGTTCTTTGTGTATCTAGTGATTTTTGTTTGAATGCTGGATATTTTGAATTTTACTTTGTTGAGTCCTGAGTTTTATTCTATTTTGTAAAATGTGTTGGGCTTTGTTTTAGTGGGTAGTTACATTATTTGTAGATCAGTTTGATGTTTTGAAGGTCATTTTTAGGTTTTTTAAAAAGTTGGTGCAGAGTAACCTGTACTGAAGTTTGACCCTTTTGGTGCCTTGAATTCAACAGGCCTCTCCACTCTGGTGGATGATTTTCAGCCCTGGGTGAGCTCTTGGAATTGTTTGCTTTAGAGCTCCCTGGAAGTTGTTTTTTTCTCAGCCACATAGAATTTTATGGTATACATGCATGCATTCAAAGACTCAAGGGGTTCCCTAAGCACATTTCTAGAGCTCTTTCTATTCATAGCTCCCTTTTATCTGGTACACTCTCCTGTATATTCTTGCTGTCTTCGCCCCCTTGAATTCCAATCTATGTCTCCTCAAGTATGCGTGACTGCTGGGATCTCTTTGGAGTTTTCCTCCTTGCACTATAGTCCAGTCATGTTTTCCAAGCAGAAATTGGTTAATTGTATGGTTAATGTTATTTGTTTGTCTTCTTTCAAGTATCACAGTCCTGTGCAATCTGTTGTTTCCTGTCTGAAACAGAAATTACTAAGCTTCTTAGCTTAACTGAAAATAATTAATGTATCTTTTTTATTCTTAGAGACTTTTCCAACTATTGTTGGAGTTACAAGAACAGTTGACTTTTTCAAACATTCAAAGACCCAAATCTCTACTCTCTCTAATCCTTGCTATTTTTGCTTGCAAAATGATAAATTTCTTGTGTGAACTCATCTCTTAAATACCTTACTTTAAGCAGCAAGGAACAATCAAGATGAATGAACACTCTGGCTCTTTCCAATAGCTTCTTTCAGTAGGCACTTAGTCTGTCTTACAAGTTATCACATGAAACAGGCTTACAAAATATATAGCTGTTTTCAGCCAGGTTTTCATTACACCAGCTCTCCTTCAAAGTACCACTGTTTGTACTAATATACAGAAAGAAGTATGGTGAAACATGTAATGCTGCAAACAGTAGAAAGGGCCATCCTGTGTGGATTCTCAGGGTAGTGTGGTGTTTCTTGTCTGTGACATCATTCAGCTACCCAGATACGTGTGTTTGTTATCCTTTACGATTTAGCAACTTACTATGGTTAGATCCATCAAGTGGAAGGTGTTAGAGCAGGCAGGTGCATATATGAGAAATTATATAGACTAAGCCTAGAAGTGGCAAATACCACTTCTGCTCACATTCCACTATCTAGAACTCGGTCACAGGCAAATTATAAGGGAGATTGTAATTCAATTGTAAGGGAGATTTGGAAATATAGTTAAACTATGTGCAAAGGAAGAAGAAGGAAATGGATGTAAGTAGACATAAAGGTAGAGCTTTAGTAGATAGACATTAAGTAGGTAGAGATTAAGTAGACAAAAAGGTAGAAATATGTATAGATTCTTTTTCTTTTGTTTCTTCATGCCTTAGTCTGTTTTGCAATACAAAGTTTCAGGGAAAGAACCACTTTACACCTAAATTTTATTATCTTTGGAGTAATTCTTTCTCCTTTTCCCTCCCTTATTTTCTCTGTCTTTGCCCTCTCTTTCTCCTTTCCCTTCCTTCCACAAATATTAAATCTTTCAAGTTTTTTGCTAGATTCTGGGCATGTATTGGTGAGCAAAATTGAGTCTCTGCTATTACAATGACAGTAATTTTTGTGTTTTCTATTTTTAATTTAATATTTACCTAGTATCATATACAATAATATTACCTAATGGCTTTGAAAATGAAAACTCTGTTATTCAGAATTGTTGGAAGATCAATAGAATAATGTTAATGGAAACTTATAGGAAAACAAAGATGAAACTATTCCTCTTCATCACTGATTGCTTTCAGAAATAAAATATTCCATAATCTTTGCCAAACAGAAAAAACATTTACTTCAAACTCCCCCAAATCCCACCAAAATCCAAAACAGCAAAAATGCATTAACTGAAGGACATGTAATTTCCCTAAGTCTGTTTTTAATTTTGCAGTATACATGTTTACACTAAACTCTTCATTGATTTTGTTTTTCATTGCTGTTGTTTTAGTGTACACCGTGTTCCAGATTACTTTTCTGGCAACTGCTAATTTGGTTCATGGCTTGGTTTTTTCCCATTTCTTAATTAGATGAAACAACACACTACTTAAATTTAGTTGTGTATATAAATGAAAGAAATGGCAGTGCTTTTATAGGGAAATCATTGTGTTGACAGAAAACCTAGGTAATATGGTAGAATGGTATCATATTTCTTTTTTGAAATTTGTATTTAAATTCTTGTCTGAACCTAAGAAAAATAAATATGCTTATTTTTGCTCTCATTTATTCATTTAATAAATAAACATTGATTGAGTTCCCACTCTGTGTTTGGCACTTATATGAATTGCTTGGAGTAGAGTAGATGTAGTCCTTATTATAGAAGAGATGATCTAGTGAGTGATACAAATAAGCAGATCCCTAGTTTCATATAAGAATTATGATTTCAGTGTGTACAGAGAGCCTGAAGGCACAGAGAAATGGCTGCAAACTTTTACATGTGGGAGCCTGATTAAGGACCTGCAGGACAGGCCTATAAGATATTTTGAAGGATGGGTGGGAGTCATCAGCTGGGAACATGGCAGAGTAGGAGGACCTTAAGCTCACCTCATTCCATGGATACAACTAGATAACACTCACATCAGCCTAAATAACCCAGAAAACAACCTGAAGACTGGCAGAACAACTCCACAGTTAAAGGTAAAGAGGCCACACTGAAGAAAGTAGGAAGGGTGATGACATATGGTCTGGGAAAAAAGCAGACCATGTCTGTCCACAGTGGGGAGGGCGCTGATGGCATGGAAAAAGGTGGAAAACAGACTTTCACACTGGGAAGCCCACAAATGGGTAGGATGAATCCCCATAATATTTGTCTTTGAAAGTGAGGGGGCCAAATTTCATGAGTTCTTACAGCCAGCAGGATGTAAACCCTGGAATTAAAAAAATTGGCTGGCTCAGCTCTGGGAGAAGCTGTAGGGCATTAGGAAGCAGAGTCCTCACCCTTAAAGACACAGCATGGCAAACAGCCAGTGCAGATACAGTGTGGAACCAGCAGTTTGAAAAATGCTAGGGCAGATGGTAAGGAGGTTGATTTTCTCATTTAAGAGCATGGCCCAGAGAGATAGAGATCATGGGGAGATCCCTCCAGGAACAAAGGGGCTGGCAGTTCTGTTTCCCTCCCCTGCCCACCAGCATAAAAAATGAGCCACTTGTGGGAACCAGCACAGCCTCAACACTCCTTACCTAACTTGCTTGCACCAAGCCCTGCCTCACTGTGCTTCAGTGGATCTGCCCTTCTCAGTCATGCTGGCCTTAGTCCCAGTGCTGTAGGCCCCCTCCCCTGGAAGACCAGAGCAAACCCTACAAACACTATCTCCTTACCTGTGTGTTTTGCCATTTCTGGCAGCAGAGGCAGGTCTTGTTTAGCAAGGAGACCACTGCACACCTTGTTAAAACATGCCCCATCCCTGCTGGGGACCAAACATTGCCCACAGTAAGCAGAGAGAGCCTCTGCAGACAACGGGGCTGAAAGAAAAAGAGGCCAAGACTCAATAGCAGAGCACACACAGCACTCATAGAGGAGATACTTACTGAAGTGTCAGGCCCTAGGGAACAGAGGACACTACACTGCAGGACCTCTTCCTCATAAGGTTATTATCCTTAAGAGCAAGAGAAGTAGCTGACCTTCCCAACAGACAAAAACTGACACAGAAAGTCAGACAAAATGAGAAGACAGAGAAATGTCTCCAAAATGAAATAACAGGACCAAACTACAGCAAGAGACCAAAGAGAAACATATAAGTAATATGCCTGATAGAAAATTTAAAGTAATGATCACAGAAGATACTCATTGGACTTGAGAAAAGATTGGAGGACATCAGTGAGATTCTTAATACACAGATAAAAAAGAACCAATCAGAGATCTGGAACATAATAAATTAAATTAAAAAATACACTTGATGGAATAAATAAGCTAGATGAAGCAGAGAAATTAATTAATGACCTGGAAGATAATGGAAAGTAACCAAATTGAGTAAAGGAGAGGAAAGAAAATTATGCAAATTGAGAAGTGAGCTCAATAGGGAACTTAGTGACTTCATCAAGCATAATAACATTCATGTATAGGGACTTCAGAAGAGGAAGAGAGAGAAGGGGGCAGAAAATTTATTTGAAGAAACAATAGCTGAAAATTTCCCTAATCTGGGGAAGCCAACAAACCATGAAAGAGAGCAAGAGAAGATAGGATCAGAGAAAATGTATAGAAACAAACATAAAACAAGTAACAAAATGGCAATAAATACATATCTAACAATAATTATTTTGAATGCAAGTGGACTAAATGAAAATACCTAGGGTGACAGATGGGTAAAAATACAAGACCCATCTATATGCTACCTAAAAGAAACTCATTTCAGACCGAAAGATACCTGCAGATTGAAAGTGAGGGGATGGAGAAACATTTACCATGCAATGGATGTCAGAAGAAAGCTGGGGTAGCAATACTTATGTCAGATAAAATAGAATTTAACACAAAGACTGTAACAAGAGACAATGAAGGACACTATCCAATAATAAATGAGACAATCCAAGAAGAGGATATAACAATTGTAAATATTTATGCATCCAAAATGAGAGAACCCAAATACATAAAACAGTTAATAATATACGTAAAGGAAAAAAAAAATAAAAAAATAAAAAAATAAAAAAAAAATAATATACGTAAAGGAAATAATTGATAGTAATACAATAATAGTAGGGGATGTTAACAACCCACTTACATTGATGGACAGATCATCCAAACAGAAAATCAGTAAGGAAACGGTGACTTCGAATGACACACTGGACTAGATGGATTTAAGAGACATATTCAGAACATTCTATCCTAAAACAGCAGAATGCATATTTTTTCCGAGTGCACACAGAACAATCTCCAGAATCCTAATCTCACATATTAGGCCATAGAACAAGTCTCAACAGATTCAAAACAATTGAAGTCATACCATGCACTTCTCTGACCACGATGCTATGAAAGTAGAAATCAAGCACAAGAAAAAATGTGGAAAGAGCCCCAGTACATGGAGGTTAAATAATATGCTGCTGTTAAACAGTGAATGGGTCAACCAAGAAATCAAAGAAGAAATAAAAAATTACATGGAAACAGATGAAAATGGAAACACAATAGTCCAAAATCTTTGGGATGCAGCAGAAGTGGTTGTAAGAGAAAAGTTTATAGGAATACAGACCTATCTCAAGAAGCTAGAAAAATCTCAAATAAACAACCTACCCTTCTATCTAAAGGAGTTAGAAAAGGAAGAACAAATAAAATCCAAACCCAGCAAAAGGAAGGAAATAAAGATTAGAGCGGAAAAAAACAAAATGGAAACTCAAAAGACAATTGGGCAGATCAATGAAACCAGGACTTGGTTCTTTGAAAAGATCAACAAAATCAATAAGTCTTTAGGAAGACTCGTCCAAAAAGGAAGAGAGAGGACTCAAATAAACAAAATCACTAATGAAAGAGGAGAAATAACAACCAACACCTCAGAAATACAAATAGTTGTAACAATATTATGAAAACCTATATGCCAACAAATTGGACAACTTAGAAGAAATGGATAAATTCCTAGAAACATGTAAACTACTGAAACTAAAGCAGGAAGAGATAGAAAATTTGAACAGATTAATTACCAGCAATGAAATTGAATCAGTAATTTAAAAAACTATCAAAAAACAAAGTCCAGGACCAGATGACTTCACAGGTGAATTCTATCAAACATTTAAAGAAGAATTAAAACCTATTCTCAAACTATTTCAAAAAATACAAGAGGAAGGAAAACTTCCAAATTTATCCTGTGAGGCCAGTATCACCCTGATACGAAAACCAAATAAAGACACAACAAAAAAGAGAACTATAGGTCAATATCTCTCATGAATATAAATGCAAATATCTTCAACAAAATATTAGCAAACCAAATCCAACAATACATTAAAAAATCATATCACAATCAAGTGGGATTTTTTCCAGAATGCAAAGGAGATTCAATATTTACAAAACAATGACATGTCACATCAGGAAGAGAAAAGATAAAAACCATATGATCATTTCAGTAGGTGCACAAAAAGCATTTGACAAAGTACAACATCTATTCATAATAAAAACTCTCTGCAAAGTAGAGTCTAGAGGGAACATACCTCAACATAATAGAGCCCTTGTAAGAAAAACACACAGCCAATATCATACTCAATGGTGAAAAGCTAAGAGCCTTTCCCCTAAGGTCAGGAACAAGACAAGGATGTCCATTCTCACTGCTTTTATTCAACATGATACTGGAAGTCCTCAGCAATTAGACAACATAAAGAAATTAAAAGGCATCTGTATTAGTAAGAAAGAAGCAAAACTGTCACTTACAGATTACATGATACTGAAGACTCCACCAAAAAATTGCTAGAACTGATACATGAATTCAGTAAATTTGCAGGATACAAAATCAATGTACAGCAATCTATTGTATTCTTATATACTAAGTGAAGCAGCAGGAAACAATCCCACTCACAATTGCACTAGAAACAATAAAATACCTAGGAATAAACTTAACCAAGGGGGTGTAGGATTTGTACTCTGAAAACTATTAAAACACTGAAGAAAGAAATTTAAGGCAATGCAAAGAAATAGAAAGACATTCTATGTTCATGGGTTGGAAGAATAAATATTGTCAAAATGTCCATATTACCCAAAGCAATCTACAGATTCAATGCAATTCCCATCAAAATGACAGCATTTTTCATAGAACTAGAACAGACAATCCTAAAATTTGTGTAGAACCACAAAAGAATAGCCAAAGCAATCTTGAAAAACAAAAGTGGAGGGACCACAATTCCAGGTTTCAGATTATATTACAAAGGAGTAGTAATTAAAACAGCGCGGTGCTGGCATAAAAACAGACACATAGATCAATGGAATTGAACAGAAACCCCAGAAACAAATTTACAATTATATGGTCAATTAATCTTCGATAAAGGAGGAAGGAATATACAATTGGAAAAAGACAATCTCTTCAACAGATGGTGTTGGGAAAACTGGACAGCCACATGCAAAAGAATGAAGCTGGACTATTTTCTTTCACCATACACAAAAATAAATTCCAAATGGTTTAAAGACCTGAAACCATAAAAATCCTTGAAGGGATCCCAGACAGTAATCTCTCTGACATTGACTATAGCAAAATTTTTTATATGTTTCCTGAGGTAAGGGATATAAAAACAAAAGTAAACTCTTGGGACTACATCAAAATAAAGTTTCTGCACAGCAAAAGAAACAATCAACAAAACTAGAGATCAGGCTACTGAATATGAGAGGATATTTGCAAATGATATATCTGATAAAGGGTTAGTATCCAAAATAAATAAAGAACTGATACAACTCAATACCCAGAAAAGAAATAATCCAGTTAAAAAATGGACAAAAGACATGAATAGACATTTCTTCAAAAGAAGATATACAGATGGCCAACAGACACAGGAGAAGATGCTCAACATCACTCATCATCAGGGAAATGCAAATTAAAATTACAATGAGATATCACCTCACACCTGTCAGAATGGCTAAAATCACAAACACAAGAAACAAGTGTCAGGGAGGATGTAGAGAGAAAGGAACCTTCATACACTGTTGTTGGAAATACAAACTGGTGCAGCCACTCTGGAAAAACAGTATATAAAGTTTCCTCAAAAAAATTAAAAATAGAACCACCCTATGAAACAGTAACTTCACTACTCAGTATTTACCCCCCAAAAAATAAAAAACAGTAATTCAAAGAGATACATGCACCCCTGTGTTTTTTGTGGCATTATTTCCAATAGCCAAACTGGGGAAGCAACCCAAGTGTCCACTGATAGATGAATGGATAAAGAAGATGTGGTGTATATGTACAATGGAATATTAATCAGTTATAAAAAAGAACGAAATCTTGACATTTGCAACAACATGGATAGAGGTAGAGTATAATGTTGAGTGAAATAAGTCAGTCAGAGAAAGACAAATACCATACGATCACACTCATATGTGGAATGAGCAAAGGAAAAAGAGAGAGAGAGAGAGAGAGAGAGAAACCAAGAATCAGACTCTTATCTATAGAAAAAAGCTGATGGTTACCAGAGGGGAAGTGGGAGGAGGGATGAGTAAAAAAGGGTATGGGGATTAAAGAGTATACTTATCATGTTGAAAATAAAATAAAATGATGGAAAAAGGAAGAATGGGTTTAAGTTGATCAAAAAAAGAAGGGAGAGAAAGGATATTAAGAGTTGAGAGGCATTGTTTTGTTTTTTTTAAAAGATTTTATTTATTTATTCGACAGAGATAGAGACAGCCAGCAAGAGAGGGAACACAAGCAGGGGGAGTGGGAGAGGAAGAAGCAGGCTCATCGCGGAGAAGACTGATGTGGGGCTCGATCCCATAATGCCGGGATCACGCCCTGAGCAGAAGGCAGACGCTTAACAGCTGTGCCACCCAGGCGCCCCGAGAGGCATTGTTATAAAAATAAAGAACCCAAGAATGCACAGTCACATGGAGAAGTGCAACTTGTTGGGTGTGACTGGAGTTTAGGATTGGAGTAGAGTGGGAGGCATGGTGAGAATCAAAGCTAGTGAGATCACAACTTTCATTTACTGGGTGGTTTTTATGTACCAAGTACTTTACATGTGTTATGTTATTTAATTGTCTTCAATTAATAGATCTTAATTTTTTAGAGCAATTTTAAGTGGAAAGCACAGAGAATTTCCATACACATTCTGTCCCCATGTGCACAACCTCCTCACCTATTAACATCCCACACCAGAGTGGTACATTTTCTATAATCAATGAACCTAGAACTGATGTATCATTATTACTCAAAGTTCATAGTTGACATTAGAGTTCACTCTTGGTGGTGTACATTCTATGGGTTTTGACAAATGTGGAATGTTATGTATCCACCATTGTAATACCATATTGAATAGTTTTCACTGCCCTAAAAATACTCTGTACTCCACCTTTTTATCCTTGCCTCTCCTAAGACTTGGCAACCCCTGAGCTTTTTACTGTCTCCATACTTTTGCCTTTTCAAGAATGTCATATAGTTGAAACCATAAACTTTGTAGCTTTTTCAGATTGGCTTCTTTCACTTAGCAATATGAATTTAAAGTTCCTCCCTGCCTTTTTATGGCTTGATAGCTCATTTCTTTTCAGCACTGAATAATATTCCATGGTGTGGTTGTGCCACAGTTTTATTATCTATATGTACAGAAGGACATCTTGGTTGCTTCCCAGTTTTGATAATAAGTAAATCCTCTATAAACATCTGTGTGCAAGTTTTTGTGTGGACATGTTTTCAATTCCTTTGTGCAAATACCAAAGAGTACAATTACTGTATCACGTGGTAAGAGTATATTTAGTTTTGTAAGAAACTGTTTTCCAAAATGTCTGTACCATTTTGCATTCTCAGTAGCAATGAATGGTGTTCTTGGTACTCCATAACCTTGCTGCCTTTGATTTGTCAGTGTTTTGGATTTTGGCAATTTTAATAGCTGTTTGGTGATATCTCACTATTATTTTAATTTGCAATTCCCTCTTGAACAATGATGTGGAACATCTTCTTATATAGATACTTGCCATCTCTACACTTGGTGAAGTGCCTGTTGAGGTCTTTTACCCATTTTTAAATCAGGTTCCTTGTTTTCTCCCCCTGTCTGAAGCACAAGGGGATTTTTCTCAGATATTCACTGTGAGAACCTGGGTGAGAACCTGGGTAAGCTCCTGGAGGCCAAATGCACAAAAAAATGGATGCTCCCCTATGACTGGGACCTCCTAGACTTTTTAAGTCACTGAGGTTCCAGAAATTCATCAATTACAGTTTAGGTTTTCCCACTCAGGCTCTGGTTCCCATAGGAATTCCTGCTTGTATGTTTCTGCTTCCATAAGTTCTGATTCTCTGTATTTACCTATTTGCCTCTCCAAATTTGGGGAGCTAGGGGTTTGTCCTGTGACCTCACTTCTCTGAAGAATCTGAGAAGGGTTGTTGATTTTTTCAGTTGTCTGCTTGTTAGAACACAGGGGCAACTTCAAATCATCTTACATGTTGCACCAGAAAGTGGAAGTTCTCTTATTTAATTTTAAAATATAGGTTTGTTATTTTCTCATTTTATTGATGAATTAGAGTGAACATATACCTTATTTTTCTGCTGAAAGTCTTCCAAGAATTAAAGGGGATGCAATTAATAATTATCCCAGACATCATATATAAACTGTGACGGATGATTATCCTATTGATGTGGTTACACCTGATGAAGAAACTGAAGATTTTATTTATGTATTTGTCAGAGATAGAGGGAGAGAACCAGTGCACAAGCACAGGGAGTGGCAGGCAAAGGGAGAAGCAGATTCCCTGCTGAGCAAGGAGCCCAATGCAGGTCTTGATCCCAGGACCCTGGAATCATGACCTGAGCCAAAGGCAGATGCTTAACCATATGCTATATAAGAATCAGTTTCTAAGTGCTTTGTGCGTCTTTTCAAGGTCTTTGTCAGGATTCATCCGCACTCATCATTATGGCTATTCTTTACTGAAGAGAGATGTAATCGAAACACAGCATCCCACATTATTTATTAGCTCTTAATTTATTTTTATTTTTCTTTTAGTTGGAAGACAAGAATTTTATTAAATTACTCTTTACTTATTATTGTATATGACCTCTTCTAAATCTGGAAGTTTTTTTCTTTCCCAGAATTCTGGACTTGAAAGAGGTGTCTAGTTAATCTTTTGGTTCTATACGTAGATCAACAGGCCCAGATGATCTAACTAACTTGCCAAATAACAGATCTAATCACTTGTAGAATCTAGCTAAGAATTGGGTGGCAGAAAAATATAGTGATTAAAAATGGAATTAGGTTGCCTTGATTCCACAACCTACAGGCTGTGAGCTTTTAGGTAAGCATGCTTTTCCTCTCCAAATCTCACTTTCCTGATCTGTGTAATTGAGGAAATAGTGGTACCCATCTCATAGAATAGTTTCAAGTCTATGTTCAGTACATAATCAGGACTCAATACATGGTCATTATTGTTATTTTTATCTGACTCTTTAGATTCCCAGTGAAGTGCTTTTAAAACATGTTGTCTTTGAATCTCTTCTGGCAATGGCTTTTTGAGATTTGTCCCTGTAGGTCTCCAGTATGCCAGCAGGAGTTCATTATTTTAAGCTGCCTATTTGTATAACTAAATGTGAAAAGAAAATAATCTCCTTTGCTATTTCTGGTATACGACTAAGCATAGGTTTCTCTGCTTTTGCAGAAATAAAGGAATAGTAAAGAAAATATTTTTAAAATTTAACTTCTATTTTTATTAATGTCATAAATATACATAGCTTAAAAATCAGTCCCAAAGGCTTTTAACAAAAACTATTGGTCCCTTGCCCACTCCTCCTGACTCTTGATTACTGATTTCCAGAGGCTATCACTTTCAGCGTTCTTTGGGTATTTACCTCCATATTTCTATGTAATTTGTTCATACCACTATTTCTTAATTTTCTGTTTTTAGATTTTCACTTTTGACTTCCTACTGTAGAGAAGAATTTAGCTGTCTTCTATCTCTTTCCCATACCCACATATATGAATCATACATATATACACTTACCCTCCCGTGTTCTACTAATATAATTATATTTAAATATTTATGATTCTAAAAATATCATTCACAGCTGAGCCCTGTGTAAATTATGATTTCATTTCCTTTCTCACATGATATTGCTGTCTTTGAGGTTGAGAGTTGTCTCTCTTTTTGTTTGTTTGCATAGTCTTCTAAATATCACCAGTGCATTTCCAGCCTCTCCTCTAGGAGTCTAAAGCTCTTAACACCTTCAGAAATCTTAGGCATTAGGTGTTCTATCACTTTCATTTTTTTTTCTTAGTGGAGAGATATATCTCTTCAGTAATCCATGTCTTCTCATTCAAATAGATATTGATTGTTCTTCTGGCCTAGTCCTGGGATCTACACCACCCTGAAAATTCCCTTTTTTTTTTTTTTTTTTTTTTTTTGTTATATTAGATTTCTTGCTTCCTGGATCTCTTATTTACTTCTTTGTTAGTTTGCCTTCCATGTTTGGTAGAACACATGCTTTAGCAGTTTCCAAAGAAAGAGAAAGAGAGGTAAAATATTTTGAGATTTTGAAGTCTGAAAATATCTTTTTCTACTGTCACATTTATTGATAGGTTAGAATTCTAGGCCAAAAATAATTTTTTTCCCTCAGAATTTTGAAAACAGCACTCTGTTGAATTTTCCAGTTTGTTGCTAGGAAGACTGATGCTATAATGATTTCCAAACCTTTTTTTGATCACTTTCTTAACTTCTTTGGGAGCTTATTAGGATATTTTATTTGTTCCCAGTGTTTCGAAATCTTATACTGCTATACCATATTGCGTGTTTTTCATATTATGTTGGACACTTGATGGTTCAGTCAATACAAAAATTAATCTCTCACTTATAGGATATTTTCTTGAATAGTATGCCCCCCCAACTATTTCTATTTCATCTAATCTGTTTTTCTGGAATGCGAATTATTCAGATATTGGATCTTCTGGATTATTTCTCTCTTTTTTTAAAAAAGACTTATTTATTCATTTGAGAGAGAGAAACAATCTCAAGTAGACTTTGCACTGAGCCTGACATAGGGTTCGATCTCATGACCCTAAAGTCATGACCTGAGGCAAAACCAAAAGTCAGATGCTTAACCAACTGAGCTACCCAGGTGCCCCTATTTCTCTAGTTTTGAATTAGTTTTTCCTTTTCTATTATTTACTTCTATTTCTTTTGTTTTCTAGACGAGTTTCTAGCTTTTTACTCCAACCATTCTACTAACATTTTTTTAAAAATTTCTACTCTTATATTTTGTTACTGAGAATTCCTTTTGTTTATTTGTTTCCTTTTATGACATTCTAGTCTTGTTCCTTGGATGCAGTGACCTCTCTTTTCTCTCTGAGGATAGTAATAAAAATAATAAATTTTTCTTCTATACTTTGTATTATCTTTGTTTTCTTCAGTTTTGTTTTACAGTATTGTTTTGGTCTCAGAGACTCTCCTTGGCTATCCATTAACATTTAAAATCATTTTTTAAAATTTTTATTTTTTATTGAAACATAGTTGACATATAATCTTGTATTAGCTTCAGGTATACAACATAGTGATTCTACAATTGTATATGTCACAGAATGCAAAAATAAATAAGTCACTTATAGGGAATCAGATCAATAATATTTTATTTATATTATGTTAATATTGTAATAATTTTGTATGATGACAGTTGGTAACCTACACTTATTGATTTGTATTTAAAAGTGGAACATTAACAGGAAACTCTGTGTGGGTGTGCTCAATTAAATGAGTTATAGGCTTCACAGTAGGATGATTTATTGGGCTGTCTTAATTGGCATTCCTCTGAATTTTAATATTTATGTTTTCCTCTAAGAATGGTTAATACATACCCAGACAGAGTTTTTCCAATCTCCTGCTTGGGGGGTTAAATTCTACCAGCCAGCTTTTTTTCAAACTAGACTGGGCAGAGAGGCCTTGCCATTCAGTATGTGGAATTTCACTTAATCACCCTCTTTTAATACCTGATGCCCTCTAGCTGGGCCAGGTGCCTATTAGTGCAGTTTTCCATAGTTCAGTGTTTCCAGAGAGTAGACCTTGCATTCTCCTGCCAGGTTGAGTCAGGGTGACTCCTAGCTAGGCTATCCGTGGAAATCTCACTGCTTTCATCCAGCGCTCTTGTTTTCAGCCTCAACTGCCCCCACTACCATCCATTATTATCAGAGCTGTTGGTCTCCCTGAATCTTTCTGAGAGGCTGTGATGTAAATCATCCAACTTCTGGGCTTCGGTTGTTGGCTTTCTTGGATGTAGTTTTCCTCTTTCTCTAGTCTGTTAATTTAGTCAGCAGTTATCCTGCTGGGTTTACAGTTTCAAAACTTTTCTTCAGTCCTCTCCCATTTTCTTTGACTTTCTTAGTTTAAACCTTTTTTTATTTTTAAAATTCTTGTGTTGCGAGAAGCAGTATATTGGTTAAAAACATGGGCTCTCGATGCCTAGACCCACCTCTTATATGACCTTGGGAAAGTTACTTAATCTCTTTCTGCCTTAGTTTCCTCATCTTAAAAAAAATAGTAGTTGGAGTTTATTTAAGATTAAATGATTTAACTTTTTTAAGATTAATGATTTAAGACATGTAAAGCATGTCAAACCATAGCTGGCCTAATAAATAGCAGCCATTTTAGTGTGGTTTTAGGTAAAAAGATAAAGACGTGTGTTCAATTTACCGTGTCCAAAGAAATGCACTTAAAAATATGAATCACTAGGCAAATATTGTTCATTTTATCTAGTGAGGAAAACAATGGACAAAGACGAGGTGTCTGATGTGCTACATAGAATGTCTGGGTTTTTATATGGTTTTATTACTGAAAGGTACCTTGGAGATTATGGTTTCCAACTCTTTATATTACAGATAGGAAAACTGAGACCCAGAGAAGAGAGTTAGGTGACTTGCCTCGAGACTAGAATCCAAGTGTCAGGATTCTTAGTTTGGTCTTCTTTCCATTAAGTCATATATCTTTTTCTAATGAACAGTGAATGCTGTGAGACTTGAAACTTTATTTTTGGTAATGACACTATCCTATACCTAATTTTCTTCTTCTTATTTGTTTGTCAAGTGCTTAGAAGTGGATCAGTAATAAGCTCAGGTTTACGAGACACACTCTTCATTGGTCCTACTTGTTTATTTTCAATAAGGTAATACATAAGAAAATTAAAGCACTCATCTTGTGTACTGTACCTTGGAGGAAAATTTTAAGTGTATAATTTCCATGTATGCATGGTACAAAATAAATGCATATATTTAAAATTATTGTGGTGATATACCTATTTGGTTTTTCCTCTCTTGAAGTGAGAGTTACCTTGTGGATGGGTGGTTTTACAACTCTCCTCCTCATCACATCAACATTCACCAGACTGGGGTAGCAGTGGATTAGCAAACAGTAAGACAGAGAGGAACAGGAAAAGGACCAGAAGTATGAGTGCCTGCATTTAGCATTGGGACATACATGTCTCTAAAATTTGTTAGTCTTCTGCAGACTGTGTAATACTGAGTTTGTTTGCGACGCAGGTTTAAGAACCATTGGAGTCATCACCAAATTGGATCTTATGGATGAAGGAACAGATGCCAGGGATGTTCTAGAGAACAAGCTGCTGCCTCTTCGCAGGGGTAACGTACCGTGTCCTATACGGGACTTCCTTTGATGATGTGGCAGAGAAACAACTGGAAAACCGATGGGAAGCTTGGTGTTATGCCTTCATGGTGTGAGGAATGTATTTAATCATGATTAGTTATACTTTTTCTGGAATGGCATAATGTTCCCAAATGATATATTAAAAATGATCCAAAGGGAGAACTATTCCTTAAAATAACATGGATAAGAAAACAGGAAAAGGAAGGAGTTTGAAGGGAGGGTATAAATATTCATCATAGACGGCATAAATATATACTGTGCTGTTTTAAGTGTGACTTATGTACTTGCCCACCATATAACAAAACTGCTAAGGAACACTCTGTATTAAAATGTGCTTTTAAGGGCAAAAGACATTATTGTGTTAATGCTTTAAAAAGTATCATTAGCCACATCAGCCAAACTTTGTTAAATACTGATGTCTTAAATTGAGTTTTGTAAAGGGTTCAATTCTTCAGCCCTTAAAAATAATTTTGCTTTTCTTATTCAGCCTGTTTGAGAGCCTTGAAATCTCCCCGGAATAAACAACAAGAAGTGTCCCAAACCACATTGTATGTGTTCTCTTTCAGGTTATGTGGGGGTGGTAAACAGAAGCCAGAAGGATATAGATGGGAAGAAGGACATAAAGGCTGCCATGTTGGCCGAAAGGAAATTTTTTCTCTCACACCCGGCTTACAGACATATTGCTGATCGGATGGGGACCCCACACCTGCAGAAGGTCCTTAATCAGGTAAAGATGTTTTCTCAAGCAACAAGAACAGTTATGAAATATGTAAGTGACTATTAGAATTCGTATTTCTCACTTTAATATTCATTTTTCCAAAGTAAGACATTCAGCTTAAATGATAGGAATTAAAAAATGAATATGTATACTTAGTTGCACACTGTTACTATTCTCAGTGAGTAGAATCTACTTTAATGTGGAAAGTACACTGCTCAGAGCAGAAATACACGTACTTAGGAACAGTTAATAAGGGTGTATATTAGCACCCATTTTACTCACAATATGTAGCCATCTTAAGAAATTAAAGTTGTATATCTCTGAAAGGTTGATTTCTTGGGATCTGTTTTTAAAATGTCAATCTGTAATGGCTAGGTTAGATTTCTTTTAAAAATTTCTTTATGGTTTTGTTTAGGATTGATTTGTTCCTTAATTTAAGTTCTTGAAAATAACAAATCCTTGTAAGCAATCCTTGATCTCCACTCATCTAAGAAGTTTTTCTAGATAACCCCTTACCCTGCACAGATAGACTTGGGCCTCCATCTTCCCGCGTTCTGTGCACCCACATTCTTCTTGCATAAAACCTCAGTGCACTTACTTGGTTACATATTCTCCATCTCCTAGGGAAGTTAAGCATCATCCTCAGTGTATGCAGGGCCGCTCCCTGAGTTTTGATTACATTGACACAAGTGGCAAGCAGCTTTTCTCACAAATAGAATCATAAGATATGCTTTAACTTTTATTTATGAACTTTAACAGTCAACCAATCAAGTCATTATCGAATGGCCCGATTGTTTGCTCCTAGAACTTATCAGTAGAGACTAACACAATAGCAGTCTACTTGTGACATTGGACCTGAACCCTTTAGGGAAAACAATTGAAGAAGTTTTAGAAAATAAAAAAGCAGTGGTATACTTCTATTTTAAGTGACATAACACAGACTCATGTAAAGTTTGTGCTTTTTAATTAAGGGTAATTGAGTATTTAGAAGCCATGAGGTGGTGCTATGGTTGTGTCACTTAACAAACATGATTATATTTTAGAGAAGGAACATTGGTTTGCCACACGAAAACCATAATATTCTACCAATAAATTTAGTTTTGGTAAAAACTCTTTTTAGATTTCCGCTTTAATGCCTGTATTGGTCTAAGAAAAACACAAACTGAAAAATTCTTAGAGAAAAATCACTAAGATGATTAGGAAGATAAAGTTGGAAATAAATTAGGTTGTGAATACTAGAAAAGTAGAAAGAATACTACTGGCCATTTGGTTATACAAATGACCCCTAAATTATGACATAATTGGATTCTGGTTGACTGAAAACTGAATGGATTTTGTACTGAAGATCTCTCATTTCTTGGATAATCACTTTCTTTTTTTATTGCTTCAGGGATCTTCATATTGTTTGAAACTAGGATCCTTTTATGGCTGATTCAATGTGCACCAATACCTCTGGCCCTGAGGGACAGTTTCTATGGTGAAAATTGGAGCGGAACATGCATTTTTGAGTCATTATGGCTGGAGGGCAGAGAATGAGGGAGTGAGTTATAAGAGACGAATTTGGAGAAGTAGGCAGAGGCTGGATCCTGTAATGTTTGTAGGCAAGTTAAAGATTTTTGTTCTTATCCTAAGAGTAGTGGGGAGTGAGTCATTTAAGGCATCTGAGTAGGGGAATTACACAATCATATCTGTGGATTAAAAATGATCGTGGTGGTTGCAGATAAGATCAAGAGTGGCCATGAGAAATTAGGAGTCAAAGTGAGAAATGATGGTTGCTTGGTCATGGTTAGGGCCAGTGAAGATGAAAAAAAGCAGAATTGGGAAATGTTTAGGAAAATCGAGAACTCGGTGGTAGCTCTGGTGGGTGATGGAGAGATGAAGTCAAGGATACGTTCCAAGTTCGCATATTGTTATGAAGTTGCCAAGATGGGGAATGCTGAAAGGAAGATTAGGTGTTTGATTTCAGACTTGCTGAGGTTGGGGTGTTGTTGACACATCTAATAGAAGTAATGTCCATGGTCTAATATATATGCCTGCAGCAAAGATTAGAAGTCTGGTCTGTAGATAACACGTTGGTAGCCACAGGTGTTTCAATATTTATTAAAGTTAAGAGTGGAATAAGATTACTTTAGGAAGAACAGAGAGTGAATAAAGAAGAAAGTTAAGACTCAGATTTGAGGAATATTGATATTTATAGGTCTGGTGGAGGGGGATGACTTGGCAAAGGAGATGTAGAAGGTATATCCAAAAAGTTAGGAGAAAAATGAGAGGAACTAGGGTCACAAAAGCCAAGGAAAGAACTGTTTTTAGAAAGTCAAGAGTGGTCCACAGTGTTGCTTTGCTGTTGAGATACCTGAGAAGCAAAAGGTGGAAACCATGTGTTTCTATCATTTACCACTCACATGGCAGACAGGTGGCTATTGGTTTCTCATGGTTATTGTTGCTCTTAGACTTGGTTTGTGATGTTGCTACTGGGAATGAAGTCCTCTCCATTCTTTTATTTTCTGCTTCAGAGCCATAACAATAGCGTGCTGGGGAATAACATAAGTCATAACTGTGGGCAAAGGTCTAAAAGAGTTATGAACTATTAACATTTAAATAACTATAGATATATTGAATAGATATATTCAGGTAACCTCCGATAAACATGAAAATGATTTAGAATGATTTCTTCAATCAGTCTGGGTATTTATTCCCCTTTTAATTTTTTTATTTTTTTTCACATATTTCTGTGAAGTTTACATTCTCTTTCTTTTGATTCCAAGTTTATTACTTAACCAGTTCAAGAAGAAGATTCTTCCTTCCTTCCTTCCTCCTTTTCTTTTTCTTTCTTTCTTTCTTTCTTTCTTTCTTTCTTTCTTTCTTTCTTTCTTCTTTCTTTCTTAATTCAGACTTTTGTTTAACTGCATTGTGATAGAAAGAGCACAAGGCAGAGAGTGAACCAATCTGGGTTTATATCCCACCTTTGTTCTTAATTAAACATGTACTTGTAGACAGTCTTTTAGAGAATTTTTCATCCCGCTGAGCTTGAGGTGCCAGCAGATCATCTCAGTGGAATTGCCAAGTGGATGGTTAAGTAGAGATGTCAACACCAGAGAGAGAGCTTTTCTTTGCTAGTCATGGAGCTTTCATATGCAAACTGCTGAAGGCATAAGCCAGTGAACCACCACTGCTGGACTGGGGCCTAGAGGCAGGGCAATAGGAAGCACCTGTCTGAGCTGCAGAATGGAGAGGAAGTGAACAGCTGACAGGTACCTACAAGTTCCACTTGGTCCTGAAACATCTGGTAGCACCCATAACTCCAATTTTTTCATTTCTAAATGCAGTCTAATTTAAGCCTCCTTTCTACAATCTAGGTAATCTGATAAATCAATCCATGCTAAAGTGTTATTAGGCAGCCTTATGAGTAACATTAGGTGCATTTTAACAGGGTATTTCCAGCCAGGCATAAAGAGGTAGCCCAAGAGAATGACTTCAGCTGAAGGAATTTTGAGCATCTCCTTAAGGCCAGGAGAGAGTTGGAGTTACTTCTCATGATTTACCTACATAGTTAATCTCAAATGTATATATGTGTATGATTTCTAAGTTTTAAATGATTAGGGAAACAGGGAAGGTCAATTTTTGTCTCATGAGTTAATCTTTAATCTGTTATATCTATATGATTTTGTTTTGTTTTATTTAGCAACTTACCAACCACATTCGAGATACCCTGCCGAACTTCAGGAGCAAACTACAAGGACAGTTGCTCTCCATAGAGCATGAAGTGGAAGCCTACAAAAACTTCAAGCCAGAAGACCCCACCAGGAAGACCAAGGCGTTGCTGCAGTAAGTCCCCTTGGCCTTCCCTTGTCCAGCATTTGAGACTAATTTCTTCAGTGTGCTTTTGCCTTAGTCTCTTTGCCTTGTTATTTTCTAGGTTTAACAGAAGAAGCAAGTAATGTGTACAATACTTTGCTCTGTTATACAATGAGTCTCGAGTCTCTACGTGTTCCTGAAGAATCATTGTTGATTTTATTCTGTTACTATAGATTGAACCAATTGCCCATCTCCATGCCCAATTTCATTGTGCTTTTATAATTGGATTCTGTAAATGAGTAAAACCAGTAGTGATAACTCAGCAGGGTTTTGCTCTTAGTCTTTAGAAGTGGACAAGACTCCTGTCGAAAATGTCATCTGTCTTGTACAACTGTTTCTACTGATGTCATTTGTACTTATTATCTTCCTATGTCAGTCATTTCATGTGATTTATCTTTGTACATTTTTCAGTGGAATGAGAACCAAGGCTTTAATAATTAAAGTATGGACAATAAGGCCACATTTAAGTTTCTTTTACCCTTTTTGGTCATGATTTTAAAGTAGCGCTTTAAAAAAACAAATGTGAAAACTGCCAAGTTATCTTTTAACTCCTCCATGTTCTTCCCATCTTATCCTTGGGTTACTAGGTTTATCCCTGAGAGGTCTTGGGTAGGACAGCAGAGTTGTTAGAGAATTGCCAGCTTCTTTTGTATTTTATCTTTCTTCTGGTTTTCGGCCCCTCCCAGCCTCATCCGTCCTTTTATCCCTGTGCTGCCACTTACCACAGGTCCCTCTCAGCCAGAAGACCCCCTGCCCAGCTGATACTCCAGGACATCCTAAGTCCATTTCCAAAGATGATGCTTGCCACCTATTATGGTCCCTTTCTTCCTTGCAATCAAGATGCCCTTAATTTGGTGTTCAAAATGCGTGACAAAATTCCTTTCTTTGTGGAGCTATTTCTAAATGCTCAAATTTTTAAGTAAAAATTTAATGTAACATCTTATGTTTCCCCATTTAAAAATATAGAATCATACAGAGGAAAGAATTTTTTCTTGGATTCAACTCTTTCCTAGTTTATCTTTTCTTTTTATTCTTGGCTTTGGTTAAGCTCCTATAAAAACTCTTCAAGTTACAGAGAAAAGAAAGCTTTTTCTATTTAGGCTCTAGGTCATCATCTTAACATCCAACTGAAACTACTTTCCCTACAAATACTAGGCTTGCCTCTGTGACTCCATTGGATTCAGATTACAGAATTTTCCACATCTGGGTTCTTCCCTTGTAGGGGGCTGATCAGCTCCTTCCTCTCTCCCTCCCTCCTTTTCTTTTTTCTTTCTTCTCCACTTTCTGCTCGCCTCTCTTCTTGCCTTCCTCTCATCTCTTTGTGTTCGACTTGGTGTCTGGCTCTTTGCTATCTGCTGGAGATTCGACAATGAATAAGACCTTTGCCCTCAAGAAGAGGCCACAGTAGAGCAAGGGAAACAGACATATAAGCAACTAACTGTGTTAAAGTCTGATAAATGCTATGTTTCTGGTAAGTGTAAACTGTTAAGGGAGCCCAGATGAGGAAGCAGTTACAGGTGAGGAACGTTGTGAGTTCACAGAAGAAAAGATACTTTCATGAGAACCTAATGTATGGGGGGAAGTTTGTCAGGAGGAAGAGGAGGACAAGAGAATAGTGTGAAATTGTTTACAGCTTGTTGTAGTGGGCCAGGGGGCTGGAGTGTAGGCTGGAGGTAACTTTCCTAAAATTTCCCAGTGTTTCAGTGCTTTCTCATGTATATACCTTCTCAGGTGGTTAAAAATTAGATTAACATTGGCATATGCATAAACATAGCTACACTGAATTGTATTCTGAATTTTCTGGCCTAATTTGCAGTTTTAATTCATCCATGATTTTGATGAAAGAGAATAAAAGATACAAGTCCTGGATGGTTTGAATTTTTTCCTATTAAATTTTGAATTTGAAAGTAGTACCAGCGTGCCAAAATTAGAGTTTCTACATCTAGTAATCAAAAATGCAAGTAGGTTGTTATTTTCTCCCTGTAATATATTTCTTTGGTTTTTACCAACCACCTTAAGGTAACTCCTTCTTTCATGGAATTTATTGAGTACCCCTCATACATTAGGCAGCGGGAGATAGATAAAATGTGTGGTCCTTGCCCTTAGGAGACAGACTGACAGGTGAACAAGGGTGATGGACTCTGCTAAGTGCTGTGCTGAAAATAAGCTGAAGGAACAAGGAACAATGAGGAGTGGTGGCAGATAGGACTGTGGAAGGTTTCCTGGAAAAACCAGTGCTTGAACTGAGTCTTGAAGGACAGATAAAAATTAGCCAGGCAAGGAAGCAAGGGGCAGAGAGAATGGTGTTCTGAGTAGAAAGGAAAACAAGTGTACAAGCACAGAGCCATGGTGCATACAGGGAACTGCGGTTAGCTTCTTTCTGGTTGGCTTAGAAGGTGAATGTGGACGAGTAGTGAGAGATGGAGCATCTGGGGCCAGACCATGGAGAATCTTGCGTGATGGATTAAGGAGTTTTAATTTTATTATCCAGTTGTGGGGAATCATTGAAAAACAAGGCTAGAGCTAGTTGTAGAGGGGGGTGGAGGTCGCCAGTTTGCATTGTCTGTGATGCTGGGGGTGGGGAGGAGAGGAGCTCACAGAGTAGGAGGGGGCTTATCTGGAGCAGTTAGAACACTAGGCCAGTGTGATGTCATAGGGACCGAGGGGCATTGTGACTCGTCTATGTAAAGTTTTATTGTTTAACTTTAATTACTAATTTAAGTATTTTTAAATACCACTTTATGATTTCAACTAAATGGATAGAAGGCATCTAATGACACAGATATTTATGATATGTATTTTAATTAACTGGCTAAAATAAATCTTAATAACAAGTGTGTCATAGAATTACATTTTTGAGTGCTGAATAGAGTGCAATGTTTATTCTGCCAGTAGGTGCCACTAAGAACACTAGGAAAAGGATTCTAAGGGCTCACCATAGCAAATTAAAATGAGAAGCGTGAAGCCTTATAACTTTAACTTGAATTTATTTCTCTTTCACAATTATAGGATGGTTCAGCAATTTGCTGTGGACTTCGAGAAGAGAATTGAAGGGTCAGGGGATCAAGTAGATACCCTAGAGCTCTCAGGAGGGGCTAAAATCAATCGTATATTCCATGAACGCTTTCCTTTTGAGATAGTAAAGGTTTGTACCAAATGTTATTTTTTTCCCTTTCACCTCATTTTATTTCCATTTTCTGTTCTATATAACTGTTCATAAAATATTATGGGAGTGGTATAGGACTAAGATAGGTCTTTGAACAAAAATCTTCGTACTCAGGTGATGAAATTTAGGAAAAAAGGATTTTCTTACTGATGGTTCTGATTTTACTTATTTAATGGGATCTAACAACATTCCAAATTATTTAAACAAATACTAATTGAGTTCCTATGAAGTTTACTTGTTGTCTAATTAATTTAAAAATATTCCTTGAGCACCTATTCTGTGCCAAAATTCTAGGTGCCCATGATCAAGACAGAGAGAGGCACTGTCTGGTGGGGAAAGACAGAAAATTTTACAAATAGACAAAGTAAGAAAACATCAAGTGTTATGTAACATAATGTTAGAGAGAGGGGTTAAGTGAGCCACTTTTATTTTTTTTTTTAGATTTATTTGTTTTAGAGAGAGAAAGACAGCACGAGCACGAGGTGCCGGGGGAGAGGGAGAGAGAGAATCTCAAGCAGACTCCCTGCTGAGTGCAGAGCCTAATGCAGGCCTTGATCCCAGGATCCTGAGATCATGACCTGAGCTGAAACCAAGAGTAAGACACTTAATTGACTGCTCCACCCAGGTGTCCCGAGTGAGCCACTTTTGATGGGATGTTTCAGGCAAGGTCTTTCTGAGTAGGGGACATTGAAAGCATGACCAGAATGGCATGAAGAGGTCAGCTGGAAGGGTCTTGGTGAAGAGGGTCATTGAAGGCAAGCAGCCGAGGATGAAGCCCTGCAGTAAGCATCTGTAAAGCGGGTAAGGAATAGATGCGGCTGGTGCAGAGCTGAGGAAGGGGAGAGGGCTACGGCATCAATCCAGAGGAAGGGAGTGCCCAGTTTGTGCAGGGCCTTCCAGGTTGCAGTGAGGTGTTTACATTTACTGATAAGAAGTTAGGGGAGAGTTTTAAGAAAAGGTGTGACCTGATTTGGTGGATGATCTTAAAAGAACACTTTGCAGGCTGGATCTTAAAGGGGCAAGAGTTGATTCAGGGAGACAAGTAACGTGAGTTAAACAGTAGGACCAGAGCAGGAGTGAATCTGCTTTCTCTGGGGCCTAAAGTGTATACAGTTGGGGGTGGCCTTAAAGGAGAATACAAAATTATAAATACACAGTTAGGCACAGAGTCTTGGAAGGTGCTTATGTAAGAGAGAAGCCCTGAACCTTAATCTTCTTGAGCTTCATAGTAAAAATGCCCCAGAAGAGAGGATGGATAAAGTGGAGGGATTTGTGATTTTGGAGGTAGGTTCAGTAGGGCTTGGCTTGATATGGGGGATGCAAGAAAGAAGATTCAAGATGACTTCTCAGGCTTTGGCTTGCACAACAGCAAATGTTAGGGGCCATCAGATGAGGGAAACGGAGCAAATGCTGAGTTTGTGTAGAGGTATGAATGGAGAGTTTTATTTTGGCTATGCTTAGGATGGCTTGCCCATTAGGCAACTAAGTAATATTGCTTCACATACAGAGGAGGGTGCTTATGTCTCGGCGTGGGAAGCAAATGGGTAAATAGATTGTTTCATTAAAATGTGCTAAGTAAAGTGATAAACTTCAGCACAGGGTGCTATGGAAACACAGCCTACGGACCCGAATCCCAGACTGAGTGCATGATGGAGCCTGGCTTCTGAGTGGAGTTTGGAAGGATGAGCAGCTAGTCAGCAGGATGGGGTTGGGGCCTGGAGTTGTTCCACATAGAGAAGGAGGAACAGTAAAGGCTGAGCTGTGGGCCACAGGCTGTGGGTAGGAAACTAAAGCACTTCACTGTTCTACATTATAAAGTGTGAGGGGGGGAAATGGATAGACCGTGAGGCTGGAGAAGCCAAATCTCAGAAGTTAGGGGCTAAACCAAATGTGCTCCTGATATCCCTTTTAGGTCTAAGCTCCATGACGCTTTGATCCTAATTCCAAATAAATTTAAAGTACCTAGAACTTCTGGGAAATTTTTATGCAGCCGTCTCTCCTGCATTGGATTGGTAAAATATTATTAATTTCCTCTTGTAAAGAGGCCTTGAACGCAGGTGGTTAAAATGGCCGGGGAGAAAAGACAGCCATTGTTAATCTCGGCACAGCTGGACCGCTGTTGCATGTCAGGTGACACTCTTATTTATGCATTTGTCTGTGAATACATTTACTACATTCAGCAAAAGAATGAAGAATTGTGTATTTCAAATGAATGGCCAGATTTATGTCCAGAAGGCATCCTTATGCATAGCGCTCCTATCTATAATAGAGTTAAAATCCACTACACGAAAACTCCCAGAAATCCCCAATGTTCTATGTTGCCTTGAACTTTACAGAAACAGATGTTTCGACCATCTGGGTTTAAGTTAGAAAAGACATGAGTATCCATTTATTAATAACGAAGTCAAGTTATTCTCATTTTTAAATATTCAACAATATTATTATTCAAAGGAATTAAGTGTCATAACTGTGGTTCATTTTGCATCTGCAGATGGAGTTCAATGAGAAAGAATTGCGAAGAGAAATAAGCTATGCAATCAAAAACATACATGGTATCAGGCAAGTGATTCACATTTTCCTTGTCTCAGTTCAAGCTACTAAAAGAAAGTTCATGTTTATAAATGGCTAGTGAAGTAGCCTTTTCATCATCGGAGCAGAGTGGAATACAGAGGTGGGAGTAAGAAATAGGAGACTCTCGTTTGAGTTTAATGGTAATTTCCTGTATTGTCACACTCACAAAAGAAAAGACTTTTCAGTTAAAAAAAGCAGAAACACTCCCTGCCCTCACAACACTGTGCTCTGCCCAACTAGGGATTTGCCAGTGAGCAAGACCTTGTTCTCCAGAGCCTTGCGTTTTAGGGAGGGAGGCCTGACATGCTCGTAAGGAATCATTACCTACACAGAGACAGGACAGATACATTTTGGCTGCAGTTGTGGAGTAAGATTGGGAGAGGTTAATGAAGCTGGTGGCTTTTGAGTTGAACCTTGCCTGTATAGAGAACGAGAATGATTTCAATAGGCAACAGTGTGCTGGGTGTTTACACGTGTGTGTGCATGTGTGAAACATGAGAAGCTGGGGATTGTTGAGGCAAGAGGGTAAGAGAGAGGGCTTAAAGTGGAAAGAGTAGTGTGAGCAAAGGCAGAGGGGTGGAAAAGTGCAGCAGGGATTCGTGGAGTGGGGAGTCACACATTTTGATAGGACAAGAGAGCAGCGGGATGTGAGGCTGTGAGGGGAACTTGTCTCTTGTGTGGAAGTTTGTGTGGAATTTTCCCTTGTATAAAACGGGATCATTCTCATTTACTTTCTTTAAAGCACTGTGATAAGAAGAAAATGAATTAAAAAAAAAGAAAAAAATGAATTTAAAACACACATTTTTTGAGTTCATGTACAGAATTTAATGGAGCATGTATTAAGTGTCCTGAATTTAAGGTATTGAACTTAGGTTGCCTACTTCATGAATGATCTCATAGGAAGGAGGTGTCCCCTGTCTATGGGCCACTGTGTCTCAGCTTCTGCCACAGGTCAAGATGGGACGATTTTGAGAGCAGAGCCTGAGAGGACAAAGTTTGACACTGAGTGTACATGTGAAAGGAGTTAGGACATTTGAATTCTCTATCATTTTAACATTCAGATGACCTGCTCTGCAAGTTGCAAATAGGATAGGTAAATATGCATTCACAAAGTAAAAGGGTGAAAACGTTCTATAACCAAATCCAGTATTTTTCTCTCACTGTCAGTAGGGTTTCTAAGTTCCTTACTAATTCTATTTTGTCTCCCTCAAATCTAGAATACATTTGGTGTAGAAACTGTGTCTTGCTCTTGAGCTGGGCGGAGCTAGTATTCAAACATGTCAATCTGATAAGTGCAGTGAAACCAAATCACATTTTTTGGGTCATGAAGTATTTTTATATATGTACTTACTTTACCGTTAAAGTAAAATACAGTACTTTTACTTGGCTTTTAAAACTTCTTATCAGATGCATTTTTGCTGAACATAACTGCAAAAGCTCAGTAACTCAGTTTTGAAGCTTTCTGATTTACATGCATACCAAAAGAAGAAATTGGTTATTATTTATTATTCTGGAATTAATTTGCCTATAAGATGATAAGAAGTGTACAGTGTCCTAAGAATAAGACATACTCGTGGCATGATTACTTAGGCTTTTAAATACACTTAATTTGAAAAGTTTTGTTTCCAACAGATTGGTAGATATTTGAATAACAGAAGCCATCTTTGTCCACTGCAGACCTAATTGTCCTTTGTTTTGCAAGCACTGTGTGCCCGTAAATAGCAAGGGAGGAAGACAGTCCTTGTGGGGCAAACAAAGATAAATGCAGTAATGACCTTTCTACCAGGGTAGTTAACAGGACTCTGTGTGCTCAGACCACTGCAATGCAAAATAGGATGTTGGGGGTCAGAGAAGGAAGACCTTGTCAGGGGCAAGACTGGAGAATGTGAGCTGGAGGAAGTGGTTGCTTTTGATCTGGGCTTTGAAGCACAGGTGGGACTTGGACAGGCTGGAAGTGTGGGGAGGGCGAAGTGAACCTCATGGATGGAGGCAAAGACAGAAAACGTTAGTATGAGTGTGTTTGTGGAAAGGCCAATGGTTGGGTTTGGCTGAAACTTAGGGTGCATGAAAAGGAGGAGGCAAATAACTGAAACGGAAGATTAGGGTCAGACAGGGAAATTTTTAATGTTAGACCAAACAGTGTGGATTTTATTCTGGTCCAACGTGGAGAAACTTCAAATTATAGTATAGTATGATCACTGCAGTTAGAAAGAGAGGCGAGCGTAGGGTGCTAAAGTAAATGATTAGAAGGGACCAGAATAAAGCTGCTGTGGGAAGTGTGGAAGAAATTTCCCAAAAGACGCACCGCAGAATTGAGTGGTGAAGGAGGAGAAGTTAAAGAAATGAGAAGAGGGAGCGAGGAGGGCCTGGGAATGGGGAGGACCAAGCACCAGCACCTGGCCCCTGCAGGGCTTTGGGCGTGATGATACTCAGGGTTCAGGGTCCCTCTTCTGGTAGCTTTTCTACATTGGCCTTTTATTTAGATGTAATCATTTTTTCACTTTTTATCACACACACACACATAAACACACAGACACAGACACACACACACGCACACACACACACACACCTGCTTTCCTGCTCTCCTGCACAGCATGAGGAAAACATCGTTATGATACGAATTTGAATTAATTACAGCCAAGTGAAAGATACTTGCTATTTTGTTTATCATTTGTTTTTTTTGTAAACTCACAATTTAAGCATCCTGGGTCCCAAGCTACTTCTACTTAACTGCTTTTTCCTCCAGCACCCCAGGACCTCAGACTGGGAACCACTGAACTTGTTATAATACAGCTCTCCTGGAAAGAATAGACTGCATAGTCAGGAACACTACTATTTTAGTGTTGGCAAAATGAGGATTATTTTCTGCTCTATGAAGGACAAGAGGGGGTTGCTTTTGGAATATTTTGGACAGAAATGGAAATTTAGGACACCATTTTTATCATAGCATTGCTTTTTAAAAACAGTGAGAAACAGTGAGAAAAGATGAATTACAGTTAAGCATTAGTTACAGGTCATATTTTTCTGATCCGTGAAAACATTTTGGGAACTGTTTTTAGGTAATGGTAATCATCTATAGAATGAAATTTATTATGGAATAGTAGTAGTGAAGATATTGTTACAAATAATACTATTGATAGAATAAATCACTATGTAACTTTTAAACTTGGGTATTACATGCTTGCTGTAGGTGACACGTCAATTAAAAACTTCATCAAAAAAGTATTGGATATTACTTAATTTAAAAAAATCTAATGTTCTGCTCTTTCTTTTATTCAGGACAGGGTTGTTTACTCCAGATATGGCATTTGAAGCAATAGTCAAAAAGCAAATTGTAAAGCTGAAAGGACCCTCCTTGAAGAGTGTAGACCTGGTTATACAAGAATTAATCAACACTGTCAAGAAGTGTACCAAAAAAGTAAGTTTGAATTATTTAACTTTCCAACAATTAACTTTTGGTTTACCCATATTTCCTACCCTGCTACGTGCCTCTCTTTCCCTGACCTCTCACTTTGTTGTAAAGGTAGTGTGTTTGCCCAAGGGGAAGGATTGTGAAAAGTATTGAGTGGGAATTGCTTTCATGGCAGATGGGCAGGGATATTGTCTGTCTATTGTCTTCTTCCATGCCAAACAGGGTTGCTTAAACCAGAAAGAGTATTTTAGTCAGCTAGTTTTCTCCTTATTGTCTAAAACAGGTAAATATCACTTTATAACAATTACGTGAATGCCCTAAACTAGTTTTCCTTATGGTGTATGGATGGGGATAATTGTCAGGGGAAGGGAATCATTGACATGGTGTATATCAGTAAAAAAAATTCTTCGAAATTTTAAATGAATTACATTTGAATTTGACCTTCTGCGAAGCAGTGGCGTGGTGTAGTAGTAAAGACCCCAGACTCTCAAGTCCAGTTACCTAGATTCAAATCCTGGCTCTGCTACTTACTTTCTACGGGACCTGGAGTATCAAATGTAATCCCTTATTGTCTTGTAAATTTCTGTGAAAAGAGGATGAAAATAGTAACAATACTACCTCCATGGGAATTAAACAAGATGATGCCTCAAACCCATGGGACGTCTAACACATTGAATAACCATAGCAAGTGGTCAGGAAATGGTGGCTAGTCTATAACTGGCCATTTCAGTTAGCATCTAATATTCTCTACTTTGTGATGTTTATTGAATCTATAATGTAGAGTAGTGGGGGAGAGATTTCCCCCGTGGGGGACTCCTCACTGAGGAACATGGAGGAATTGTGCTGGATTCCATCCATTCTGTGGGGGCATGAAAGGGGTACCCTGTGTTAGAAACTGTAATAGGGAGTTAGTGATGATGTTTAGGGTAGGGCGGGCCTAGCTCCCTGGTAGTTAACACTGGTACTTATTTCTTGAAAGTGTAGATTGTTCTGGTTGTAGGTTTTGTTACCCTTCCCTTTCAGTATGGTTACTATGAGTAACCTCCCTAAGGAACCAGTGGGAAGTAAGGGAGATAGAGAATGTAGATGAATATGGTTTCCGGTTACCTGGCAGAAAAATTCAGATGAAGAAAGATGAAATAAGATGAAAGTAGTAAAAGAGGAGAGCCAGCTAAATCCCTAGATGCCAATGTTAAAAGAAAAGGAGATGAGGGGGAAATAGCTTGGGGCCCAGAAGTGGCTGTGGAGCTTCAGACTTTTTCTCTAGACCTCTCCTTCTTCTACTACCTTGTTACTTAATGTCCTAGTTTCTTTCCTCCAAAGTGAGAAAAGCCATAAGAGTTAAGGGACTGAGGAAAGGGAAGAGGATACACATGGAGAAGAAGAAAAAAAAAAACAATCTTTATACCAGCTCTCCATTTGAAAACTTGAAGCCCATTGATGATACTTCACATTCCTATTTGTCCTTGCCTATATCTCAACATGCAGTCATTCTTGTCACCTGTATAGTTAAAGCTCTCCTCATTGGCCACCTCGTAAGTGACACCGAATTAACTGATGCTGCCTTCTCTGTTAACCACAGGAATGCCACCCTCAGCACATAGAAATTTTCAGACAGAAGCTTCCCTTGAGATTGCCCATGTGTTCCTGTTCCCACCAGGAAATCTGTCTTTTTTTTCAAGGGCCCATTGTGTTGTGTTTGTCCTCAAGCCTGTTTAGTCGGTTGTATTTCTTATTTTAATCATGTAGTTGAAATGAAGAGCAAATGAACTGATGAAACACAGAAAAGACTAAGTTTTGTTTCTATAAACACAGCTTTGGAGAGACTTGATAAACATTAGCTATAGAAGTTTGTTGTTGACGAGGTGTAGGCAGGACAATGCTGAAAGAAGGTGGGGAGAGCTATAAAAATCTAGATGGGTTCTGCATTCAGATTATTTCACAAGTGTCTTCAGATTCTCCCTCCACTTTAAAGAAAGCCAAACTGGAAATCATAGATGAAAGATGTGGTTTATGTAAGACAGAAGATGCATAACTCCAATCAGCAGATCCAAATGCAGGGAACAGGCCTTGGCCTTACATCAGAAGATTGGCACATGTGTGTACATTTATGTTTTAAGTTATATAGAGTGTTTATGGTATGTATGAATCATTTTTTTTTTTTTTTATCATTTCCCATTGTATCCAACTTGCAGGAAAACCAACAGTCAGTCCTGATGGCATGGGAAGAGACAGCTTGTTCCTGGACACTTTTTGGCTTCTATTCTTTTGCTCTCCACCCTTTGAACCTCCCTTTTTCATTATGCTCTCTGGATCAATGGTAGTTATATATTTGTACTGTCTTCTCAAAACACTGTATATTTTGTCTTAAATAAACCCCACTTTCTCCCTGAGATTATTGCTTATCCTGCAGCTCTCTTCACTGAAGAATATTTATTGGCTCAAACCCAAAGAATCTAAGGGCCTGCATCGGGCTTGACCTCTGCCTACTTCTCCTTCTGTGACTTCCAAACATTATGCCTTCAATGTCCTGGAAATTCTTCAGGAAAGGCCCCAGTGGTACCAGTTCTGCTTTTCCCTTCTATTCACTGTCACCATCACATCCTAGTCACTCCCTTGCATTTGTCAAGATATTTAGAATCTCACTTACATTTTTCCTCTTCATCCTAAATTCACCTTCAGCTTGGATGATTTCAGTAGAGATCCATGTAGAGATGGTGTCCAACACCCAACAACTACTGTTCTTTGAGACCTTTGACTCCAGTGTCTCTCCATTTATTCCGTACTAGTATGATACTTCCATGACCTCTTGTGGTCCTTGTCATCATTGACAAATGTTCTACCAAGAGATCCTTCAGAAATTTCAAACTGTATATCTAAGGTTTTCAGGATGGTGATCACCCCTCCTAACTTTTTTAGGTTTTAAGTCAGTTAGAAAATTGGGAGAAAAGCTTAGAGGAGGATTGAAATTTAGTATCCACTTTGCTGCTGATAAATCTAGATTGGAAATGTGTCTGGGACTTGCTGCTGAAGTGGGAGCCTCCTGATACTTCCTCTTCTGACAGTAAAACTTAAAGCCCACAGTGGTGGAGAGAGTTAAATGTGCATGCATATGAAATACAGAGCATTTTGGTTTGCCTTCCATCTGTGGGAATGTAAGCCAGTAAATGTCAGAGAGCCCCATCTGAGCGGTGACTTAGTACACCTACCCGACCCAATAGAGAGCTGAGGACTGATGCAGGTCAGGTTCTCACCATCTTACCAGTCAATGTGTCTTTTTTTTCTCCCCCTCTTTTTTTCTGTGAGCTGGAGAAAACAATAGAAGTTTCTTCAGTAGGACTTCCCCGAGAGGGCAGAAGTATTGATGAAAAGTTCTTACTTTATCAATGAGGCATGAAAGGTGCTGTGGAGGAGGCAGTGAGGGAGCAATTCTTCCCTATGCCTAGTAGTCTGTCACAAGCTCCTACCCTTCCAGCTCTCTCTCTCTCTCCTGTGCTCTCCCTATAACCACTCTCTGCTCATCAATTTCATTCTTATTTTAAGTAACGATTTCACAGAGAAAATAGGGGCCATAAGTGGGAACATTAATTTCGCAAACTAACTGGTATTCCCAACCCTGCCCCTCCTTCCCTCTGTCTCTGTTGATGTGGTTTCCCTTACCGGGGCTGGGCTCCTATCTGTACTCTCACCCTCTTAAGGGACTTACTCTTTTTTTCTTCTATCTCTTAAATCATCACTTTCTCCATCACATTAAAAAAATATCTAACTTAAAAGCAGCAACAACAATAACAAAAACCTATCTACTACCTTATTCTCTCCTTTTCTTCGTGTGAAACCTTCTTGGGGAAAAAAGTAGTTTACACTTGCTATCTTTATTTTCTTATCTCCAGTTGATCTGTAACTCTCTGAAATGTGGCTTCCATGCCACTACTCTATTGAGTAATTGTGGTAAAGGTCGACCAGAGATCTGATTGCCAAATGCACCGTGCACTCATTCCTGATGCCATAGACCACTCTCTTTTTGAAGCTGACACCCCCTCTCATGGCTGCTCTTCCATCTTTCTCATGATCCCTCCTCTGTCTCCTTTGACATTATCCTTCCTGCCTCTGAACACCAGAGTCACACAGAGCTTGCTCCTGGTTTTCTTCTCTTTTGCTATCCTTTCTTCCTGCGAGATCCTATCTCCCTTGGCTCAGCTACCACTTAAAATGTTGTTGATCCCCAAATCCATAGCGCCAGCTCAGCCTCTGTACTAAAATGGTCGACTCCGCATTCTATCTACTGCCATTACTCTCTTCGAACTTATGGCCCTGGACAGTTGTTTTTTTTTTTTTTTTAACTAAATTACTCCAGTGGCCTCCTAACTGGCTTTTCTACCTCCAGTCTAGCCACCATCAAATTCACCCTCCCCACTGCTAGCAAAGTGGCCCTTCTAAAATACATCTATTTTGCCTGTTCCCTCAAAATTATGCAATGGCTCCTCCTGTCTTGAGAATAAGGTACAAATCATTTACAGTTCCTTCTGGTTTCACATGTGATCCCTGAATATACTTCTTTAGTTACATCTATTGTCACTTCGTGCCTGCTTCAGCCGTTCCAAGTGATTTGCACCATCCTCACGGAATTTTCATGCCTTTACACTTCACACGTGTGATTCTCTTTGTTTAGAATGTCTCCTTTTCCTCTTGTCTTCACCTGCCATCCCCTCCTATTTTTTATGATCTAGCTCAATCGTCATCATTTTCCTAAGAAATCTTCCTGCAGGGCCGCTGGGGGTCCTCTTCTGATCTCCCTCCCTATTCCCTTTTCAGTGCTTTAGTTGGCACCCTATGTTTACTTCTATCATAGCATTTATGATCCTACATTGTGGTTTGTTTGTAATTTATTTGTTTAGGTTAATGTCTCCTCTTGTTGGTTATAAGCTCCTAAAAAAAAAAAAAAAGCTGTGTCTTTTATCTTCTTATTCTTGGCATCTAACATTATGACTAACCCTACAGTGGAGGCATTCTATAAATACTTATTAACAATTTAGATATTCTAAAGTTACCCTGATGCTAAAGAAATATGTACTTGGTTTTAAAAGAATTCCTTTTAAAATAATAAGATTTGAACAGGTTTTCTTTTCCGTATTTTCCTTATTTCTCATTTTGATGTTTTCGACTTTTGCCCTCATTATGTCCACCTCCAAGTTCTTTTACTTTAAAACCAGTCTAATTAAAATCTTTTGCAAAGCAAAATAATCTTAATTAAAGTTGATTATACCAGGACTTTATTACTTGGCGCCTTTTGAACATGAGCCATAGATAACATGATTATGTAATTTATCATCCAACGTAGGATTCTTTTGAGATTGAAAGGGGGAGCTATTAATACATTCATTGGAACAGTAGGAGGAAAGTAAGACTGCTCCAGGCAATCTGAAAGGCATAGTTACTCTAGCTGTATTGTGAATATATATATATATATATATATATATATATATGCACGTATATTCTTAAAACAATATTTTCATTTATAATATTTCTCATGTTGAATGTCTTATGTGTAAAATACTTAATTTTCCCCCTTAAGCCACATAAATAAACATCAGTGAAAAACATGAGATTTATGTTTGTTCAAGTAACAAAACACAAAGCCAGACTTCTAACCTGGGGGAATGCAGTCTTCTCGGGTATTTTCTCACTGTTGTCTCTGGGGCGCTGGAGGACAAGACAAGAACATTAGGGCTTTATGAGCCGTTTGGCTTCACTCCAGGGACATGTCAATTTCAGGATTTTTCTGGTGGGCATCGGCTCTCAGCTGCTTTTCTTTACCCCCAATTCTCCAGTGCATCGTCACAGGGTCCTGAAGTTCTTTCAGGAAGCACTGAGAGGAACATCTTGTTTTTTAAACCACGGTTTAGCAACTGTGCCATTTATTGGCCTCTTGGGAAACCACATTCTTGGATTGCCATCATACCAATTAATTGATTTTTTTTTTTCCCTGCTCAGAAAAAGGAAAAAAAAAAAAGCTTTGCAAGGAAATAGAAAAAATGCCTTGGTTGGCTGTTAGAAATAAAAGGAAAATTTTTTCATTAAAAAGTGCTGTTAGAAGAAATACTGAATTCTGGGGCGCCTGGGTGGCACAGCGGTTAAGCGTCTGCCTTCAGCTCAGGGCGTGATCCCAGCACTATGGGATCGAGCCCCACATCAGGCTCCTCTGCTATGAGCCTGCTTCTTCCTCTCCCACTCCCCCTGCTTGTGTTCCCTCTCTCGCTGTCTGTCTCTATCTCTGTCAAATAAACAAATAAAATCTTTTTAAAAAAAAAAAAGAAGAAGAAATACTGAATTCTGTGGTATGTTAAGTGAGTAAATATCTTGCTCTGGGTACACATACTAATCAAGTGAATCTAAAGTCCTTAGCGTGGCTTTCAAGGTCCTACGTGATCTTACCCCTTTTCATCTCTAGGCTCCTCCCACTTTCCCCTTGGTCCATTCCAGCGACACTGGTCTCCTTGTTTCTTCAACAGGTCAAGGAGAGATGATGGCAGGCCTTTTGTACTTCTCATTCTCAACGTTGGAGATGACCTGCCTCAAGATATTTGTGTGGATCACACCCTTGCTTCTTTTCAAGTCTCTCCTCAAAGGCTGCCTAATCAGAGTCTTTGTTTCTCTGACTTTTCTGTCTATAGTTATACATGCCTCCTTTCAAACACACACACACACACACACACACACACACACACACACACACACACACAAACACTCTTCATCTACTTACCAAGCTTTGTTTTTCTTTGTGGCACATATGACCACATGAAGTATACTATGTGTGTCTTTTGTTTTTCTTGTTGGACAATAAAGGGACTTGGAGAATATAAGCTCCATGGGAGTAGGGACTTGGTTTGTTCAACACTGTATTCACAACCCTAAAACAGCCAGATTTTCAATAATAATTATTGAATGAATGCTTGAAAGAATAAATGAATCATGCCTCATTGATGTGGCGGGTGATGATCAGTTTGACTGCAGTAACCACTTGATTACGTTCCATCAAAGTCTGTAGCAGGATAGCTGCAAAGCATCCTGCTCAAATAGGGCTTTCTTTTAGGTCTGGATGGATCTGTTGTGGTTTCTACTCTGTAAAAAAAGACTTGCATTTCATCTCCTCTAATGGCTAGCTGTCCAGTCTAACGAACTGTGATGTGTTTTGCATAGAATAGATGCCTTACATAACTCAGGTTTCAAATCAGGCTGAACTGATTTGAGCATGAACTTTTCATTGGATGTTATAGGGAACTCAGGCCTGGCACTTGACTTTTAAAGGAGAGGAATTTCACCTTTTTGTTATTGTTACTTGTTTTTAACCCCGACCCCCACTTTTTTTATTGAGCTATAATTGATATATAACATTATATTAGTTCCAGGTATACCACGTAATGATTTGGTATTTGCATATACTGTGAAATGGTAACCACAATGGGCCTAGTTAGCATCCATCTCCACCACCACACATAGTTGAAGAATGTTTTCTTGTGATGAGAACTTCAAAGATCTACCCTCAGCAACTTTCAAATATATGGTCCAGTATTATTAACTATGGTCACCGTGCTGTACATACATTACATCCCTAGGACTTAAATTTATTTTGTAACGGTAAGTTTGGATCTTTTGGCTGTTACCCATCTCACCCGCCCTGGCCCCTGGCAACCACCAATTTGTTCTCGGTGTCTGAGCTCAATTGTTGGTATTGCTTCTTAGATTCCACAAGCTTCTCCAAGTGCGATCATGCAGATTTGTCTTTCTCTGCCTGACTTCTCACTTAGCCCCTGCCCTCAAGGTCCAGCCATGTTGTTACCAAGTATGGGACTGCCTTCTTTTTAATGGCTGAATAATATTCCAGGCTTCTCACCTCTTTGTCTCATAATTCACTAAAGAATTTATGATCTTTATAATTAATTCTTTATTTGTAATTTGCCTTGGCCTCCACTGTTCCCCTTACCTTCTGTTTTGGTTTTTCTTTTCAAACTGCCCATTACTATGTCCACCAGAGATTAACTTGAAAAGAAGGGAAATGAAAATCTGATTATTAACTTCAGGTGTTGTTTTGAGACAGTGTCAACCCCACTCCTGGCCTCCTATATGGGTGTACTCTGAATTAGTGAGGCTGTGTCTTCTGACTACCTTTCAGCTTTATTTCACCTGAGATTAAACTTTTTTTTTTTTTAAGATTTTAGTTATTTGAAAGAGAGACAGAGATACTGACAGAGAGCACAAGCAGGGAGGAGAGGGAGAATCAGGCTCCCAGCTGGTAGCCCGATGAGGGGCTCAATCCCAGCACCCTGGGATCATGACCTCAGCTGAAGGTAGATGCCCAACTGACTGAGCCCCCAGGCGCCCCCGAAGATTGGACTTGTATCTTTATTCCTTAGCATTTGCCTACTAACACTAGAGTTCCCATTTTTCTGCTTAGAAAAATTGTTATGGTGAGAACATACAAACATACCATACATGTTCTTTTATTATATACTTTACCATTTGTAGAAAATATTTAAGGTATAGAGATTTAGGATTTGCTCGCTTGGAGAAGGAGGGCTAGCATATTTCTCTCTCTCTGACCACTTTTCTGAAGGCCACCTCAATGGACCCTGGCTCCCTTCCCCTTCTACCAGCTTCAGTTAGGTCTTCTGAGACTTCCCATATGCCACTCCTAAAATGCAGAACACTCAATAAAAAATTTTCCCATTTTCCCTTGTGCAATTTCTTGACCTCTTTATACTAGAATTGTTTCTCATCTTTGATCACCTTTGTAAATGTGAGTGCTTCTGTTTTTCCTTTTTCATAATAAATGTGTTATTTCATAATAACAAATACATATTTTTTCTCGTTTCTTGAATGAATCCAGCATTATGCTATACATAAATAAGGGAGATTTGTGGGCAGGTTTTAATTCACAGAAATGGAATAAAATTATTGTGTGCTTTAATGAGCAGTAAAATCATTATTGCTACTCAGTCTGTAGTGAGTGGCCAACATTGGGAAGTTTATGGCTTTTGGATCAAAACAGAGCCCATACCTTTAGGTTAGCCAAACCAATCAACTCAAGTCATGTGCATAAAAAAATTTTGTTCTGGTCTTTGGTCTATTTTCTCAATTTATGTTTGGTATGGAACTATGAACAGATGGTACCTAATAACCTGAGTCTTTGCTTAAGGCAGCGAACTAGTTACCCTTGAAGGTGTGGAAATCTTGCCTCATCTTGTGTTTGTTCCAAGAGAAACCTAATAGCATGGCTCTCATGATCTGATTAATCAATGGTTAGTAACTTTTATAAGTGTATAATTTTTGTTTTATTGGCTGGAAAGGCCATTCAAGTGATATTTTTTCCCCTTAGGGAAAAACGTGGTCCATGCTTAAAAGTAAGTTTTTATATTGAGGTGCCACCAAAATAATTAAACACAACCTTAAATGACGCTTAAGATATTGGCTTTTATTAAAACATTTTTTAAAAAATCGGATACTACTTTCTCTCAGACCATAATTAAAATTTTCTCTTAGAATTATATATTTAATGTTTTGCTTCCTAACGTCATATATATTGCATTCTTTCTACATTGAATAGTTCTTATTACTTAAGAGTATTCAGTGAAATTCTAACAATAAGCTGTTTAGAAGTAATTAGGCATTTGGTCGCTCGCTGTCCAGCTCTGTCTGGAAGCTTCACTGTCATGATTAAAGCATCGAATCTTCTGAGGCCTTCTCAGAGCAGGTTTAACCATTTATTTTTTTGTGTTTTCCCTCGATTTTTATAAAATATTTCTCTCTGGTACGACAATTTATCTGTATAGTTAACCTGCCACTCAAGACTAGTTTTTATTTTTTATTTATTTTTTATTTTTTAAATTTATTTTTTTAATGTTTTTTTATTATATTATGTCACCATACAGTACATCCCCGGTTTCCGATGTAAAGTTCGATGATTCATTAGTTGCGTATAACACCCAGTGCACCATGCAATATGTGCCCTCTTTACTACCCATCACCAGTCTATCCCATTCCCCCACCCCCCTCCCCTCTGAGGCCCTCAGTTTGTTTCTCATAGTCCATAGTCTCTCATGTTTCATTCCCCCTTCTGATTACCCCCCCTTTCTTTATCCCTTTCTTCCCCTACCAATCTTCCTAGTTCTTATTTTCCATAGATGAGAGAAATTATATAATTGTCTTTTTCTGCTTGACTTATTTCACTTAGCATTATCTCCTCCAGTGCCGTCCATGTTGCAGCAAATGTTGAGAATTCGTTCTTTCTGATAGCTGAGTAATATTCCATCGTATATATGGACCACAACTTCTTAATCCAGTCACCTGTCGAAGGGCATCGGCTCCTTCCACGATTTAGCTATTGTGGACAATGCTGCTACGAACATTGGGGTGCATATGGCCCAAGACTAGTTTTTAATATCAGGTCGTTTGACAAAAACTGAGCATCAAGCTGGCTTACGGCAGTTGCCCGATGAATCTTTGTTAAATGAATGACAGCCGTGAAACGAATTTAGGAATACAAAATTAATATAACCAATAGTAAAATTTTAATTCTTTGATTCTGTATAGATCAATTTCTAGAATATTTATTCATTCATTTATTTATTTATTTATTTATTAAAGATTTTATTTATTTATTCGACAGAGACAGAGACAGCCAGCGAGAGAGGGAACACAAGCAGGGGGAGTGGGAGAGGAAGAAGCAGGCTCATAGCGGAAGAGCCTGATGTGGGGCTCGATCCCATAACGCCAGGATCACGCCCTGAGCCGAAGGCAGATGCTTAACCGCTGTGGCACCCAGGCGCCTCTAGAATATTTAAATAGTTAATAGGGGAATAAATGCCTAAAGATGGTATCATCTAGATCAATATTATTTTGGCATACATAATTATGATTTTGTTGATTTTGACAAAGTAAATATATTCTTACAACTGCAGCCTTTCAATTCTGTATTCAGAGCCAAAGAGATTGGAAATTATAATAGTTAAAAATGGTTGAGGAAACTGTGCCTTAAATAAGAGACGAGGAAGAGAGGTAAGGAATTGAACTGAGCAATCAGAGTCAGGTATTTTTTAAAACAAAGGAAAGGGTTATGCAAACTGAGCTGGGACTCCCATCAATGAACTATTGAAATGAGTAGCAGGAAGCCTGATCAGAGATCATTCAGAATGTGAGTGGGACATTTGCCTTCTTATCTATATTGTGCGAAGAATTGGGACTGGAGTGTTACACTTGAGAGCCAGCAATTCAAGCCAACATTTTGATTCTTACACTTTTACAGTCTTTCCAGATCAACTAGCTAGATAGAAACCATACCAGCTGCATTCCTGCCTTTCAGCAATGCCAGGCCCTGCACTGCGTTGTGTCCCCTTCAGTCTTTCTCTTCCTTTGCCTCCATGAGGGCCGTTCTTCCAGTGTCGTCTCTTTCCCTTTTGTTCCACTTAGAATTTAGGCTCCTTTACTTTCCAGTTGTCCCAATTATAGGTACAAAGGTATGGCTCTGGTGGGCTCCTTTCCTGGTGAAATTAAGCCCATGGGTAGACAGGAGAAACACACACACACACACACAGACGCAAGATCAATTCTCCTGCCAAGGCCGGTAGATGGGAGGGTTCTTGGATGATTCTACTTCTGGGATATTCTTGCCATTTTGGCCCTTTTTCTGACTCAATGATGGCTGCATACTAGCCTGGGGTCCTTCAGTTATCAAATACTTTTTTTTTCTGAGTAAATATTTATGGTGCCACTCTTTGGTGTTTTAAAAATAACCTTCTGCTCTCATCCATTTTCTAAATGCTGTTGAAGGCGTGCCTCTCCTCCTCAGTAGACCACTATTGCCATGCAGTCACTTTTCTGCAGGGATAGGATTCTGTATTTGTGTGGCTATTGTCAAAAAGCAAAGGTGCACTGTTAGCTTGGGATGCCCTGAGCGCAGAAGACAAACAGTTGCTCTGGCAGCCTAGGGCAGACTAGCGGCTAGGGTCAGATATACCACCCAGGTTTGCACTAGTCAGGAAGAGCGACTGGTATCGACCAGCTATCTCATCTATACTTAGAACTTTTTACAGGCCTCACAAAAAATAACTTACAGTATTCTCAGAGTATAAAAGGGCTTCCGAGATGATAGAACTTTGTTGGAGGATGCTTCCAAGACTTGAAGTGGAAGCTCCATTTGTATCCTGCAGTTATTCACGAAATAAGCTCCCAAATGAGCACACATCTCAGGATCCAGCTTGGGGTCCCAGTAACAGGGTAATGGTTTGGTGATCTCATGAAGAGACACTGGGCTGTGATTTTTGTGGTAACCAAGGCAGCCAGGTTTCTATCCTTTTACCATGATGTTATACAAGCACTCTACAGTCACTGTAGAAAAATTTGGAAAATATAGGGATGTATTTAAACAAAAATGCAAATTATGCATAATCCCATCATTCAAAGAGGTTATGCCTGTTAACATTTTGTGGTATTTATGTAGATCTTTTTTCTGTGTACAGACAGTAGATTTGCAGCTTCAGAAGGTTTAAGATTTATTTGTGATTTGTGATTATGATGGTTTCCATGAGGAATTGCAGTTTGTTGTCTAGCTAAGTCACTGCGTGCATCATGTATACTATAAAGTTTGGTGTGTACAGTGACCTTGTTTGATCATGGAGCAGCCATGCCTCAGGGAAGCCTCGTTCTAACTGCTTAAAAGTTAGGAGAATAGTAGCTGCCACAACATCACTCAAGAATTTTGAGATTTGTAAGGTCTCAGGCTATATCCTTGAAGGATATCAAGGGTATATGGTGGCCTGTGACTATGTGTATGTATGTGTATGCTTATGTGTAATCACATTATATATTTAGCAACCCGATTTTCTTCACTTTTGTCATAAACACTTTACCATGTTACTAGATAATATTTAGGAATTGGATAGAATAAAAAATTAGGTATTGGATATATTTTGGAGTGGCTAATTACATCCCATTAGTGGATCTACCTTAACTTATTTAATATTATTAGAGACTTAAGTGGTTTAAAGAGTTTTGTTTATTCACTTGTCTTATTGCTATTCCAGTGATGCTGTGACGAATGTCCTTACTATTTTATCTCAGAATCCTGTGAAATAATTAGGTCAACAGATATATAAATGGATGGCTTTGAGATTTTTTTGATACATATTGCCAAGTTGCTTTCCAGAAAGATTATTCTCACTGTCACTTCTTCAGCAAGTTTAAGCTGGTAGTTTCGGTGTCCTTGGTCTGTATTAAGGCTTAATTATAGCAGTTTGACAACATGATAGTTAATATCTTTCTTTGTGTTACTTTGATCATTTGTGCAGTTTAATATTTTTCTTCTGCTTATTGATCATTAAATCTCTTTTTTAATAAAATCATATTCTTTTCATCCTGTTTTTATGAGATATTAGTGTTATCCTTATTAATTAGCAAGTGCTTTAAATAAGAATTGGAATTAACCTTTGGCCTGCCCTAAGCCATGAATTTGCACCCTTCTCACCATTCTATTGCTGCCCTCCAAGGCCAAGTTACCCTCATTTTCCACCTGAATTGCTTCAGGAGCCAAAATTCATAGCAGGTCTGCAAGGATCCCCCTGATCTGACCCCTGTTAATCTTTCTAGCTTCGCCATCGGACCATCCTCCTCACTCTCTGGTCTGATCTTCCTTTACTTCTTTTACCATTCATTGTCCCTGTCCCTTATTGCCTTCACACACATTCTCATGCCTAAAAAGCTCCATTTTCCCCATAACTATTCCTGAGCAACTTTACCTAAGCCCTTCTAGGTTAGGCCTCCTTGAACATCCTCATAGCATTCCATTCTTCTTCCTTACATTGAAAACAACTGTGATTAATTCATTCCCTTTTGCAAATTAAAGTTTTGACAATTACCTGCATAATAATGGGATGAGTGATTGAAATGAGTTATTTCTACAATTTTGTCAAAAAGTGTGTACACACAAACACATCTGTTAGGAAAGAATTAAAAAAAATTACTTCCGTGGTTCATGGAATGAATCATTCTCAAGGAGTGGTGGACAAGATGATGGGCTCTGGAGTCTGAGGACTTGGGTTGGAATCGTGGACCCACCAATTCTGAGCGGTTTACTCTTGGGCAAGTTGCTTAACTTCTCTGTGCTTCACATTCTTCCTTTATAAAATGGGGTTAATAATAGAATCTATCTTTTATGATTGTGTGGATTTTGAATAATTCATGAGGTGTTTAGCACACAGACTAGAACATGGTAAGTACTCTATAAATGTGAGTTATTATTATCCTTTTCATCCTCATTTCCATCTTCTTTATCTTTGAATTTTATTAAGTGCCAACTCTGTAGAGCATAATACTAGCTGGTATTTGGGTTCCTGGGTGGTTGTTGTGGTTGTTTTTGGTTTTTTTGGTTTTTTTTTTTTTGTAGGGAATTTCTCTACTGGTTTTAAAGTGTTTCCTATCAGATAATGTAGTTATTTTGATTATAGTTTGTGGAGCCCCCTCTGTTACTCTGCCCTTCTTCTTTAGGATATTTTACTTTTGCTTCCAGATTTGCAATTTGTGCCTTCTGTAAGATAAAATAATTTATCTCTGCTTCTTTTTTGAAGCATAACCTTTTGAGTATTAACACTCAGATCTGTTTCTCTTAACAGCTGGCAAACTTCCCCCGACTCTGTGAGGAAACAGAAAGGATTGTTGCCAACCACATTCGTGAACGAGAAGGGAAGACAAAGGACCAGGTGAGGGGAGGCTTCCTTGGCAGGCAGGGTCCTTGTGGGAAGCGGGAGGTCTCTCCAGAATTGTCTGGTGGTCTCCAACAGTTGGCCTGTCTCTGAATGGAAAAAAGTAGCTGAGAACACAACCACATATGTTTATTTGTACTTATTTATGAGTTTTATCCATGTGTTGCTATGCTAACATCTTGTGTATGTTAAAAATATAAACAAGCATAAAAACTTTAGAAGGATGACATTTCGAAAACAGTAATAGGAGTTCCGTTACTTTTTTCCTCAGTGCCCCATGGATCATCATGTAGACCCCTAGCATGTACGCACCCCACTTTGAAAACCAAGAATCCAGAAACACACCACATTTTTTCTTTAAGCAGGGGTTCTTTAATGGGCCCACAGATGGGTATCAGGATGTTCATAAATTCCAAAAATGTTATGCACAATGTTTGGTGTTTGTGATTTTTTTTTTGAGGTCCTTATCCATGGAACCTATGATTGGAAAACAAAATGTTTAACAACTGCTTTTTAAAAGATTTCTATTTAGTAAATGCTGTGTCTTGTAAGGAGTGACCTTAAAATTATCTTCTAATCCTATTTAGCTCCGTGAATTCGAAAGATTATGTGAAGATAATTCATTAAAAAAAAAAGCTAAGGACTATGTGAAAATAATAAAAGTTTCTTAAATTTAGGTGGATTTTGTTCTTAGTTATTTAGAAAACATTATAATGGGAAGCGCGGAGGTTTTCAAGTGCTCTTGGATTCCAGGACACAGCTGTGACAGCACAGAGAGGACACTGGACTCAGGCCATGTGTTCTCCACAAAATAACAGCATGTTCTTGTGAAAATCACTTCTCGGGACTGTTGTTTTCTCATGTACAACATTGGGATGTTGGTCCATATGATCTCGGAAGTCTCTATAAGTTAGAATTCCAAGATTTTTGTGCTTCCTAGATGAGTTGGAAAGGCAGAGAGGGACAGCCAGGAGAAAAAAGGAGGAAGGCAAAACAGAAGATCAAGACAAACTACAGGGAGAGAGACGCAGGCAATCTGCCACAGAGGGTGCGTGCAAGGGTAGGAGGGGATGTGGGAGGGGAGGGGTGGCAGGAGAAAGTGAAGAGTCAGAAGGATGGAGGCCCAGTAGACTGTGATATTTGTGACTGAGTAACAGCTTGCTCTCTGCTTGAGCTATGGGATTCATTGCTACTGCTTTTATCATTGTGCTTTGAAAGTTAATTAACCGTTATTTATAGTTTTCACTTGTTTTCCAGCTTCCACACCCTTGGATAGTTACAACAGCCAAAAGAGGAAAAAATAGGCATTGTGAGTTAGTAGAGATAAACAAATCAATGTTAACTCATGAACCAATGAAATGAAGCCTAGGGCCAGATATAAAATCCCGCTGCCAGAAGTTCCCCTGCACATCTAATGTCACGGCTACTGTAGGACCAAGAAAACTCAAGTTCTAGTATCAACCATACTCCTGACTTTAAGTCAATAAGATAACCCTTTTAATTTCGTATCTTTATAAATTTAAAGGGTTAATATATCCTATTTAACTCTTAGGGATCCTATGTAAAAACAATATTGAAGGGGGCGCCTGGGTGGCTCAATCGTTAAGTGTCTGCCTTCGGCTCAGGGCGTGATCCCAGCGTTCTGGTATCGAGCCCCACATCAGGTTCCTCTGCTGAGAGCCTGCTTCTTCCTCTCCCACTCTCCCTGCTTGTGTTCCCTCTCTCGCTGGCTGTCTCTCTCTCTCTGTCAAATAAATAAATAAAATCTTAAAAAAAAAACAGTATTGAAGAAAAAGTAGTACAATTATTATCTTAATTATAAGCAATTGTTAACTTCTTCATGTTTCATGTTTTAGACTTTTGCCTTCCTAAAATGATATTCTCAAACTTAGCATTGTTGTTAAGATTGTGGGCTTCCGGTTCAGACTGCCTGAGTTCAAATCCAAGCCCTCCCATTACTTTCTGTGTAAATAACAAGGTACTTGACGTCTTATACTTCAGTTTCCTCATCTTAAAGTGGGGTAATAATGGTAGTTAACTCAGAGACGTTTTGTGAGGATGAAATGAAGTAATCCAAATGCAGCTCTTAGTTCTTCATTAATTTTCGTGGTTTTCACTGTTTTTCCTGAAGAGCTATGACACATAGTATCTGTGAGAAAGAATGGCCTTTGCTGATTTCAAGAGAAATTGTCTTCCATCTGCAACTCTGACGTAATGCTGAATTCACTCCCCAAGTGGGAGCTAAGGGATGGAGCAGGTGTTTCTCTGCTAAGTGACCATCTCAGATGTCCTGGTCTGACAGTTAATCAATTAACCACTTGAAGACACTGTCGCTTGACACCTGTAATGAGGACCTGTGTAGCGTAGTAAAAACATGTATGTTCTTGATAATGCGAATGTATCAGTTTGCATAGATCTCACATATGAGTTCTGAACTCTGTGCTGCTTTGGGTCATATGATGATTCTGAAGTAGCTGCTCAGAGAGTGACCCGTTTCCTCCAGCTTCTGCCAGAAATGCTTTGAGGTGTTCTTGCAGTTATTTTTCAGTTTTAAGAAATTTTTAAGAGATTATTACCAGTCTCTGCTCTGGAAGCTTTGTGAGGTGGGGGGGGGAGTCTTCAAAATTAAAAAATATGGGAAACCATAAATCTGTGAACTTTTTTCTAAAACAGTTTTTTCAACCATCAGTGCATGCCTGCTCTTGTTCCAGGTGCTTCCGTACGTGTCATTGCACGTGAAAGTGGCTGCCTTTGTGGGCGGTTACCGCTAGCCGGGGTAGCTTTACTTTTCTTTAACTAAATATTCAATAACTGTGGGTAGAAAGGCAGTGAGAAACTCTGAGAAAGTGAAAAGATGAGAAAAAAATGTACTGTTTTCCTTTTCATCCCCCACATGCGACCTGGCTCTTTTCCTAGGATGAACACAGACTCCCAGTTTCCAGGAATATGAATGAGAGCAGCCATAGTCTTTATTTTTTTTCTACTTTTTTCCTATACTTCTGTCCAAGTTAATATGCACGAACGGCCAAGATATTCATGACAACCTTAGGCAGTGTTGAGAATTATGTAGATATTTTGCTCTTTATGGTGGTAACAATTTATTTGTGCTTAAACATTATGGTTTATTGATACAAACCCCCGGCCAAAAGGATTTGGGAGTATGACATTTAACAGAATCTGGTTTCATTGTAGGGAGAATAGAGGCAATACCACAGATAATCTAATAATGGCAATTCCTCCTAACTCTTTAGTTTTATTCATTAAGAGAAGAAATGAAACTGTATCTGATGATAGGAAACTTTTTCATGCAAGTATGTTATTGACCTAATAGTGCCTGTACCTTGACTTTATGGTTGGTAGTGGAGATGGATTTGGGGTGATCCATTTATTCTTTTTGACAGGTCCCCTTGGGACTCACAGGAAGATTCAGTCAGATGACCAGCTGAGATTAGCCATGAAAGCAAAGCCTTAGACTAGTTCATAGCATTGGGTAGTGAGAGACAATAGTAAGTGGCCATGTACTAAATATATAATAATAAATTGCTCCCTTTAAAGCAAAGTCTTCTTCAAGTCTGGGAGAAGTTATAAATTTATAGCCACAAATACTTACTGGGCACTTACTACTATGTGTATCATGCTACATTCTGGGCATAAAGTGGTGAATAAGACAAGTATAATTCCTACTTCCATGGGACTTACTTGCAGTCTTGCATGTAAGCAAAACATCCAAAAAAATATATAGAAATTAGTTACATCTGTGGTATACACTACAAATAAAAAGTGTAGGTGCTATATACGTATAAAATATAATATGATCTATAGTCTATATGACAGAAATAGCATGATCCAATCTGGTTTGTGGTGAAGGTACAGGGTGAGGATCTGGTAATGCTTTCCTGAGGAAGTACCCTCTGGGGAGGATTGTATAGACCCTGTCAGTGAACTCTTATTATTATGAGTGCTCTGATGCACTCAAATGCCATCTTCGGTGGAGGGAGGCAGCATGAATATGCCTACTGTGTTTACCAAAACTTCATTCAGCAAAGTCAAAGTGCAGAGCTCTGGAGGTATGTGGGCAGGGATTCTTTTTTTTTAAGATTTTATTTGAGAGAGAGAGAACAAGCACAAGCGAGGGTGCGGGGAGGGGTGAGGGAGAGGGAGAAGCAGTTAACAAGTCTCAGCATTCTAGAAAGACAAGCAACACAGTTGGGAGAACAAAAGGAAGCAGGAAGGGGAACTCAGTTTTGAATATCTCTGGAATAAAACTCTCTTATGGTTTCTGGTTGGTTGCTCCACCCTCTCTTGTTCTAAGCCCTCTTGTGTCCTACTGAAGAATATTTTCTACAGAGGGACTTTCTAAATCTCTGACTTAGAGTTTATAAGTATCTTGTGATTTGAACATTTTCATGTTTCATGTTTACTGGAACATGCATTCAGTTCATTCCTTGACAAATCTTGATTGAATGAGTATGATGTTCTAGGCAATGAGGATAGAGCAGTGGATATGGCATATGGGGTCTGTATGTGGAACATGTAGAAACTTACTATGTCAGCTAGTGGTAGTGCTACAGAGGAAAGCCAGGCAGAGTAATGGGATACAAAGGGAGTGCTAGTTTAGATAGAATGGGCAGGGAGGATCCCTCTGAGGAGGCGATCTTTTAGTGGAGACATGACTGAAGTTTTGCTTTGATGGTGAAGCCTAGGGATCTCAAAGACGCTTTCTATTTATTTGTATATTGCCTTTTTGAGTTTGTTGATGAGATGTTTTTTCTGATTGCCTAGAAGGAGCTTAAAGAGGGAGAAGAGGGGGAAAAGCAACAGATAATATTGTTATTTCATGGCTAGAGTACAGCGTCGACAGGAGCGGGAAGCTCTGAGCAGCCCCTCGCTGGTACATGCATATCCTTTTGAACGTTATGCCTACACTTCAGAAGACTAGAATAATTCTAGGTTCTGTGTTAAATAGGTGGAGCACATGCCTGTAAACTCTAATGCTGTTGTCTTCATGTGGGACTTAGACTTTTGATGTAGATTTTACATTTCTGAACTTAGCGTAAAAATTTTGAGAGTCTAATGAAAAAAATTCGTGCAACTTCTCATTTTAACTGAAGCATCTTTTTAAAAATCAGGTGAAGATAAATAATTTGTAGGCAATTACTGCGTTTTGTGTTTGAGAATATTTATGAGTTTTCACTGAGGTGTTTCTCTTTGATTTATAGGTACTGCTATTGATTGACATCCAAGTTTCCTACATCAACACCAACCACGAAGATTTCATTGGGTTTGCAAAGTACGTGAAACACTTGACTGCCACATGCCTTCCTCCTGCTGGTTGGTTAGAATGCATATTGTGAATTTCTGCTACAACCCTACTACTTTACATTCTGTGTCAGGATTAACTCTGAGTCGACCACGTAGGAGGTCTGACCCTCACGGCCATGAGGCCATGTTTTCTTGATAAAGTAGTTGGCTCTTTCATTGTACAGCACATGAAGTCATATGTATCTTAGATATTCATTGTTTTTGGATGATGATCTGCAGTTTGTACTTGAACTCTCATAGATAAGCAGTAACAGATGCACATTTAAAATATGTATGGGAACACTTTCTCACATAAATTTGAAGCATCAAATGCAATTCACAGGATACAAGCTATTTTAATATCCCTAAATAAGAATATAGAGGTCTATTTTTTTTTTAAAGCTATCCTTTATAAACTTAGATGGAATCTTTATGGATGAACATTCTCTTTTCTACAAAGTATATATACTTTATATAAGCTTGTCTATATATTGCTATTCTATCATACATGTAGTCTGTTATATTCTAATATTCTATTGCTATAGTCACAGATTTTGTCATATAGATATGCTTAGTTATTCACGGTTGGTTATTCATCATGTGACATTTTCAGGACCCTGAATTCACCATTTTTTCCTGCCCTTTAGTGGAACCAGTTTTTGTTTGCTCTTAAGGAATTTTGATTCTAACTTTAAAATATATTTGTGGCATGTACATATTTCCAACTTCAAGTATATAAAACATACTCTATTTTATATAAAATATAAAGTAAAGGGGTCAAGTACCATTATTTGAACTGTATATTCAAGAACAGAGACAAGTAAAAAAAAATATAACAACAAAATGTATAATAAATTTATTTAATTATACTCTGACTTAGAAGCAACAGATATGTAGATCATGTGAGCTAAACTGTTAACACAGTGACCTGAGGAATTTCCAGGCATGTGTCAAGGAGCAAAAGCCCAATTATCCAACAGAAAATTGTTTCATTGTAAACTTGGCTGTCGTCCTGAGGGCTTAACCAAGTGTGTATATGTATTTTGCATCCATTATGTGGTAGATTAGTTTTTCTCAACCATATTCTGTCTATGACGTATGTGCAAAGTTGTTAGAACACAGTGATGAATATGTTCCTTTGGTCAGTTGCATTTTTATCCACACTACCCACTCTCAACTTCTAGATAGGTCTTTTCTCCACAGGCATTTCACATAGACCTGGCTCCCTCTCTTTTAGCACCCATGGCTCTCACCATCTGCACTGCTCATTTCCTTCTGCAAAATCACCAGTTGGAGGAAACCTAGACTCTGATATGCCTCTTTATCCCTAGACTTGGAAGGGGGGACTTGACAATCTCTGCCCAGTTTCCAGCATAGTCAGTGAACTCTGTGTGCTGGTGCCAAGCACTACACTAGTTGCTATGGGGGAAAATATATAAGAAAAAGGAAAAAAAAATTTTGTCTTTAGGAGCTTGCCTAATAATTGAAAAGTAGAGAGAAACACATGTAAAAAGTTAAGCTGACACATTCTCCATTTACTTCACTTGCTTCTTTGAGGAATTTAAAAGAACAACAAATCCTTGAGTCATTTGAAATAACAAGAATGCTGCCTTTAATGTTGATTTTTATTGGTTACAAATGCCAGTTAGGTTCTTATAAAAATGTAGCAGATGTAGATGTAAACTTGACACTATAACTTAAAAGTGAAAAGGATGTTGCAACATTGCCCTGTTGTGGTACCTGATTTAAGGAGAAACAGAAAAGAATCCTAAGGAATTTAGAAAGGATTCATGTTTTTATGAAAAAGTTCTGTAATCAGTGCTACAATTTAATTTCACCCCTATTGTCTTCTTGAAACATTTTACCCCAAGATTACTTACTTATTTATTTATAAAGATTGATTTATTTGAGAAAGAGAGCATGCATGAGTGCTGGGGGGTAGGTAGGTTTGGGAGAGAAGGAGAGAGAGAATCTCAAGCAGACTCCCTGCTGAACGTTGAGCCTGACTTGGGGCCAATGTCATGACCCTCAGATCATGACCTGAGCCAAAACCAAGAGTTCTCATTTTTTTTTTATTATATTATATTAGTCACCATACAGTACATCCCCGGTTTCCGATGTAAAGTTCGATGATTCATTAGTTGCGTATAACACCCAGTGCACCATGCAATATGTGCCCTCCCTACTACCCATCACCAGTCTATCCCATTGGGACAGAGTTTCAATATTTTCTACCTCAGAAGCTGTTCAACTACAGTATTATATTGACTAGGTTTCCAAAGGCATATAATTTTGCAAATGTAAATACTTTCAAACTCAGCTTTTTGATGCAGTCTCTCTGGAATCCAGGTGACTGCTCCATTTTTTCCAGCAGTGAGATAGACTATGAACCTTTATGATGTTGGGGGAGAAAAAAGAATCATTGTTCAAACTGCTTTAGAAACCTAGCAACTATGCACATTTTTCATCTAATTTAAAACTGCACATCTAAACTTTCTTTTAAAGGACTGGCCTGGGAGTCAACAGTCTGGATATTTTTTTCCAGGGTTTGTCACTGGTGAGCTTTGGTTTTTGGCAAGTCATTTAGCCTTTCTGTATCTCAGTTTACTGCTCTATCAAATGGAATAGTAAATAATCCCTGTCTTGTGTACCTTTCAGGATTGTTGGAAGATCAAATTAATGAAGTTATGGGAAAGTGCTTTTGCAAACTGTGGTGTAGTCTGTAAATGTGAGAAAGTGCCACACACATATACACACAGATACACAGAAGAATTTGATTACTAGATGCACCATTTTACTTTGTTATGAAATTTATGATGACTGGAGTATGACTGCCACTGGAATATTTTTTTAGTTGCTGATATTGTCTCTAAATGAGAGTCAGAGGTGAATGTTCTTTCCATTTGTATGCTGAGTTGGAGTGCATTTCAGTGTGACATGGGACAATTATGAGTATGAAGAAATGTTCATTTCAAAATCACTTAAGGGGTTGTGGTATTTTTTTTGTGCTTTTAAAAATTAGAAAAATATGGTTGTAGCTATAAATTTTAAAGTTGGCAGGAATGCTGTTTCCATCAAAGAAGAAAAGTCAAGCCATATTTGAAGACAATTATGTAAGTATTTTTAAGTTCCAAAGATAGAAAATTAAGGTCTGGAGTTGAGGAAAATAAGCATTTATTTCATGAGATTTTTAGAGTTGCCAAAAGAGGGGGACCACTTCTCAGATTTATAGGATGGTGATGGACATAGCATTTTACACACATACGTGCTTTTTAACCGGGATGTCTTTTGTTCTAAAAATTAAAAAAAAAAAAAAAGAAAACAAATTGCTAAAATTAGACTAACAGAATATTAATGTTCAGAGTAGTGTTCAGGACATCTCAAACTTGTCCTTTCTGCTGTAGACTGTATTCCACCATGCTGAATGTGTGGAAATTTTTTTTCATCTCCCAGCTATTTGTTAAACATAGACCGTAAAAATGTACCACGTGTAATGTGTCCAAGAAAGCACTGCTGTAGGCTTGCTTTGGAATTTCCTGGTTTCTGAAAGCTTGATCTTTCAACTATAATATAATTTCTGAATCTAAAAGTCCAATATTTCAGAAGAAAATGTCAACTTTCCTCATGACTTAAGGATTTTAATTTATCATTCTTCTCTGTTGAAAAAACAACAACCCTACATTCTATTTTTTTACACAATACTAGTTTTTGTTATGTAAGCAAACAAAACCTAGTCCAATTATGCTTTTATTCACTTCCCCTCTTTCCCTGTAATCCTGCTCTTTTGAATAGAAAGGCAAGCTTGTTAGCTGAATGCCTTGGGAAGTGAACTTTCATGTTCTTGTGCTCTTCTTCATTTGTTCCATGGTCACAGTTCGCCTTCCGTCTATGACTTATGTAGTCCGGTGGTTTAAGAGAAAAATAGGCTATAGATATAGACCTTTTGAGTAATATCTCTGTGCCAGGAGTGGCAGACCAAGGTATGTTTTTCAATCTGCTGGGTTGGTCTCAACACCTGTTTTCTCATAGTTGAAATCCTGCAGTGTGCAGATTTCAGTTCTTGTTATATGAGTACCATGAAAATTCTATTGGTTATAATATTCATTGTATCTCTTTCCTGATCCTCTGAAATGCCTTTGTTGTCATTTTATGAAAGGTGGTATATGGGAACCTTGGCACCAAATTCTAGAACAATATTGGTTTTTCCCTTTGCATTCTTCTTTTTTTTCCCTAATACATAATTATGTTCTATTATAATAGTGTTTCTAGTTCCTATTATTACATGAGAATGTTCTTGCTTGTAGAATCAAATTTTAGGTATTATAAGAAGATTATTCTTTTGACTCATTTGCAAATTCAGAAATTACATGTTGGTTGCTTACTGGGACTAGTATCTGGTAGAAATATAGGGTTGAACAACTTGCAAGGGCATCATTAGTATCACCTGTTCAAATAACTTAACGAATTCTGATTTTTTAAGCACCATTTTAAAAATAAACAGACTTCTTTTCTTTTTCATTCTCAAATCTGTTATTTTGAGCATTGTCTTCATCCTTAAAATGGATCTTAGGAGGTGAGTCATCCTTCTTTGATAGGCCCCCAAGTTCTGGAGGGTTTTCTTGCATAATATTTAGGCTGTGACTTCACTAAAGATCTTGCAGGGGGAATTGACATCATGTAGTTTTCTTCAGGCCCTTTTGGCTTCAGTCTGATTGGATGGAACCAAGCTGGCATGTGATAAGCTGCACTCTTGGGATTCTCGGCGGGTATTCGTAATCTTCTTGGGGTGATATAAAAGGACATTCTAAAAGAGCTTCTTAACTCCAGAGCAGTGCTGTTCAATAGAACTTTCTGAAGGGGTGGGAATATTTTATAATCTGTGCTGTCCAATACAATAGGTTCTAGCCCCATGTACCTATTGAGAAGCTTAAATGTGGCTAGCAAAACAAATGAAAAGAAATGAAAGTTAAATTAAATTTTAATTAATTAAAATTTTGATTTCAATAACCACATTTGGCTACCAGCAACTGTATTGGACAGCATAGTTCCAGAGTATGGTGAGTCCAGCTGATTGTTCTGAGTCCTTCATTGGTGAGCCATACTTTACTGACAGCTTGGTGGTAGCCTACAATGGTAGCTACTAGAAGAGAAAAAGGAGATAACTTTGTTAGTTGCTGCTAAGCAAACTCCAAGCCTTAGGAATGCACAGTCAACTCTTTAAATGCTCTGTCACCAAAGTAAAAAGGGTGAGCCTTTTCCTTATATGCTCATAGTGTGTATGTTGCAATTTTGCTAGTATTTTCTCCATCATGGTTACTACTAAAGTTTCATTTAATTCTAAGTCTCCTCTACAAACTAAACATAGTGGTGGAGGGAGAGGCACACCCTAACATTTGCCATGGAATCTGCATCTTTGAGGGACTCCCATTTTCTTGATTCATGTGAGCCCTCTATGGATTGACTTAGAGTCAACCTTAGACTTAGACTCCCCTTTTTTCTTTCTCATTTGTCTTTCACTTTTCAGCCCACCACAGTCTTTTTTTTTTTTTAAGATTTTATTTATTATTTGAGAGAGAGATTGAGAGAACAAGTGGGAGGAGGGGCAGAGGGAGAAGCAGACTCCCAGTGGAGCAGGGAGCCTGATGTAGGACTTGATCCCAGGACCCTGGGATCATGACCTGAGCCGAGGGCAGTTGCTTAACCAACTGAGCCACCCAGATGTCCAGCCCACTGCAGTCTTGTTTCTTCCACACTACTCTCCTGAGACAGAACACTTAATCCAATGGACTTTCTGAGTCTTTCATTTTACACCGTAACCATTTCTTGTTGAGATCTCTTCCTTTGCTTCAGTACACCTCCACTGTCTCCTGGTTTGCCTCTTTCTGGTCTAGCCACACCTTCTCAGTTTTATTTTCGAGCTCTTTATCCTCTGATCATGGCTTACCAACTGTTTTTTTTTATGATTCATTCATAGATCCTCTTCTTTTCTCACTTACTGCACTATCCCTGACCAATACCTCCCTCTGCAATGGTTGCAGTTACCACCTTTATCTGATGACTCTAACTCTAGACCTCCATTCCAGAACTTTTTCCTGGACTGTGTACCATATTCTACTACATACTAGTCACCTCCACTTCTATATCTCACAGAAGCCACAACCAAATAGTCCTAAATTAAATTCATCATGTGATCTTAGAATTTACTCCTCTCCATTGTTCCCTTTCTCTGTGGATGGGAACTCCCAGTTGCTCGAACCAGAAACCCGAGCATTATTCTTTACTCCTTCTTCCCCTCATCTTTGTTTCCCTCCATTTTTATCAAGTCCATTTGATTCTGCCTCTGTAATAGTTTTTGAAATTGTCTATTTCTTCCTGTCATCATTACTACTACTAAAGTTAGTCTTTTCTTGCCTGGGTTAGCACAGCAGTCTCCCTGCCTCTTGTCATGTTCATTCTCATTCCTTCCAGGGTTCCCTATTACTTTCAGAGTGAAGTCTAAGCTCATTAGTATGGTTCCCAAGGTCCTGTTGAATCCACCTTCTTCAGCTATTCTGTTGTCACTATTTCTGTCTTTCCTACCCCCCAGCCCTGTGCTCTGGCCAGACTGACCACTTTTGGATCCCTCAATGTACCATGCTCTTGCTGCAGCACATGTCTATGGCACGCTTCTTCAAATTATTTAAACTTCCTATTGCAGATGAACATTAATAATCTAGTTAAAAATAACCTTGGTATCAAAATATGATTTCACAAATATTTCTTAAGAAACTACTATAAACACTGTGCTAGGTAATGCCAATGGTGAGAGAGGTAAAGATACCCAGATTAATGCAATACACCATCAGCCATCAAGGAGCAGACATATTTGGGGGGAGTTAGAGATCAGCCTATAACAAAGTCCTGTTTATATAATATAGACACAGACCAGGAGTTTTGGGAGTTCATGGGAAAGAGAGATAACTGGAGCTTTCTCTAAGAAGGCATAATCCAGAAATGGTACTCGATTGACTTTGAAGGCTGGGCAGAACTCCAACAGTCGGGGAGGGGGGGTCTAGGCTGACTGTTTCCTGTCTTCCCCGCTCAGAGTCAATACTACCCATTTCAGGGAGGTTATTTTACTAAAACACTGCTTTGATCATGCCATTTGCTGGCTCAGAAACTTTGAATACTTTTTTCTGCCTCTAATATAGTGGCCAAATTCTTCATAATTGGCTTCAACATACAGTTATTGTACTAGATGGCTTTTAAGGTCATTTTACAAACCTGAGACTATGATTATATAATTTTGCCGTAATAGTTTTACTTTCCACAACTTCCCTACATGCCTCATTTTTCTAGCTCCTGGCTTTGCTAATACTACTCTATTCTCTTGGAATGCAGTTGCTTGTCTTCCTTTGTTAAAGTTTAACCTCTTTTCAAGTTTTCTGTGAGAATCTTAGATCACATCAGACCAAAATAATATTTTTTCTCTGAACATTTGGACCAATTACTATGCATAGGGCTTATTTGGAAAATGGTCACATACCCCCTTGACACACCCTTTTGTTATTTGACTCTTTTATTGTATGTGAACTTGGACAAGGATAGAAATGAATTTGCAAAAAAAATTTGAGCTAAAAGATAGTATGTTTTTTCTTTGAATGAATTCCATTGTGTTCTTATTTTTACAAAAATTTAAGCCTCTTATTATATACCTTTAAAGTTATCAGGTCTCAGAAAATTAAACTAAATAAACCTAATTTGGTTTTATGTGTGTTAGTGCTTTGGCAAAGCCTTCCACAGTGACTTGTGTGTAATAGGAATTTATACAATTAACGCACAGAATAAGAATATATAAGGTAATTATATCGTACATTTGGAACAGAAGCACTTTATTTTTTAGCTTTCTGTTACATCTTCACGTATTTATTCTTATGGAGTTTATTCTTTCTGTGTTATTTGTGTCTTGTGTATCTCACTAACCGCACTGGGTAAATTGGAGGCTTCTGATTACAAGGACTATACCTTATTTGTGTTTATATCTTCTACAGAGTACCTTGCAGATAACTGATGCCCTAAAACTTTTGACTTATGTCAAATTAAAGCATTATATATAGGTATGTTTTCAATATTGCAGATGTAGCCAACTAAGTACCTATCGCCAAGGCTTTAACTTGCAAGTCCTTACATGGTTTCCCATGAATACATTTTTATTTTTATTTATTTATATTTTTAAATTAAATTACATTAATTTTTTTAGTTTATTTTTTAAAATTCAAGTATACTTAGCATACAGTGTTATTTTCATTTCAGGTATACAATATAATGATTCAACAGTTCTTTTTTTTATTATTATTATATTATGTTAGTCACCATACAGTACGTCCCTGGTTTTTGATGTAAAATTCGATGATTCATTAGTTGCGTATAACACCCAGTGCACCATGCAATATGTGCCCTCCTTACTACCCATCACCAGCCTATCCCATTCCCCCACCCCCCTCCTAGGAAGATCGGTAGGGGAAGAAAGGGATAAAGAAAGGGGGGGTAATCAGAAGGGGGAATGAAGCATGAGAGACTATGGACTCTGAGAAACAAACTGAGGGCTTCTGATTCAACAGTTCTATACATTTTTCAGTGCTCATCAAAATAAGTGTACTCTTAAGCCCCTTTATCTGTTTCATTCATCCCCCCACCAGCCTCCCCTCTGGCAACCACCAGTTGGTTCTCTTTATTTAAGAATGTTTTTTATTGTATGTCTCTTTTGTTTGTTCATTTGTTTTGTTTCTTAAATTCCACATATGAGTGAAATCATATAGTATTTTTCTTTCTCTGATGGACTTATTTCAGTTAGTGTAATAACTAAGTCCATCCATGTTGTTGCAAATGACAAGATTTCATTCTTTTTAATGGCTGAGTAATAATCCATATTGTGTGTGTCTGTGTGTGTGTATAAAATACTATAATATAGTAATATATATAGTATAATAATACATTATCATGTAATATACAATACATATAATTATATTATATGTGTTATATATTACATCTTAATTATCCATTCATCTATCTATGGACAGGTGGGTTGCTTGCATATCTTGGCTATTGTAAATAATGCTGAAATAAACATAAAGGTATGTATGTCTTTTCAAATTGTGTTTTCATTTTTGTTGGGTAAATACCCTTTAGTGGAATTACTGGATCATATGGTAATTCTATTTTAAAATTTTAAGGAACCTCCATACTGTTTTCCTCAGTGGCTGTACCAGGTTGCATTCCCACCAACAGTGCATGAAGTTTCCTTTTTCTCTTCATCTTTGCCAGCACTTGTTATTTCTTCTGTTTTTGATTTTAGCCATTCTGACGGGTGTGAGGTGATACCACATTGTGGTTTTGATTTGCATTTCCCTGATTATTAGTGATCTTGAGCATCTTTTCATGTGTCTGTTGGCTGTCTGTATATCTTTGGAAAAATGTCTAATCAGGTCTTCTTTCCATTTTTAAATTGGATTATTTGGTTTTTGGATGTTGAGTTGTATAAATTCTTTATATATTTTGTATATGTACCCCTAATCAGATAAATCATTTGCAGTATCTCCTCCCATTCAGTAGTTTTTCTTTTCATTTTGCTGTTGGATTCCTTTGCTGTGCATAGTCCCAATAGTTTAATTTTGTAATATCAAATAAATTAGGTCCTATGTTTTTTTTCTAGGAATTTTATGGTTTCAGGTTTCACATGTAGGTCTTTAAACCATTTTGAGTTTATTTTTGTGTATGATGTAAGAAAATGGTATAGTTTCATTCTTTTATATGTAGCTCTCCAGTTTTCCCAATGCCATTTGTTGAAGAGACTATCTTTTCCCCATTGTATATTCTTTCCTCTTTGTGGTTAATTGACAATAAAAGCATGGGTGTATTTCTGGGCTCTCTTTTCTGTTCCATTGATCTATGTGTCTGTTTTTGTCCCTGTACTGTACTGTTTTGATTTCTACAGCTTTGTAGTATATCTTAAAACCTAGGATTGTGATGTCTCTAGCTTTGTTTTTCTTTCTGAAGATTGCTTTGGCTATTTGGGGTCTTTGTGATTTCATACAAATGTTAGTGTCATTTGTTCTAGTTCTGTGAAAAATGCTGTTGGTATTTTGATAGAGATTGCATGAAATCTGTAGATTGCTTTGGGTAGTATGGACATTTTACTAATATTGGTTCTTCCAATCCATGAGCATCACCTTGGTTTTTTATTCTTAGGTATTTAATTTTATTTTTTATTTTTTGAGGGGGGTGGGAGGAGCAGAGGGAGAGAAGGAATCTTAAGCAGGCTCCATGCTTCCACCCTGAGATCATATCAAGAGTCAGAAGCTTAACTGACTGAGCCGCCTAGGCACCCTGGTATTTTCTTCTTTTTGGAGCAATTGTAAATGGGCTTGTTTTCTTAATTTCTCTTTGTGCTATTTCATTATTAGCATATAGAAACACAACAGATTTCTATATATTAATTTTGTATCCTGAGACTAGTGAATTCATGTATTAGTTCTAGTGGTTTTTTGGTGGATTCTTTCAGGTTTTCTATATAAAGTATCATGTCATCTGCAAATAGTGACAGTTTTATTTCTTCCTTACCAATTTGGATGCCCTTTACTTCCTTTTCTTCTCTGATTGCTGAGAGTCGACATCTTGATTTTGTTCCTGTTCTTAGAAGACAAGCTCTTGTTTTTTCACCACTATGATGTTAGCTATGTGTTTTTCATATAAGGCCGTTATTATGTTGGGGTATGTTCCCTCTACATCTGCTTTGTTGAGAGTTTTTAGCATGAATGGATGTTGTAGTTTGTCAAATGCTTTTTCTGCATCTAGTGAGGTGATTATGTGGTTTGTCTCTTTTCTCTTGTCAGTGTGATGTACTGTGTTGATTGACTTGCAAATATTGAACCACTCTTGCATCCCTGGAATAAATCCCACTTGATCATGGTGAATGATCTTTTAATGTTTTGTTAGGTTTGTTTTGCTAAGATTTTGTTGACGATTTCTGCATCTATGTTCATCAGAGATATTGGCCTGTGGTTTTCTTTTTTTGTAGTATCTTTATCTAGTTTTAGTATCAGGGTAATGCTGGCCTCAGAATGAATTTGGATGCTTTCCTTCCTCTTCTATTACTTGGAATATTTTTTTTTAAGATTTTTTATTTATTTATTTGACAGAGATAGAGACAGTGAGAGAGGGAACACAAGCAGGGGGAGTGGGAAAGGAAGAAGCAGGCTCATAGAGGAGGAGCCTGATGTGGGGCTCGATCGCGTAACGGCGGGATCACTCCCTGAGCCGTAGGCAGACGCTTAACAACGCTGCCACCCAGGCGCCCCTATTACTTGGAATATTTTAAGAAGAATAGGTATTAACTCTACTTTAAATATTTGGTAGAATTCACCTATGAAGCCATCTGGTCTTGGACTTTTGTTTGTTTGGAGTTTTTTTTTTTTTATTACTGATTCAATTTCACTGCTGTTAATGGATCTGTTCTAATTTTGTTTCTTTCTGATTCAGTTTTGGAAGGTTACATGTGTCTAGGAATTTATCCATTTCTTGTAGGTTGTCCGATTTGTTGGCATATAATTTTTCATAATATTCTTTTGTAATCCTTTCTATTTCTGTGGTGTGGATTATCATTTCTCCTTCTTCATTTCTGATTTTATTTATTTGAGACCTCTCTCTTTTTCTTGATGAGTCTGGCTAAAGATAAAGAATTTTGTTGATTTTTTTCCCAAGAACCAGTTTCTGGTTTCATTAATCTGTTTTATTGTTTTTTTTTTAGTCTCTATTTCATTTGCTTCTGCTCTAATTTTTATTATTTCCTTCCTTCTACTGGCTTTGGGCTCTGTTTTCCTTTTTCTAGCTCCTATAGGTTAGGTTGCTTATTTGAGATTTTTCTTGCTTCTTGAGGTAAGCCTGTATTGCTATAATCATCCCTCTCTGAACAGCTTATGCTGCATCACAAAGATTTTGAACAATTGTGTTTTCATTTTCATTTCATTTCATTTTCATTACTCTCCATGTATTTTTTATTTCCACTTTGATTTCTTGGTTGACACATTCATTGTTTAGTAGCATGTTATTTAGCCTCCATGTATTTGTGTTATTTCCACTCTTTTTTTCTTGTGAATGGCTTATAGTTTCATACCGTGGTCAGAAAAGATCCATGGTATGATTTCAATCTTTTTGAATTTGTTGAGCCTTGTTTTGTGGCCTAATATGTGATCTATTCTGGAGAATGTTTCGTGTATACTTGAAAAGATTATGTATTCTACTGTTTTTGGATAGAATGTTCAAATTTATCTGTTAGATCCATTTGGCTTATTGTGTCACTCAAAGACACTGTTTCCTTGTTGATATTCTGCCTGGATGATCTATCCATATATTTTAATGGGGTATTAAAATTCACTACTATTGTATTACTGGCAGTTTCTTCCTTTATGTCTGTTAATGATTGCTTTATGTATTTAGTTGTTCCTGTGTTGGATTGTTGCCTTTATCATTATGTAATATCCTTCTTTGTCTCTTATTATAGTCTTTGTTTTAACATCTATATTGTCTGATAAAAATATTGCTACCCCAGCTTTCTTTTTGCTTCCATTTGCATGGTAAATGCTTTTTCCTTCCCTTCACTTTCAGTCTGCATGTATCTTTAGGTCTGAAGTGAGTTTCTTGTAGGTAGCCCATAGATGGGTCTTACTTTTTTTTATCCATCTGTCACCCAGTGTCTTTTTATTGGAGCATTTAGTCCATTACATTCAAAGTAATTATTGATTGATATGCACTTATTCCCATTTTATTACTTTTTTATGGTTCTTTTTGTAGTTCTTCCCTTTTCCTTACTTCTCTTGCTCTCTTCCCTTATGGTTTTATGTCTTTCTTTAGTGATATGCTTGGATTGCCTTCTTTTTATTTTTTTGCATGTCTATTACAGGTTTTTAATTTGTGGTTACCCTTAGGCTCATATATAACATCCTGTGCATATAGCAGTCTATATTAAGTTGATGGTCATTTAAGTGTGAAGCCACCCTAAAAGCACTAAATTTTTCTTCCCCCTCCCTTGTTTCGTGTATATGATGTTATAGCTCACATCCTCTTATTTTGTGAATCTCTTGATTGATTTTTATAGCTATAACTGATTTTAATGCTTTTGTGCTTTAACCTCCATAGTGGTTTTATATGTGATTAATCTAATACTTTTATCGTGTTTGTATTTAATTGTGAAATTTTTTCCTTTCACAATTTTCTTACTCTTGAGTATGGCCTTTTCTTTCCACTCAAAGGATTCCCTTTAATGTTTCTTGTAAGGCTGGTTTAGTAGTGATGAACTCCTTTGACTTTTGCTGTCTGGGAAATTCTTTATCTCTCCTTCTATTCTGAATGATTGCTGAGTAGAGTATGTTTGGTTGCAGGTTTTTTCCTTTCAGCACTTTGAATATATCATGCCACTCTCTGCTGCCCTGCAGAGTTTCTGCTGAGAAATCAACTCATGGACTTATGGGGTTTCCCTTGTATGTAACTGTTTTCTTTTCTCTTGCTATGTTTAAACTTTTTTCTTTATCACTACTTTTTGCCATTTTAATTATTATGTATCTTTGGGTGGGCCTTCTTAGGTTGATTTTATTGGGAGCTTTCTGTGCCTCCTGTTTCCTTCCACAGATTAGGGAAGTTTTCAGCTATTATTTCTTCAAATAAATTTTCTGCTCCCTTTTCTTCTCCTTCCGAGATCCCTATAATGCAAATGTTGTTATGCTTGATAATGTTGCTGAGTTCCCTTAACCTATTCTCATTTTTTCATTAATTTTTTTCTTTTTGCTGTTCAGTTTGGTTTCTTTCCTGTACTCTGTCTTCCAGCTTGCTGATCCATTCTTTAGCCTCCTCAAATCAACTGTTGATTCCTGTAGTGTATTTTTAATTTCATTTATTGAGTTTTTCATCTCTGATTGGCTCTTTTTTATATTTTCTATCTTTTTGTTGAAGGTCTCACTGAGATCCTCCATTCTTTTCTCAAGTCCAGTAAGTATCTTTATGACCATTACTTTGATTTTTTTTTTAAATCAAGCATATTCTTGTCTTTGTTTCATTTAGCTCTGTTGCTGTGGTTTTGTCCTATTCTTTAATTTGTGACGTATTCCTCTGTCTCCTCATTTTGTCTGTGTTTGTTTCTATGTATTAGGAAAAGCAGTTTTGTCTCCTGGATCTTGCAAGTAGTGGTTTTATGAGGAAGAGATCCTGTGGTGCCCTGTAGCACAAGGTCCTCTGTTCACCAGAACCAGGCACCTCAGGGGTGTCTCCTCTGTGGATTTCATGTATCCTACTGTTGTGGCTAAGCCTTCTTTGCCTTCAGTCCAGTCAGCTGCAATGTCTTACTTTACCTGTTCTGGGCAAGATTTAGTCCCTCTGCTGTTAAAGTACCAGCCAGGGGGCCCTGTGGGCTTGTAGTTGGGTAATGGGGCAGTCAGACTAAAGGCCTGCCCTCAGCCTATTTGTCAGGGCTGCAAAGTGACCCCAAACTGCAGGGCTCTCTCCCTGTGCTGCCTCCCGTGGGGTTTTTGTTGGTGGGTGGGGCTGGCATTTAGACCAAAATACCTGCCCCCATACTGTCTGCTGGGGCTGCAAATGCACTGATCAACAGGGTGCTCTCTTTGCACTGCCAGTTATAAGTTATAAGTGGCTGGGATGCAATGTAGTTGGTGTGTGTGGTTATTTTCCCCTCTCATCAGGATAGGAGTCACCTTGGAGTGGTGTCAGTTCCTGTTGGGGCTGCTTGCAGGATGAGATACAATAGGAGCCACTTTGAGGGGACTCCTGCAGAGTGGGGCAGGTTAGATGGGGTGAATCCGCAGGAGAATGTGGGGGTGGGATGCACAGCATCAACAAGATAGGTGGAGGGTATTGAAGCTGCTTTCCACAGGTATCTGGCTATCTAGGCTTGGGGTGGGGGTGGGTGCATGGGAAGAAATGGCACTTGTGAGCTCTTTTATTCTTGGAGAATTCTCCTAATGATCTTTGCCCCTCTAGCATGCATTCTGAAATTAGTAAATAAATCTCCTTCCTGTATACCCCATGTGCTTTTCAAACTGCTGCTTCTGTGCTTTATCTAGGTGGAATTATTTGCTGTACTGTCTCATTAATGGCAGGAACTCAGTTTCTTGTCCCTCTCTACATCTCCCATGGTGGAGCCTGCCGATTTTTAAAGTACCAGAGTTAAGCCCCACTGGCTGTAAAAAACTCATTAAGTTAAGCTCCAAAGGTTTTCAAAGCCAAATGTTATGGGGACTTGTATTATTAGTGCAGGTCCCTTGTGCCTGGGGTGCCTGGTATGAGGTCTTCCCCATGCTTGTGGTGTCCCTCCCATTTGTGGCTGGTCTCACCAGGAGTTTGGTTCCCTACCACCTTTGCCACTCTGACCTTTTTTGATGTGACCTCCTCTGTATGATTAACTGTGGAAAGTCTATTCTGCCACTCTTTGGGTCATTTTCTGCTTTGGTTGCACTGATGTGGCTGTTATCTAGATATGTTCATTGGATCAAGTGAGCTTAGGATCCTCCTCTTCTGTTATCTTCTTAGAAGTCCTCCCATTTTTAAATAAATATTTTAAAATACTGTTAGTTCAATCATCATTGCATATATAAGAATTATGATAAAGAATGTTTTCTAACTAGAAGTTTATTTTTTATTATGTTTCTTATGTAGTAACTTCAAGTATCTAAATGCATCTTTATAAGTATCCTTGTCTTTATGGGGCCAGTTGCTATGAAAAGATTATTCTTTCGGTCAAAAGTAAAGTTTATTTAGCATTTGGGTTTTTTAAAAAAGATTTATTTATTATTTATTTGAGAGAGAGCGCATGAGTGGGAGGGCAGAGGGAGAGGGAGAGAATGAATCTGAAGCAGACTTTGTGCTCAGTGCTGAGCCCCATGTGGGGCTCAATTGCACAACCCTGAGATCATGACCTGAACTGAAACCAAGAGTCAGATGCTCAACTGACTGTGCCACCCAGTTGCCCCATAGTATTCATTTTAATACTAATTCTTGATATTGGATTATAAAATAAATCTCTTTTTCCTCCTTCATATTCTTAGAATATGGTAGATCCTAAAAATGATTATTTAGTAGATGAAGGTTCTGTCAGTGGAAAGTCTCTTTACATAGTGTAGGTCATAAGCTTCTGAGAATAACTTTGCATCTCAAGGAATCTTGGATCTAAGAGGAACCTAAGAAATAGGTAAGCTAGTCCCCCACGCCTTGTCTCTGTCTCTCTGTCTACACACAAATACACACAGACACACACATACACACACACTCACACTTTATAGATAAGGCACTGAGGTCTGTATGGGCCATATTCTTTGCTTAAGGTGGCACAGGGAGTCATCATCAATCTCTGTCTTTGCTTTATGTTCTGCTATTTTGTGATTTTAAGGGAATATACATATAGTTCAAGGGTCCCCAATAGTTTTCCTGCTTTAAACACCTGTGGGTCTACCATAGTTTGAAATTATCACTACTAGTAAGTGCTTTATTTTAAAACATTTCCCCTTAAGAAAACCCTAAACAATAATTATGGTACTTGGAAAGGATGACCATAGCCATGAAGGTGGCATGAACAGTACAAGTGTAGCTGGTCCCAGTTCTTCCCTGAAGAGGAGAAACCTGCAGGCCCTGGAGAAAGAAAGGATGGCCAAGATCTGAAGCCCCAGAAGAGAAATACTTTAGACACACTCCATGGTTCAGGGCATGGTGGGCAGCCAGAGGGCAGCGTGGGCACATCAGACCCCTAGCCACAATCTAACACAAACTTTATCTCATTTATAACCTTATCACAAAAACCTGAATAATGTAGATTTGGATTATGTAAAGAAATGGTTGGAAAGAAATGAATTTCATAGTGATTAGGGAAGCAAGCAATTAACTAAAAACTAGAAAAATAACAACAAACAATGAGGAGCGGAGAAGTTCAAACCCTGAAATTAGCAAATTGAAAAACCAAACAAAAAAATGTACACAAAGTATCTTTAGTTATCAAATAGTGTGTGCCCTTTTACCACTCATGCCTTCCCCAACCTCATTTGAATGTAGCGTATGTTTCTTCCTGAGACTGAATGAAGAGAAGCACCTAAATACGTCACGGTAGATTACAAAAGATTGCTATTTTGAACAGCTGCTCTAAGTGTGTGATTTGTGATGTGCTACTGAACCACAACATCCCATCACTTTAAATGGTTGATTGATGACTTTAATCTACGTTTTCTCTATTTTAGACGATTTCATTAATTTCTAAAACGGCTTCTATAAACTATTAAACAACTAGTGAGAGGGTTCAGTATTGCTTTTCCGAATTACCAGTGACTTGTGTTTTCTTGTGTCAGTAGGTGTTTACTCCTGGATCCACTGAAAGAAAGCCTTCATTCTTTTGAAAAATAGAGGAACATAGCACATAAATATCTGGGCTCCGGGTTAAATTGCTGGGGTCATATCTGGCCCTTACTCCTTCTGCGCTTGTGTTATAATGATATCAGTTTCATTGGACTTTTCATTCAACAGATACTCATTGAAACCAACTATGTGCCGAGTAGTTTCTAGGCACTGGGGACATGGAACAGACAAAATCCTCTGCTCACAAGGAGCTTATGTTCTAATGGAAGAAGACAGAAAGTAGATATACACAAAAATCAGTAAACTACATAGTATGTGTGAAGGTGTAACGTGCCATAGAGAAAAATAGAACAGTATAAAGCAGATGAAAGTTCTGGAGGAAGGGAGGGATGTGATTTTGAATAGGGTCATCATGGTAGGTGTCATTGAAAAGATAAATTTGAACAAAGATTTGAAGAAGGTGATGTCGAGAGTCACGCAGTTGTATGGGGAATGAGTATTCTAGGCAGAGGGAACAGGTAGCAGCAGAAAGGCTTTGAGATGGGGTCGTGCTTGGAAGGTTCGAAAAAAAGAAAGGAGTCATTGTGGCTGGATCTCTCCAGTGAACAAGGTGGAGAGAGTAGATGATTCAAAGAGTCAGAGGGTGGTACAGTTGAGTAGGGCCAGTGGACCATTGTAAGGTCTTTTGCCCTGAGTAGAATGGTATTGCATAGTAGTATAGAATGTTTTGAGCGGAAGAATGGCAAGGAACCCCTTTTTAAAAGGATCACTTTGGCCTCTGTGTTGAGAATTGATGTTAGGGGGACAAGTGTGGAAACAGAGACCAGAGTAAATGATAACAATACAAATAAGAGATAACCCTGGCTTGGATCAATGTGGTAGCCATGGGGGTGGTGAAAAGATGTTGAATTTTATTTAATTAAATTAATTAATGTATTTTTTAAAAAGATTTTATCTTTAAGCAATTTCTACCCAACATGCAGTTTGAACCTACAATCCGGAGATCAAGAGTTGCATGGTCCACTGACTGAGCCAGCGAGGCACCCTAAGAAGTTGAATTTTATTTTATTTATTTTATTTTTTAAAGATTTTATTTATTTATTCATTTGACAGAGATAGAGACAGCCAGCGAGAGAGGGAACACAAGCAGGGGGAGTGGGAGAGGAAGAAGCAGGCTCATATTGGAAGAGCCTGATGTGGGGCTCGATCCCATAACGCCAGGATCACGCCCTGAGCCAAAGGCAGGCACCCAACCGCTGCGCCACCCAGGCGCCCCCAGATGTTTAATTTTAAATACATTTTATTTTATTTTAAAGATTTATTTACTTGAGAGAGAGAGAGAATGTGCGCATGAGTTGGGGCAGGGGGAAGAGAGGTAGAGAGATAATCTCCAGCAGACTCCCCACTGAGCATGGAGCCTGGTGTGGGGCTCGATCTCACCACCCTGAGATCATGACCTGAGCCAAAACCAAGAGTGGGACACTTAACTGACTGAGCCACCCAGGTGCCCTGAATTTTAAATACATCTTAGAGAGTAGTGGTAATAGCATTTGTTCATGATTGGATATGGAGTGTGTGTGAGAGAGACGACTCAAGGAGCACTTGGAAATATGGAATTGCTACTAATTGAAGAGGGGAAAACTGTGGTGGAGCAGGTTTTAGGGAGGAGATCACAAGTTCGGTTTGGCATATTAAGTTTGAGATCCCCATTAGATACATCCAAGTGGAGAGAGTGAGTTGTCAAAAACATTTGAGTGTGGGATTAGGGAAATAGGTCCAAGCTGGAGATCACTCTAGGAGTTGTCAGAATGTAGTAGAATTCAAAGCTGTGAGATTACTATTACAAAGAGTTTGGGATCTGGAATCAGACTACTTGGTACTACCACTTATTAGCTGAGTAACTTTGGGAAAGCTACTTTGCTTCTCTGTGACTCATTCTATCTGCCTGTAAAATGAGAAGAATCATAGTAACTACTTCATGGAATTAAAATAAAAATTTACATCAAAATCACTAATACCTGTAAAACACTTCTTAGAACATATACTCAGTAAATGTTAACTGTTAATTTTCAGTGCAACTATTCTCTATATCTACTAAGACATCACAAATACTTGCACAGACTCATGTGATTAATGTAGCAATACAGCTTTTTACCCAGTGATGTTATGTTTTTGGTTTGGGTTGGTTAATTGGTACTAATTCCCCTGAGTTGGTTTTGCTTCCAGAATTAAACTGGCCTGGATATTTGTTATTTGCTCTGCCTCAGTTGTTGATACATTTTGAAAGCCTGTATATATTTTAATATGTGTTACTTGTTCCAAAAAAAGTCTCAATGAGTTTCTTCAGTTCTGGTTTCCTTTGCTTTTCTCAGTGCTCAGCAGAGGAGCAGTCAGGTTCACAAGAAAAACACAATTGGAAATCAGGTAGGAATTTTTAAAATAATCAGTGCATGCATGCCCCAAAGAATTTGAACTCAGTCGCTTGATTATTTTTTAATGCAAATTAATAATGTGCAAATTTTGCTGAAAATGCAGCCTTTTGTTTTGTTTTTGCTTGTAAGGTTTTTGGAGTGCATTTTTTTTTTTGCTCTTTTATGCATTTAACTTTGTCGATTTATTTTAAATAACTTTTCTGCTATTTGCTCTGCTTTTCAAAGTTGCCTCCTTGTGTCCTACTTTGCTTGCTTATGTTATCCCTAAATTTGATTTAACATCGAATCTGTGAGTCAGTTCAAGGTTAAAATATGGTGAGTAGTTGCATGAGCTCCTGGTGCTGCTGACTAGTTCACACATTTGCACAGCTTGGTAACAGTGAAGGGACAGCTCATAAAGAAGGCAGTTGTTGGATTTAATCTCTGCCACACCAAATTCCTGTTGGTGAATGAAGATGTTAATTCCTAAGAAGATCTGATCTTTTGAGTTTTTGTGTTTTGGGCTGACCGGCTGTCTCTGACTAATAGCGCTCTGCAGAGATTGCATTAACTCTGACAGTTTGCTGTTTCTTTTATGTTTTATGTGATAATGAATATTTGCATTGTTATTTCTTTTCAAGTCAAAACAATGATGATTTTATAGTTTTTTTTAAATTCAGAGGTACCATTATTGAACAAATTGAAACCTCTGCTCTAGAAATTTTTCCATTGTTTTGAAAGGAGAAGAGGTAATAACAGACTTTATTTTAAAAACTTTTTTCTGAACTAAAGCATATAATTCTTTGCTATTTCAGGGAACCAATCTTCCGCCTTCAAGGCAAATTGTACGAGCTAAGTTCTGTAAGCTTTACTGTTGCTTTTTCATTTAGCTTCCCAAGGGCACAGTTTGTCTTTAACTGATTAACTCAACTAGCGCTTGCTACTAATTTTTTTAAACTTAGGTTGTCTTGTCCGTAACACTGTATCATTGAAATAAAAATCCTCTTAAGAGGGTTCATCCCTTCACTGCTAATAACTTGCTGTGATTGAAAGGTATGAACTAGTAAACTCTAAAATGCTGTAGTAATAAACCCTTAACACTGTGGGTGCTTTGATATTTCTCTAATTTTAATGGGCCTTAAAATAATTAAAATCATTAATGATCTTCATCTCTGTCCCTTTATGCTATGTTGTTACAAGGTGTAAGCCTTTCTCTGCAACTTGTATGATAATATTTCCAATAAATGTAGTTGGTGCTTCTAAAAGGTGGGTGAATATTAAACATCTGATTTTGATGTATTTGTTGATAAGCCTACTCAATTACAATTATTTGTATTTATTAAAAAAATAAAACAAAACCCAAATTACATCAATTGCTATCTTACATGGCTTTAAAGTTGAATCTTTTAAAATCAGATACTGTATCTTCACTTTATGGAAGTGTAAAGATACTGTCAAATTACTGGCATAGGCATTAAAAAACCCCAAAAAACCAAAAAACATTACACTATCATTTTTACCACAGATGAAGCAGCCTTAAAGTCTTTCTTCCAATCGTGCTCAAGTTGAGAATGAGATTGGAGCATGGGCCAATTATTTGCCTCATGATGTTTTGGAAGAAACAGTCTTTGAAACTAGGCATTCCTGGGTTCAGATTCTGCTCTGTCATTTAGTAGCCATGTGACCTGGAACAAATTGAACCTGAGTTTGCTCAGTTGTATGATGAGAAGAATGAAAATATATCTGTAGGATGATTGTGAGAATCAGAAATAATTTACATAATGAGGTTTGCAGCTGGGTACTGGTACTTATGGGTACTAGTACTTACGCCTTGCAAACAGTATTTACCTTGCTCTCAGCAGGTAGGTGCTGTTCTTGAAACTTTTGGGAGAAAAAATATAAAATATAAGAGAATTTAAAAAGTTATAAAATGAGAACCATGAAACATTTGGGAAAATTAGAAGGTATGGCAAATTATTCTGATGATTGCAATGCCCAGATTAAGGCTTGATGTGTAACGGATTTATTTATAAAACTTTCCTCATGGTCAGAAGCTCTAGCTCATAGAAGTTTATACTTATTGGAAAAGCAATAGTATAGTGGCATAAATGCATATTTTAAATCAGATCTGAAAGGAAATTCAGAACAGTTTTTAATTATATATTGCTTCCAAATGCTGAAATAATGCTAATTGTGTTTCTGTGACTTTACTTTTGCTGAGTGCTTCAAAGCCCACACATTATGTAAGTCTTAAAATTCAAGATAATAGAATTGGGTGAGTCTTAGAATACAGATCCCTACCGAAAACCCTTGGGGCCAGATGTGCCTTTCATGTCAGCAGAACTTCATGGATTTTGGAAAAAAATTATATTGCATACATCATATATTACCCAATGTTCCTGTGGGGTCAGAGGCAACACCCATTAATTAAACACGTTATGTTTCTGCAGTAAAACAAATAAACAGTCACACTAAGTATATTAAATGAGAGATAAACATTTTCATGTTGGGTTAGATTTTGGTGCAAAATTTTTGTTTTGTTTGTTTTATTCACTTTTAATTTTTTTAGACAGGGGGAGAGAGAGGTGGGGGAGGGGCAAAGGGAGCGGGAGAGAGAAAATGTTAAGCAGGTGCCAGGCCCAGCTCAGAGCCTCACTCAGGTCTCAATCTCAGGACCCTGAAGTCATGACCTTAGTCGAAATCAAGAGTCGGCCACTTAACTGACTGAGCCCCCCAGGTGCCCCTATTCATTTGTTTGTTTTAAAACAAAAATCTTTTACTTTGCAAGTAAGAGGTTATGAACCTGAATATCTTATATTCCAGGATCAAATTCAGTAATTACATGCAATACAGTATATTTTAGAGAATCTTTTATTGTTTTTTGCTGCTTAGCAGGAATGAACTATAATTACTGAAACAATTTTCTTTATGAATCTGAATGTCTGAGGTTGATTTGAATTTGTATAAAAAGTTTTTGCCTATTAAGAAGCTCAAAGCTGGGGACCCTTGGAGCCTCGTCTCTTAACTGATGCTGACTTTTACTGTTGGCGGGGCTGAATACCCTGTACTATCCCTATAGGTGGTTCATCCATTCTGATATTCCCTTAGGGCTCCTGGTTGTAGGAGACTCTGCCATACAGAGTCTGCTCTGAAATATTTTGGAAGGAATTAAGGAAAGTAAAACTTCTCTTTAAAGACAATCCCATTCATTTTTGGCTGCTTAGAAGTTTGTCAGCTTGAAAGTTCTACAATTGGTGTCAACATTTGCCCCAAAGAATGTGAGCACACAATTAGTTGAAAGTTGCACTGCCCAGTAATTTAAATGTAACCTTCATTCATCCCTTCACTCATCAAATATGTATTCAAAACCTATGAGTACGAAAAACTGTGGTAGATGTTTAGAACAAAATGATGAGTACATCATGGGTCCTGTCCTCGGGGACCTCACAGCCCAGTGGGGATGATGGTAAGTAAGCAAATTGAAGTCGGCCTCCTTTTTCAAGGCTAGCTCCTTCTAATCCTTCAGGTCTCTGAAATGTCACTTCTGGAATAGACTTGCCCTGGCCATCAGATCTAAAATCATCTTCCCTCCCTAATGTCTCGATGTTATCTACTATCTTCTTACCTTGTTTATTTATTTTTTCATCTTCCTTTACTAAGACCTAAGCTCCATTAAAGCTATTTATTTTTTATGTGTGTGATGCGGAAAGCCATGGGGTAGCATTGTAAGGTTTTAAGCACAATCATAACATTTTAGCAAGATCATTCTCCCTATAGGTGAAAGGTTCTGAAGGGCGGACAAGGTTAGAAAAAGGAGACGAGTGAGCAGGCTATTGCAGACAAGAGATTATGGTGACCTGGGCGTGGCAGTTTGTGCTGGATTTGAGGAGAAGCTGATGCATTCAGGAGGGTTTGTGACGAACCGGATGTTGAGGAGAGGGCTGGGCATGGTCAGCAGCACTGTTTAGATACCTGATTTAGGCACAGGTGAGATAGTGGTGCTCTTCATGGAGAAAGAAATATGGTGAGAAACTCAGATTTGGATTCAGAGTTAGGAAGGGTAGATACGTTGCGTATGAGTCACTGTGGGAGACAGGAGTAAAAATGTCCACAGGGATGTCGAATAAAATTGTCTAGAGTTGAGAAGAGACAGAGAACTATTTATTCCAAAGGTAGTAGGGAGCCATTGAAGGGTTTCCAATTGGGGAGGGATATCATTTGACTTGTATGGTAGAAAGATCCATGTGTCAATCACATGGGATGATTTGGAAGAGTAAAACTAGAGATGTGGAAATTAGTGAAGATGTTTTTGAAGTAATTCAGGTAAAATACAAATGTTGGTAAGCAACAGGTATGTAGAAGGGACAGATCCAAAATACATTTAGAAGGTGAGAAGAGTTATAAGCAGTTGTGGAGTTGGGAGGAGGGTTATCTTTCCAGGCTATGGCTAAGAGGATCCACTGACAAAGGGAATGCAGGAGAAGGAGAAGCAGATTTCAGGGGAGATGAGAGAAGGTGGTGATTTCAGTTTCAGATACATTTTTTTTGTGCCTACTGAGATGTCAGTAGAGTTGAGGTTCAAGACTTGTCTAGACTGGAGATATGTTTTACAGCCATCAATATATACATGGTAGTTGAAGTCAAGGGAGTATATGAAATTGCCTCCAAGGATAAAAGCATGGAAGAAAATACTGGATTTAAAGGATAATGGAGAAATAAGAGTTGGGGCAGAATGAGGAACTGAAAAGGAGTCTCAGAAGTGAAAGAGAGGTAGGAAAACTTGGAGAGTAGTAGTACAATGAGAGCCAAGGGAAGAGATTATTTCAAGGAGGGAATGGCTAATTAGTAATAGATGTTTCCTAGAGTTCAAGAGACACTGAGGAAGTTGTCAAAATACGTGGAGTGGTAGAAGGTCCTGTGCGATACTGGGGATCACCTGAGGCTGCACTAGTCCTTTTGGTCTTGTGAATTACTCTCCTACTCTACAGCTAGAAGGTAGCATTACTCTGGTACCTTACAGCTCAAAGGTCGCATAAAACTGAGAAACCAGACAATGGAATTGATATCCTCAGCTGGGTTTTTTCCAGGGAAGCAGCAAATAAAATCAAGAGAACAGAAGGGCTAAAGTTTTGAAAAGAGAGGTTGAAATAAAGGATTGTATAATCTCATATGAATAATTTCGATTGATGTATTAGGACATTAGTCAGGACAGGTCTACCAAGTAACAAGCAACCCCAGAATTTCAGTAGCTTAGTATAATAACAATTTAATTCAATGAAGGTCATTCCAGTGAAGCTGGTGGCAGGGGTGGGGGACTTCCCTGCTTTACATGATCAGTCATGGACTTTAGAACCCTCTTTATTCTTCCAGCAGATGGGAAAGAGAAAGAAGCTTGAGGGAGGGAAGGGTTTAAGGACCAGCCTGGAAGTGTCACACATGTTTTGCGTTCCTGTTCCATTGATTGACCAGAACTCAGTCATTTGGCCTCACCTAATTACAGGGGAAACAGAAAAATATAATCTGAACTTGTGCCCAGAGTAAAGAAAAGACAAAAGATGGTGTTGACTAAAAACTGAAAGGAAATGAGCAAGCCAGAGCACTGGGGAGTTTACTGAACTTGGAGAAAAAGTGTACAGTAGTCCCCTTTTATCTGTGGGGGATACATTCCAAGACCCCCAGTGAATGCCTGAAATGTGGGTAGTACCAACCCCTACATACATATTTTTTTTCCATACATACATACCTGTGATAAAGTTTAATTTATAAATTAGGCACAGCAAGAGATTAACAATAATAGCTAATAATAAATTAGAACAATTATAGCAATATACTGTAAAAAAAGTTTTGTGGATGTGGTCTCTCTCAGAATATCTTATTATACTGTAGTCATCCTTCTCGTGCTGACAAGGGATGATAAAATGCCTATGTGATGAGAAGAAGTGAGGTGAAAAACACAGGCACTCTGGCGTGGCGTGGGGTACTACTGACCTTGTGATGATAAGTCAGACGGAGGATTGTCTGCTTCTGGGCTACAGTTGACAGCGGGTAACCAAAACCACAGAAAGTGAAACCTCAGATAAGGGAGGACTTAACATACCAGGATGAAGGGGAAAATGTGATAGGGTTGGAGGTTGAAGTCAGTGAGTGGGACGTTGTATCTCAAGGTGGGCAAGAGAATGCATGCCCCCTAAAGGTCAGAGAAGTTATTAGAATAAGAAGGAACAGACACCAGAGGAAGGGAATGACAAATGATAACTGCAGATATTTGTAGAACATTGTTTGTCCTCAGAAGGTGTGTGTGGCTGAAGAGAAATGGGGATGAAATTTCATGGATTTAAGGTGTAGGATATATTGAAGCCAGGAGGATTATATTGCTGATAATCTATTCTTTTAGTTACAAGAATCTAGGGCAGGAAGAGACAGCTGCCATGCTCGTTGGCCCAGACTGCATCCAATTAGGAAGTACTCAGGAAGAATTGTACAATTAGGAAGATTTTTTCTTTACACAGGGAGCAGAGCAGGTGCTTGCAGGAGCCTGAATATCAGGGTACCTCCCAGTCCTGGGCTTCTTGTCTGTTTTGTTTTCCATCAATGTGCCTTCTACTGCTAACTTTAGACTGGAGTCTGAAATTTAGCTTTCCCAAAGTTACAAGTCTCCAGACAACTGGATTCCCAAACTTGAATTGTTGTCTGCAAGCTGAAGAGACCTTTCTTAACAGAACAGGGTTTTGTTCCTCCCTACTTTCTTGAAATCTAGTCTCTTTTCTGTAGGATCCCCTACAGATCTCAAAAAGTTGTTGACACATCCCAACATCCTGAAATTTGCCTAGGAAGTCCCCTAGTTATTCAACCTCTGTAAGTACATGGTTTGAGACCAATGTTAAAAGAGGTGAGAGTTTGCTCAGCTAATTCATAACTGGTTAAGAAAGATTGCCAAATTCCTAGGCTACAGCAGAACCTGTAGCCCAGCCCTCTCTCCTCCTCCCTCCGTTCAGCTAATTCTACCTTTCAGGGTCTGCCACTCAACTCCCACCCTCACCTGACTTTCTGGTATTAACGTCTAGATCAGGATTCTTCCAGGTGTAAATTTCAGAAAAATTTAACGGACACGAACTTGGGAAAAAAGTGACTTAATTAGTTTGCATGTCTGAATATTTCAGAAATAAAGTTAAGAACTATTTAACCCATGGTTCAAACAGTGTCAGAATGAACTGGTTTCATGAACCATGACGAACTGTTTGAGCCCTTTCCATGTTTTGCTTCTGCTTTGCTGTTGGCTCTGCTCTTGGGTCCCACAAGAATGCACTATGACAGCTATCAGCCCCTAGGGGATTTCCTGCTTTGAATCCAGCAGAAATAAATGAGTCTTCCTCCCAGAGGTTTCAGAAAAACTTCCGAGGTTCTCTCTGAACAGGCTTGGATCTGCGCTCATTTCCGAACCAATTACTGTGGCCTGAGAGTGAAGTGTTGTGATTGGCCTAGGCCGGGTCACGTGGGCTGAGACGTGGGGCTGGGCTGGGCTCCTCTGACAATAGTCGGAGCTGTTGTTGGAAGAAGAGAGAATAGACACTGGAGGATGTGTGTCAGAGGTGATGGCTACAGGTACTTTGTTGAGCACTGTTTGTCTTCCCCACAATTTAATTTGGATGATAGGATTCTTAGGTATATTGTCTTAAAGGAATATAACATGGTTAATACTGCATTAAAACCCTGTGGTTCACCTTTACTGATTAATGATTTTTTTCCTGTTCATCCTCTGACTTTCTCTTCCTTTCTTCTTCCTCTTTCTTTCTTTCCAAAAAAAAAAAAAAGCAAAACAAAACAAAACAACCGAAACCCCAAAAAACAACACTATTTGTATTGACTATATTCAGCTGAGAGGTAGCATAGTACATTGGTTCTTCAGAGCTGGAATTCGGAAGCCACTGTGTGGCCAGGAGCAAATTGTTCAACTTCCTGTTCCTCAGGTTTCTAAATAAGGTGATAAAAATAGTAACTGCTTCATGAAGTTTTTGTAAGTATTAAATGAGATAATACAAGTTAGGTACCTACAACAGGGCCTGGCTGGTGATAAGCCCTATATAAAGTACTTGTTATTGTTGTTGTTGCTGTATATTTGTATTACTCTGTTAGTGTTCAAGAAAGATAGTAAGATAATTGCTTTTATTTTCTAATTGAGCCTCTCTTCCCTTGGAAGTGGGAAGATTGCTACAAAGAAACAATGAATTCTGCATATCCATAATTTTTGAGGACAGCTTTCTGAATACAGAACAAGAAAAATACCCTCCACCCCAATATTCTAATAAGCAGTTTAATGTATTTTTAAATAGATATTATAAATTTTTAGGACCACTTGGCACTTCTTTATCAAGTTCTTTTAATTGAAAGTACATTAAAAGACATTATTTGTAGGAAGAATTGAATTTTTGCTCTCTCTATTGATCTTCAGGGTTGCCAGTTTTAATGAAAACTCTGTCAATGTTATACTGGTGTTTTAGTGCTTTATTGTTGTGTTTTTAGAAGAAATAACTCAATAAGTAAAAATTATCAAAGATTTGTGGCAAGATATGCCTTAAAGAATGTATGATGCTTATTTTTATTTTTATACCAGATGCCCCTTATCAGCAAAGAAATGTAAATATAATTTTTTTAGATATAGTGGGTTGCATTTCAGGAAACATTTCTAAAATCGTACAATTCAAGTCAGTGGGAATATACCTTGGCATGCCAATATGTGCATATATCACAACTGTTTTAGCAGGTATCATATGTGTAAAATGAGATCTGTCATTACTAGCTGTGCTTCTTTCCTGTCAGGAGAACATAGTGTTGTTTGTTGCCATTTAGTCTGATATTTAAATTTTTAAGTTTATAAACTAATTCTGAGACTGCCATTTTCTTTGGTGTATTAGTTTTCTAGGGCTGCTGTAACAAAGAACCATAAACTGAGAGACAGAAAACAAGAGAAATGTATTCTTTCCCGGTTCTGGAAGGCTAGAAGTCTGAAATCAAAGTGTCTTTAGGGTCATGTTCCCTGTGAAGGTTCTAGAGAATCTTTCTTGCCTCTTCCTGGCTGCCAACGGCTCCTGGCATTCCTTGGTTTGTGGCAGGATGACTCCAGTCTGCACCTCCATCTTCTTACGGCTTCTTACCCTCTGTGTGTGTCTGTTTCTGTGCCCTCTTCTCTTCTAGGGACACCAGGCATTGGATCTGGAGCCCACTCTACTCCAGCATGGCCTCACCTTAACTAATTACATCTGCAAAGACCCTATTTCCAAATAAAGTCACATTCCGAGGTTCCAGATGGATATGAATTTTGGGAGACAGTAGTCAACTCACTACACTTTGGCCACTTGCAGATTTTCTTTTCTTCTTTTTTTTTAAATGGCTGATTATAATAATATTTTATGTGGAATTTAGCCCTACAGGATGCTGATGCACTTTAATGGTTTATTAAACCAAGACTTTATAAATTGGACCATTGGAGCTTTAAAAGCTATTTTCTTTATTATTCTGTTTTGAGAAAATAATAGCCTTGTATTATTGAGATAAGACAGAGCTATTCTATCCTTCTGCATAGTGCCATTAAAATATCATTTTGATTAATTGGATTTTTTTTTTTAAGGATTGCTTCTTGAGAATTTATCTATTTTTCTCTAAAGTTTGTAGCATACAAATAATTCATCATGAGGGGAAAAAAGGAAACATGGAACGCTTTTAAGTGATAATATACAAACTCCCTTTTTCCTCATTTCATCTTCTGCCTTGGCTAATGTGCTCCCCAGTGTTACCCCACCCCTCAAGAGAGGGCAGGAGTGCAGGGGAGGGCAGAGAGGAAACCAACAGACAGACGAATATGGCGTGAAGCTATAAATCCATCTTAAGATTTGGGAATTTGCATTTTCAAAATCTACCGAGTAGGAAAGTTGTATTTACTAAAAAAAGTAAAGGGATGAATGGCTGTCCACTCTTATCAGTTCTCTAGAAATTGTGATAGTTAACATGGATTAGTTACAGTGTTTTAGGTTTGGTTTTAGCTACTTCATGCCTTAACTCTAACTGCTCCCAACAACCCTGTGAGGTAGGTGCTCTGATTACTCCGTCTTAATCTCCGTTTTACAGATACGGAAGCTGAGGCAGGGAGAGACTAAGTAATGTGTCCAGTGTTACAGTTTCTAAATGACAGCATCAGGATTCAAATCCAGGCAATTTGATTCTACTCTTTGTTCTCTTAATTGTACTGTTTAGCCACTGTTTCTAACAGGTTGTAACTTCCATCAAGAATCTCACTCGTCCAATTATAGCAAGTAGCATCACTTAAATCCATTCACTGTTAATTTTGTTTATTCCTTAAATTTGTTCTTAATCTAAAGCTGATTGATCCTAAATAGAGTGAACTTAGGTTTGTATAAATTAATCTGACTGTGGTAGTCAGTTTGGGTTGCTGTAACAAAATATCATAGACTGGGTGACTTAAACAGCAAACATTTATTTTTCACAGTTCTGGGGGCTAGAGTTCTGAGGCCAAGATGCAATTGTGGTCGAGTTCTTGGTGAGGACCCTCTTCCTGGTTATGTTCTCACATGGCCTTCCTTGGTACACCATGGGAGATGGATAGATCCGGTGTCTCCTCCTCTTTTTTTTTCTCCAAAGTAGGCTCCATGCCCAATGTTGGGCTTGAACTCATCGCCCTGAAGTCAAGAGTCACATGCTCTACCAACTGAGCCAGCCAGGTGCCCCTCTCCTCCTCTTTTTATAAGGGTATTAATACCATTATGGAGGCTCTACCCTCATGACCTCGTCTAACCCTAGTTACCTCCTAAAGACCCCACCTCCTAATACCATCCCATCGGAGGTTATAGTTTCAATATATATATTTTGGGGGGAATACTAATGTTCACTTCATAACACTGATTAACAATGAAAAACTCTAATAGCTGTTAGAATGTGTTTCCTCTTTTCCTTCAAATCAATGAAAATGAGGGGCCAATCAATAGCTTATAAAATATAATCATTTTTATTTTAATAAAATAGAGAATAGAATCTGTGAAAGCCACACCTAGTGAAATATATGGTGTGCTAATCTGTTCTGCATCTTTTAAAATCTGGACTTTCATTTGGAATAGCATTTAATGTATGCCTCATAATTTTTTCCAGAAAATACACAGATGTCCTTCCTGTATTTTTACAGCCAAGTTACATCTTAATTAAAGGTTTAGGGCTTAAAATCCGTGAGGAGAAAAACCTACCTACTCAAAATTACCCTGAAAAATGTCTTTAATGGGCAGAATCTCGCCCTGCATTTCAGCTGTGGTCTTTTCTTGGGGCGGTAGAAGCTTCGTCTTGTTTCTTCAGGGAAAAGGGCACCTGAGCAGACTAAGTGCTTCTCCTCTTTCCTCTCTACCGCTAGCTGTCTCACAGGTACCCCTTCCCTCCCTGCTTCCCCTTTGTTCCTCCCTCTGTCCCTTTTGTCCTCTGCCTTTCTCTACGCCCCCCCCTTTTTTTTTAACAAAGCATGATGTGTTTGATTCCCAGTTAAGTTAAATGCCTGATTGATTTGGATTCTCTGGAATTTTTATAACATTTAAACATTTTATTTTCTCTCACTATTATTTTATTAGCCACCGTAATTTTGGATCTGAATGTTCCCCTGAATTAACAGATAAATGACATCTTAGTGTCTTCCTGTTTATGACTATTTTCAATGTTTATGGACATTGGGATTGTATCATTTCCTTGGTTCTGAATGAGTAGCTCTCCCTGTTTTCATTTCCATTTCTTTAATCTCCATTCCACATCTCAGAGAAGTTTCCACTTTATTTTCCTACACAGGCACCTAAATGGTAGAGGGGTTCTGCAAGGGTTGCTACCTCAGCCAACACCAGAAGTTGCTGGTTTTCTTCCTCAGCCAAGCCTGTGATAGCCCCGCACTGGCCACCCTGCCCTCCCACTCTCCATCCCTTACTGCTTCTGATTTCAGGCCTGGGGAGCACCACTCTTAGCTCCTGACGTCCCACCCCCGTCTACTGTGGCTTCATTGCAGTAAGGTTGCTCACATTCCCATCCCTCACCAGTTAGCTCATCATCTGGTCTTTTGGCCACAGAGACTTCTTAAGTAGTTTGTCAGCATAGAGCTCTTACTCTAAAACGACAGAAATTGCCCCTCAAGTGTTTTTTGTTGTTGTTCAAGCCTTCCCTTATGTGCACTATATAGCTAATTTATTTTTTTTTTAATTAATTAATTTATTTATTTGAGAGAGAGTATGTGCAGGAGAGGGACAAAGGGAGAGAGAGAATCTCAAGCAGACTCCCTGCTGAGCGTGGAGCCCAACATGAGGCTTGATCTCAGGACCCCAAGATCATGACCTGAGCTGAAATCAACAGTCAGACGCTTAACTGACTGAGCCACCCAGGTGCCCCTATAGCTAATTTAGCACAAAGTTTCAATGTAGTATATGATTTTGAAGCCATAATTTTCATTTGTAACACAAGAAATATATTATGAACACATATTAGTTGTGAAAAAATTAAGTAATGCTGGTCAAGTAGATATAGCCTTGATTCTCACCCCATCCCACTCACCTCCATAGTTATAACCTCTTTTATCATTTTAGAGTACATATACGTACGTATGTATACACCCAAACACACACACACACGCGCGCGCGCGCACACACACACACACACAGAGTTTGTGATTTAAAAAGTGATCACAAATATTTTACATATTTTACACTATAGTTATAAGCTCCACAAAGGCAAGGACTTTTGTCTCTTTTGTTCATGGATGGATCTGTAACACTTAGAACCTGCCGTAGAATAGATGCTTAGCAAATATATTTGAACTTACTTTATCCACTTAATGATATGTCTTAGAGATTTTTCCATGTTAATACACAGAGAGAAGACAACTAAACTACTTTTATGGGTATATAGTGTTATTGTACACTTGATCTTAGCCAAAAGGCCAGGAACCAATTATAGTGTTATTGTACATTGCACAATGTAGATGTGCCATTCTTAATTTAATGATCCCCCTGAGGATAGGATTGTTTTGTTTCCAGTTTTTCCTAAAACAGCTGAACCAGTTTATAGACCCTACAACTATATACGTGAGAACCTGACTTTCCAGCACTGGATAATTATATTTTATATAATTTTGGATAAGTTGATGAAAACAATAATACATTACTTTGGCTTGCATTTCACTCATTACAAGTTATAAGTTATACAGCATTTAAAATATTTAAAAGACTGGGCTGGTTCATTCGGGAGAGCACGTGACTCTTGATCTTGGGGTTGTGAGTTTGAGCCCCACGTTCGGTGTCGACATTACTTAAAAATAAGAAATCTCAGGCGCCTGGGTGGCTCAGTCAGTTAAGTGGCTGCCTTCGGCTCAGGTCCTGATCCCCGGGTCTTGGGATCAAGTCCCACATCGGGCTCCTTGCTCAGCGGGGAGCCTGCTTCTCCCTCTGCCTGCTGCTCCTCCTGCTGTACTTGCTCTCTTTCTCTCTCTCTCTCTCTCTCTGTCAAATAAATAAATAAATAAAAATCTTTTAAAAAATTGAAAAAATCTTTAAAAAAATAAGTAAATGAGATATTTAAGAGACATTTATATCCCTTCTATGAAATGTCTGATTGTGTCTCTTTGCCCATTTTGAAGGGACTGTTACATTATTTTCTTACTGGTTTTAGGATTTTTTTTTAATAGGCTGGATATTATGTATTATATATGGTGCACATATTTTCTGCTTGTCTGTCACTTGACTTTAACTTTATTGTATATTGTGAAACAAAAAGTTATAATTTTGACCTAGACAAATTTTTCAATTTTTGCAGCATTTATATTTTATCTTGCTTATACTTTCTTCTGATAGTTTTATAGGTCTTTTTAATTTAGCTATATGAAAATGAAATTATTTTCCTGCTGTCTACATACTTCTGTCCTTTAAACCTCAGTCATTTATGTCTATAATTTACTAGTGAGAGAAATATTTTTCATGTGTATTGACCACTAGTATTCTTTTTTCTGAATGAACTGTTCATGCCTTTGCTTATATTCTCTTTGAAATTTTTTATACTTTTTTGATTCATAACAGAATTTTTATATAATTATGATATTGATCATTTGTTGTTTTGTTAACAAGTGTTTTTCCCATTAACTTTTGTTATGTTTTGATTTTACTTACAAGGCTTTTGAGGTAAAGTTTTAAACATATTTTGTGGTAATATCTATTGCTCTTTTTCTCTAATTTTTTTTCCTACTGCATTTATGTTTGGGAAGGTGGTATCCACCTCAAGAACAGTTAAATATTTACCCATGTATTTATAGCATTTTCATGAAGCCATTATTGACATTTGTCTCTGTAATCCATTTGGGATTTATTACAGCAGAAGGTAAGGCACTAATTTGGGGAGCAGAGTGTAGTGTTAAGAGCATGATGGATTCTGAAGCCTGACTGTCAAGCTACTCAATGGCTCTCTATGCCTTAGTTTCCTCATTTGCAAAAGGGATGTGATTATTGTATCTACCTCTTAGAGTTAAGGTGGTTAAATGCATTTGTTTATGTAAAGCACTGAGAACAGTGATTATTGGCAATGACAGTAATAATAAATAATTATTGTTAAAATTTTATTCCAGAGGAGCAAATGTCCAAATATAATTGTTTGAATGATCTATCCCATCACTGTTAGATTTGTACTTGCTTGATCATGTAGTAATGTCAACAATAATAGTAATAATCATAGCAGCTCATATTATTTGAAAGCCTCCTCTGTGGCTAGGTATTACACTAAGTGCGTTCCTTACATTTCTGCAACAATCATACAAATTAGGTTCCATTCTTTCTTCCATTTTATAAATGATGTAACCAAAGCTTAGAAAAGTTAACTAGTCCACCCTAGGTCATACAGGGGATAAATGGCAGAATCCTGACTTCAGTCCAGGTCATGGATGAACTCTTATCCTAGGATCTGTATCTGGGTTTTGTATCCTGTCCCAACATTTGTTGATTTTCGTACAGTGACCCACTTTTAAATTATTGCAGCTGTCTAATACATTTTAATGTCTGCTAGGTCATTTCCTTTCATTACTTCTCTTTTTCAAAAATGTCTTTAGCTTTTGTAGATAACTCATTCTTCCAGTTGAAGATTAAAATCTTGTCATATTCCAACTACAATTCTATTTGAATTTTGATAAGATATTTGTAAAGACCACAAATTAATATGGGAAGAAGTCATATTTTCTCACATTCTTTTATTTTATCCAAGCAGATGGTGATTCCTTCAGTTTATTATAATTTCCTATTTTTCCCTTAATATAAGTAAATTCACATTTATTGTTAAAATATAAAATAACTTGGAAATACCATTATGTTATAATATGAAAGGGGTGTTTTTTAAGTACACGTTCCAATTATTTATTACAATGTGGAACTATTGATTTTTAAGCACTTATTTTGTATTAGTGGAATTGACTAGTTTCTCTAATAGTTTTTCACTTAATTATAATTTTTATCTTACCTGTTTGTAATGGGAATGTTTTTATTTAATGGGAATGTTTTATTTAATAGGAATGAATGTTTATTACCATTTGATGTTGGCTTTTAGTTTAAAATATATTTATTGTGATAAAGAAGTTAGTCTATTCCTCTGTATCTGACATTCTCGCTCAGAAATGAGCGTTTAATTGAGATGATTACGCTCTTACATATTGAACAAATTATGTATTTGTTATATTGATAGATTTGCTAACCATCCTTGCTTTCCTAGTATAAGTCCTATTTGGTCATTAGGCGGTGATTCTCTTGCCATTGAATTAGTTTTCCTGTTATTTAATTGAAGATTAGTATATTTTGCCTATGACATAAAGTTATTCTTTACAAAAATAAATGAGTATATTTATAAATTAATGACATAGAAGACAAATGAATATGCAATACTATTGAAATTCCTACTGAAAGAGAAATGTCACAGAAATTGAGGAGTAAAGGATATTGTGTGTCTTATTCCTGATCATCTCAATTTGCTTGATAAAACAGGAGGCTGGGGTGTTTGCTGACCCCCTGGGAGTGAGAGTTACACGGGAGCCTTAAGGAGATGGTGAAATTCAGTGTCGTTACCAAGGGAAATTGTTAAGAGAAGTGAAAGAACTTTCAGCCCTTGGCCAGTTTACATGCTGAGACTCTAGTGTAGAGACGCTAAATTCTGTATTTGTTATACTGAGAGAATCCCAGTTCCTTCAATTTAGCAAATTAAGAGATTAGCAAAAGAAAAATTAGACAGCTTCAGTGACTACAAAAGGTGTCATGGGATATTTTTTTGTTAGTCATGAAGTCCATGTTCTATACCTGAATGTCCTTTGGAAAGGATGTCACTGGTTCACTCTCACAGTGAAAATAGAAGGAAGCTGAGAAATTTTTGTATATATTTCCGATGGAGCTCTTTTGTTATTTTTGTTCATTGCTTCCCATTTTGAAATCAAATCCACCCAAGTATGTCCCCAGTTCACCATGACCAAGGCAAATTGTGGTTTCTGTCCCCAAAGCATGAATCATTACATACTCAATGCATAACATTTCAGAACCTTTCCTGAGTCAGAATGTTTAGCTCAGGATCCTCAAAATACAGACATCTTTACATTCTTAAGATATTTCACCCAAGAGAATGCTCAGATATATACTCATAGAAAGGAAAGCTCATGTTGACCATGTCCGTTAGGTAGGGGAGGATCTGGAGGTCAGCCTGCGGGCTGTCTTCTGGGGATCACTGCAGATTTGCTTTACCTTGAGGCTCATTGTCAAGGCATCTAAATGTCAGAGCATTAATCCCAGCATTAGTGTAAATTGCCAGGACATTTTATCATTATTTTTAAAATTTTGTTTTGTAATGAGATAATCCCATTTGAGAACAGTTTTATTTTTTTTCTCAAAAAAGTATATATCTTCTAATCTTAGGGTCTCATATTTCCCAGATTGTAGCTATACATGTCAGTTCAAAATTCTGTTTGCCATAAATCCCTCATCCCTTCATGGAGTCCCTCTTTATCTTCTCTCTGCAGGCATTTATTTCAGTGAGCAGGTCTCTCATAGCTTCTGTGGAATCATATTAACTTTCCCTTGAGAGTAGTTTGGATGTGATTGTGATTTTTTTTCATACTGAAATTTCATCTTTACATGAAGTCAGTGGACATAGGTTTAGTAGTACACATTGGTCTCTCATGTGTAGTTTGAATTATGTGAAAGGCCAGAGCAATTCCGAACATGAACATGGCATAACTTTGTTTGTTTATATATTTAAAGAACAGGGAGTGTTTCAATTCACTGTCTTCTAATGATGCTAATATTTAGCATTATTGAGTGCTTTTAGGGCCTAAGCCTTAAAACCAAGGTTTCTACATAGATTGTCTCATCGAATACTTTCAAGAGCTTTATGAAAGTTTGGTTATCATTGTCCCCATTTGATGGATGAGTAATGGAGTGCTGGGTTTTTACTCTGACATTATATTATGAAAATTGCCAAATATACAGAAGAGCTGGAACGATAGTACAGTGAATGACCATATATACTTACTATCTCTAGATTAGGCAGTGGTTAACTTTTGGTCATTTTTGCTGTATCTCTCTGTGTGTGTGTGTGTGTGTGTGTGTGTGTGTGTGTGTATGTGTGTGTGTGTGTGTGTATGTTTGCTATTTGAAAGTAAGTTGCAGGCATCATGACAGTTCATATCTGAATACTTCAGCTGCATTTCTTCAGAAAAAGGTCATTCTACTTTGTGTGCACACCACCCTTTTCTCACCTAAGAAAATTAGTGGTAATTTCTAATACTATCTATTGTCCTCGTGATTTAATTGCAGTACTCCTAATAGTTTGAAAGAGTTAATGCTGGTCTCAGATTTATCTGAAAAATCCTCAAAAGACCAATGTGGTTTATTTGCCTAGCAATATATTCCCTAATTATGTAAGTGCAGAAAAGACTTTTCAGAGGTGGTCTCTCTCTCTCTTTTTTAAGATTTTATTTATTTATTTGATGAGAGAGAGAGTGAGAGCAAGCATAAGTGAGCACAAGCAGGGGGAGTATCAAAGGGAGAGGTAGAGGGAGAAGCAGTCTCCCTGCTGACTAGGGAGCCCAATGCAGGGCTCAAGCCCAGGACCCCAGGATCATGACCTGAGCTGAAGGCAGATGCTTAACCAACTGAACCACCCAGGCATCCCTCAGAGATGATCTCTAAAACAAAATGTAGACATACAGAATTTTCACAAAACTAAGAAATAAAATATCTTACCCCTAAATTTACTATGACATTTTTTTGATTCAGCAACCAACCCATTCCCTACCCCAGGGAATTCCATTAGGTTGAATTTTACAAGTTGAATGTTCCATCTCCACGAAGTGAGTGTCCTAGTTTCATAATTGAACCTGAGTTCCTTGAAGCTTTGCACTATGCTTTCGCCTCACCAAATAATTGGCTGAAGTTTTTGTCCTGATTTCTGGTGAAGTTATTTACACTCTTAGCCGGCGATGAATGCTCCTGGGGCTAGATTATTTGATGCGCTGCCTTTTATATTGTCTGAATGGAGCACTACTTAGGAAGAGTGCCCATAAATAAAAATGACCTTGGGAAATATAAATATGAATATGAAATTCAGTCATCATCATAATGTAAGTCATTTCTAATGCCTGTGATTATTCTTTGTTTGCAACATAACATGACTTCTTTATCTATGGAGTTCTACCACCTCCAGCGCCTTTTCCAAGTTTTAATTCAAGTCTTTATTGACTTTTTATAATTGTCTTTTTTGAGTAAGCACTAACATAAAATGTTAGTATAATAGTAAGTCACTTTATTGTTTCCTGCCCCAGTCTACTAAAAATGATCTTCTTAATTAAGGTAAGAAAAGTTTTAGCGTGCATTTGTGCTCTCAGTTTATTTCTCTTCAAAAATCTCTAGCTTCTCCAGCAAGTCTGGTCTTCCTGTTGACCTGCTGTAAAGAGGAGGAGGGGAAAAGGAAAAGGAGGATTTGTTTTTGAGAACTCAACTATCTATAAATGACTTCCTCTTGTTTGGTACATCCACTCGCAGGGTTTCATTTTCAAACGCCTGGTTGCAGAATCCACGTCCTGGAGGAAGGAACCGTATCATCCTTCACTTATCCTGTGCACAAAGCTCGATCACTGCTCCGAATATTATCTCCTATCACTTCTGGCATTTCTTGTACTTCTCCTCTTCCTGAAGTTCATAATTCATGTCACTGATTTCCGGTGCATACGGAGTCAGATTTAGAAATATGAGACAATTTTAAAATTACAGATGCAAAGCCTAGCTGTTTGAGCCAACATCTGCAACTAGTTTACAGGATTAAGCAAAATAGCTGCTCTGGATGATTGATATTTACCAGGGCCTCTCCATTTTCCATCAGAAATCAAAATGACTGTTACTTATATGTTCTTAGGTTTTCAGTACAAGTCAGGATTTCATCTGTTAGATACCTCATTTTATTAAGTTCTCTCACAGAGTATCTTCAATTCAGCCAATTTTCAATTAGCCATAATTAAGGAGATCAAGAAGAATATGGGTTAATTAAAATCCACAAATAATTAAAACACTTTAACCAGATTCGAACACTCGCCTAAAACTTTTTGCAGAAATTACAAACAAGTAAAACATCTGATGTGGTTTTGCTTTGTTTTGTTTTGTTTTGGTGCAAACAAAAAAATCTGAACATGTCACTCCCTTGCTTACAACCACTCAAAAGTAATTCTTTACCTTTAGGATAAAGACCAACTTTAGCATCCATTTATCTGTTGTCTACTTCTAGCTCCTTCTCTTGCCCCTAGTACTCCCGAATTCTGTGCTGCAGCAACAGTGACCTTCAGTCAGTGCCCTCAGTGGTTCAGACTCTATTCCACCTGGGGCTTTTGATGTACTCTTTCTTGTGCCTGGAACATCTTTCCCATATTTTGCCTGAATAACATCTTCTCATTGTCCTTAGTTTAAACATCACTCCCTCAGGAGTAACCATCCCTGACTTTGACACTATTTTCAGCTCTCTCCTATATGTTCCCATAAGAACATGTACCTTTCTCACTCAGTGTCTGTGTATTTCCTTGTTTAATCTCCTTCACTTGCCCTTCAGCTCTGAGATCAGAGACAGTAGTTGCCATTTTCTCTGCTAAATTATCTGTGTCTCACTTAGAGCCCGCTCATGATAGCTGTCCAAAAAAATAACTGTTGAATGAAAAGAAAAGTTACATATTTTAAAAATCTAGAAGTAAATGGCCAGGTATATAAATTGCCTATAGAATAATGACATAAACTGTGAGGTTGACATTCAGGAGGGAACATCTAGAATACATTAAAACTGCTCATTAACTTTGAATGTTTCTTTTTGTCATCCAGAGGGGAAAAATGGATCTTAAGTTGTAGTCATTACTCACAGTTGTCATTTCAGGCTTGCCTATAGTGACTACTCAAGTTTCCCACCTAAATATGTCACGAGAAAAATAATGGAAACGATTTAAACTTGATTAACATTTAGAGCTACTCAGCCAATTATAAATTGTATTTGGACTCCAGCAGGTGCTGTTGTCATCTGAGATAGAAGAGTTCTTCATTTATCATTCTTGACCTTTATTCAGTAGATGTCTCCCAGACTGTACAGTATGCCTGCTATGTGTTTACAAAAAGCCCTTGGTGTTGGTACTGCCCCTGGTTTAGAGCTATTGTACCCATAATTTATTGACTAACCCATGATCTAGGGAAAGTATAATTATTCCAAAGGAGCAAAAAGCCCAATTACGTGACTGGGCTGACCAGAGTGGGTCTGCTCCTTGGTGAGCTGTAGACATTGACTGTCCCAGGTGGAGTTGCCTCCCAAGATTATTTCGATTGTACAAACAAGGAGATCATGGAAGAGTAATGTCCAAAGCCATGACTCCCCCAACAAGGGAAAAAAGGGTCCTTTTCTTAGGGTTTAGGATGAATATCCAGAGGGGTATTTTAACATTATAATGAGGCTGGGGTAACTGTTGGGCACTTCTGGCACTTTCTGATTTATCTGCACAGGCATCATCCTCAAATATTTCTTCTTCTGTTTTAGCGGTTCATTAGTTAGATTCTAAAAGGTGAGATTGACAATTAGGCAGAAGCTTCTTCTAGAAGTTTCCTGAATTCAGGGGGTCAGGCTGGTGATAGTCTCTACTTCACAATGATTCCTATGATTTATTGAACATTTACCAGATCCCAAACATTCTACCGAGTTGTTTATGTACATTCATCTCACTTAAGACTCACAGTATGTATTTCAGTTAGGAGTATTAGCTCCAATTTTCAGATGAAGAAAAAACGAGGATTGGTTCGAGTAAGTAACTTGCCCAAGTTCATACAGCTAGTAAATGGCAGAATTGATATACAAACTCGGAAAGCCCATGCTTTCAACCAAGCTATACCCTAAGTGGGAAAATGGAAGCAAAGCAAACACAATTGCAAGTAATTCAAAACAAGATGATGTAAGTGCTAAATTCGGATAATGAACAAAATAAAGGTCCAGAGAAGGAAGAAATCCTACTGGGGCTTCTTTATTATTCACTAAAATAGCATCATATCTTTTTCATTAAGTGTTATATTACCCAGAAACTGTGATATGTATTTAAACTTCTACCTGTCACTCTCTGGCATATTTGATTTCTTAACAATCACATTATAATAATAGCTACCACTCTTTGAGTGGCTGTTTTTATCAGGCGGTGTGTTAGGCACTTTGTTCCTCAAAACGCTTCAGCCTGACTGATCAAATAACAACTCATCTTGTTGCTTCTCTTCATGAGAAAATTGCCAGGATCTTTTTAATATATCTGTTTGATACACCTGTCTTCTCCATTGGCCCATTCATTTTTTTTTTAATTTTGGAAGAATGTTTTTCTGCATCTAGAAGATGTTGTAAAGGTATTGATTTATCAACATGAAATCAGAGTTGCCTGGGAGACCTTCTGCTCTGTCCCTTACGCACTCAGTCTGGCTACCTCCCCTCTCTGTGAAGCTGCAGAGCAGAGGCTTGGTGTGGTCGGGCAGCCAGCGTGTATTTATTAGTGGAGCTACACTGGCTGTTCAAATATTGAATGCTCTTATACCTGTTATTTAACTGGCGGCCCCCCCCCACCCCAGTGCCTGCCTATTATCAGAGATACTCCTCCTTAGTTAGAAATTAAAGGCAAAGGTCTAGTGCAGAGGGGGGCCTCCGGGACTCTGCTCTAGCACTGTGACCCCCACACCTTTTCAGATTGGTCAGGCTGGTGCCATACTAGCTGTTAAATACTTTGAATATTATCTCTTCAATAAATTCCCTGTTACCCAAATCAATTTGGGGCGGTATTTTTTGAATATATATATATTTTTTTACTTTGAATCTCACTTCCCCTTGCAGTGGCTTTTGACCTTTGCAGTCCATTCGTCTTATTAAAACATTCACGTCCATTGACTCGTGTGGACTCAGTATTCCCTGTTGTTTTCTCCTGGCTGCTCACCACTTGTGTCTGCCTTGTAGGTTCATCTTTCCCTGCCAGACTTCACATGTTGGCTTTCCTCCATGCATGGTTTGCCTCCTCTCCAGACTTGTTTTGCAAGGGCCCACTCTTGCTTTCTGTGCTGTGGCCACCTGCTCCCCCACTCCCACACCACACTCTTCAGGTTTTACTGCAAGTGTTAAAATTTTCAAGTACGTCTCTTTTTATATCCCACACAGGCCAGAGCTCTCTTGATATACTGAACCAATCCTTGGCAGCACCAACCATAGCTGTAATTGTACATTTGCCTGTGTGAGTCTTTGCTTCATGTCTATTCTCCCATTTGTCCATAAGCTCCTTGAAGTTCAGGGACTATGCATATTTTTTATTTTTATTTGGGGGGCTTATCCTTGTATTTTCACTGCGCTATCTGACACGTATAAGGTACTCCTTAATTCTCTATTAAATGACCTAATAAATATTTACTAAGGTGTTCTTTTCTTTCTTAAAGAAGCTTTCTGAATTATTTTTAGTAAAATATCCATATTCTACTCAGGCCTTACTAATTATGTGGTATCTTTTCCTTTTTGTGTGTATATTTTTGTCCTTGAATGTGAGAAATACATGACAAGTTTCGTTCTCATTCTGTTTTGTATCATTTGGAATCTTTTCCACATGGAGGGCTCCTATTAACTTCAAAGGAAGCTCTGCACATGGAAAAGATATGCAGGAAAAAAGTGAAAAAAGTAGAGCCCTGATTTTCATCATGGTTAATGGCCTGGATCTTGCGGAGGTTTGGGTGAGTAAACTCTGAGAATAAACAGCTGACTCTTAGTGAACTCTTCAGAAATAGTAGCGCATGTTGCAGAAACAACGCATAAACAGGCAACTGAGCAAATTCAGGGATATGATGAGAAGGGGAGAAATTCTTCAGGAGTAATTTTGGGAATCAAGATAGTACAATAGCCTGCTAAGCCATAGAGGCATGAAAAATGCACTCGTTATGTGAGCATTGGCTAATGTTCTGGAAGAAAGTCTCAATGGAAAGAGGTTTCAGTTGCTTCTATGGGGCAGAATGGATGGGAAATGATGGAGGCACGGAGAACTCATCCTGTAGGTTTAGGGAGTCTAGAAACATAGAGGGAAGGGTGCTTTTCAAGGTTACCCTTGTGAGGTTATTTCATGAAACAATAACTTGGAGTTCAGCTTTAAAAAAATATTTTTTACATGATTGTGATCCAAACTCATGTCAGTTTTGTTAGGTAAAGGTTGGATTTTATAGAGAAACCAGAAAGTCATTATCTTTTTGGCAGCTGTTTCTTCAAATAAAAAGGGGATTTGATACAGGTCTTAAATGTCATTTCCTTATTTTCAGTCAGTTTTATTGCATACTATTAATATGTTTTCAGCCA
>NC_048225.1:76106824-76116765 GCF_002007445.2 Ailuropoda melanoleuca
TTGAATTAGTGTTCTTGCATTCTTTGGGTAAATAGCCAGTAGCGCAATTACTACATCATATAGTAATTCTATTTTAAATTTTTGAGGAACCTCCATACTGTTTTCCTCAGTGGTTGCACAGGTTTGCATTCCCACCAACTGTCCACCACATCCTTGCCAACACTTGTTGTTTCTTGAGTTTTTGATTTTGGCCATTCTGACAGGTGTGAGGTGACATCTCATTGTGGTTTTGATTTGCATTTCCCTTATGATGAGTAATGTGCATCTTTTCATGTGTCTGTTGGTCATTTGTATGTCTCTTCATGTCTTTTGCCTATTTTGATTGGATTATTTGTGGGTTTTTTGGTATTTAGTTGTATAAGTTCTTAATATATTTTGAATACTAACTTCTTATCAGATATATCACTTACAAATATCTTCTACCATTCAGTAGGTTGTCTTTTTGTTTTGTTAATTATTTCCTTTGCCGTGCTGAAGGTTTTTATTTTGGCATAGTCCCAATAGTTTATTTTTGCTTTTGTTTCCCTTGCCTTAGGAGAAAAAAATCTAGAAAAATGTTGCTATGGCTGATGTCAGAGAAACTACTACCTGTGGTCTCTTCTGGAGATTTTTATGGTTTCAGGTTTCACATTTAGGTCTTTAATCCATTTTGAGTTTATTTTTGTGTGTAGTGAAAGAAAGTGGTCCAGTTTCATTCTTTTACATGTAGCTGTCTAGTTTTTCCAACACCATTTGTTGAAGAGACTTTTTTTTTTCTATTGTATATTCTTGCCTCGTTTATTGTAGATTAATTGACCATAAAACCATGGGTTTATTTCTGGGACCTCTTTTCTGTTGCACTGATGTATGTGTCTGTTTTTGTGCCTGTACCTTACCGTTTTGATCACCACTTCTTGTACTGTTTTGTAGGTGTGGCCATTGACTGTCGCAGACATTTAGGGGTCTCTAAAAGAGAGAGCGTAGACAGAGGAAACCTTCCCGGTTTTAGTCCTACCAGGCTGTCAAACAGTTGTTTTTTGTTTTTTTTAGTTGTTTGTGAACTATACATTTATTGGGGGGATTCTCTCCCTAAAAAGTTATTTTTGCGACTGTGCACTTAACCGTCAAAGGAGAGAGCCATCTAGACACGNTCTTCAGCTTTCCGCCACCTTCTATTCCGTTGGGTTAAATGGTTAAACCACTGGTTGTCCAGGAGCGTGGCTAGCCCCCTTTGTGGAAGGAGATCAGCAGTCTACCGCTCCTGCTTCTTGAAGCCACTCCTTCCAAGCTAACCATGGCTTTTTGGGCATCCTCCAAGCACCTCTAATGGATAGAAGGCTCTGAAATGGGGGCGCCTGGGTGGCACAGCGGTTAAGCGTCTGCCTTCGGCTCAGGGTGTGATCCCGGCGTTATGGGATCGAGCCCCACATCAGGCTCCTCTGCTATGAGCCTGCTTCTTCCTCTCCCACTCCCCCTGCTTGTGTTCCCTCTCTCTCTGGCTGTCTCTATCTCTGTCAAATAAATAAATAAAATCTTTAAAAAAAATCTTAAAAAAAAAAAAGGCGGCTCTGAAATGGGTCAAAACAGTACATCAGTAAAATTCAATCCATGACCAGTCTGTACTTAAGGTTAAATGTTTCCTCCTTATCTTGTTTTCTGTTTCACATTATGTCCTGTCATATTGTTCCTATAGCCTATGGAGATTCTGCAATGATCATACGGCATCAATAATATATTCCAATATATTAAGACTCAGTAATAAAATAGCAACAAAATAGACATGCCCTTAATGCAAACATGAACCCCCTCCTACCATGGAGTTGTCAGAAGTTCTAGCCCACAGATTATATCACCACAGGGGTTTGTAAAATCTAAGATACTTATGGAACATCAAGTTAAAGTCTGTGCCCAGTTCATCCTCTGTCAGCTTCAGGCAAAGAGGGTCTTGCCCCAGTGGAGTCGGGGTTCCTTCAGCAGCTACACCCTGAGCTGGCCTTCACAAAAATGGGTTGTTCTTTGTGGGCTTCTGAAGTTGAAATAGTCTGTGTTCCTTACTTCAGAAATAAAGCAAAGATGGACCACAAAAGATAATCCCAGCACTAGCTCCAAATCAACCAATTTTTAAGACAAATAGACTCTTTGATCTTTAAAGCAGTTTATCCCAGGCCACATTTATGTTCCTGTACTCTTTCCCTTTCCTTCCTTCCTTCCTTCCTTCCTTCCTTCCTTCCTTCCTTCCTTCCTTCCTTCCTTTTTCTTTCTCTTTCTTTCTTTCTCTCTCTTTCTTTCTTTCTTTGAAAGTTCTAGGTACTTTATTTTTTTTAATTCCAGTATAATTAAATAATGTATAGTGTTATATTAGTTTCAGGTCTACAATATAGCAACCCAGCAATTCTCTACATTACTCAGTGCTCATTAAGTATTCTCTTAATCCCCTTCACCTATTTCACCCATCCCCTACCCAGCCTCCTCTCTGGTAACCACCAGTTTGTTCTCTATAGTTAAGAGTCTTTTTCTTTCTCTCTTTTTTTTTCCTCTCTCTCTTTTTTTTATTTGTTCTTTTGATTTTTAAATCCCACATATGGGTGGAATTGTATACTATTTGTCTTTCTCTGGCTGACTTATTTCACTTAGTATTTACCCCTCTAGCTCCATCCATCTTGTTGCAAATGGCAAGATTTCATTCTTTTTTTATGGCTGGGTAATATTACATTGTACATATATACCACATCTTAATCCATTCATCTATCAGTGGGCACTTGGGTTGCTTGCATATCTTGGCTATTGTAAATAATGCTGCTATAAACATAGGGGTGCATATATCTTTTTGAATTAGTGTTCTTGCATTCTTTGGGTAAATAGCCAGTAGCGCAATTACTACATCATATAGTAATTCTATTTAAAATTTTTGAGGAACCTCCATACTGTTTTCCTCAGTGGTTGCACAGGTTTGCATTCCCACCAACTGTCCACCACATCCTTGCCAACACTTGTTGTTTCTTGAGTTTTTGATTTTGGCCATTCTGACAGGTGTGAGGTGACATCTCATTGTGGTTTTGATTTGCATTTCCCTTATGATGAGTAATGTGCATCTTTTCATGTGTCTGTTGGTCATTTGTATGTCTCTTCATGTCTTTTGCCTATTTTGATTGGATTATTTGTGGGTTTTTTGGTATTTAGTTGTATAAGTTCTTAATATATTTTGAATACTAACTTCTTATCAGATATATCACTTGCAAATATCTTCTACCATTCAGTAGGTTGTCTTTTTGTTTTGTTAATTATTTCCTTTGCCGTGCTGAAGGTTTTTATTTTGGCATAGTCCCAATAGTTTATTTTTGCTTTTGTTTCCCTTGCCTTAGGAGAAAAAAATCTAGAAAAATGTTGCTATGGCTGATGTCAGAGAAACTACTACCTGTGGTCTCTTCTGGAGATTTTTATGGTTTCAGGTTTCACATTTAGGTCTTTAATCCATTTTGAGTTTATTTTTGTGTGTAGTGAAAGAAAGTGGTCCAGTTTCATTCTTTTACATGTAGCTGTCTAGTTTTCCCAACACCATTTGTTGAAGAGACTTTTTTTTTTCTATTGTATATTCTTGCCTCGTTTATTGTAGATTAATTGACCATAAAACCATGGGTTTATTTCTGGGACCTCTTTTCTGTTGCACTGATGTATGTGTCTGTTTTTGTGCCTGTACCTTACCGTTTTGATCACCACTTCTTGTACTGTTTTGTAGGTGTGGCCATTGACTGTCGCAGACATTTAGGGGTCTCTAAAAGAGAGAGCGTAGACAGAGGAAACCTTCCCGGTTTTAGTCCTATCAGGCTGTCAAACAGTTGTTTTTTGTTTTTTTTAGTTGTTTGTGAACTATACATTTATTGGGGGGATTCTCTCCCTAAAAAGTTATTTTTGCGACTGTGCACTTAACCGTCAAAGGAGAGAGCCATCTAGACACGTGGTCTGAACACTGAAACGTTGCTGTCTTTTGCAACAGTTAGGACTCTGCAGTGGTGATGGCCCTGGTATTCGGTCCTGTTTGAGTTACCTCCCTCCACTGTGCAGCATATTCAAAACCTCCTAATTTTTCCGTTGCCTTTGTGTTTGCCTTCCTGCCTCTTGTTACATAATTTCTTGATCTAAAAGCCTAGGCCTTCTGAGTAGACCTCCTCATGCCTGTATAATTAATCCAGAGCCAGCTTTGGAACTTGCGTTGCAGTGGATGGTGACCTCTGAGTCTGTAAATAAGCCACACGAGGTAAGGTTAGCTCTTCATGGTTCCTTCTTTGCCCTGGCCCCGGATTAAGAACAGCCTTGAGGGAAGCTCATCTAATCTTTCTTACCTCCCACCTGGGCCTGGACCTAATAAATTAAAGCTAGAACCTCAAGAGGGCTCTGCGATACATACTGGCCTCTGCTGCCTTAGAGTTTAAACGTAGTAAATCGAATTCTCCCTCCTGAGGCCTATGAGGCTAATATATGGAAAGACTCTTCCCCATAGTTGAATCCTTGCCTCCGGCACACCTGCTTAAAAAACTCTCTGCCAGCCAAATTCCAGAAGAAGACTGTATTCTAAGGATGCCTGTGCTCGCAAAGGTAGGTCTCTCCCAAGCAGCTGAGTGACTGGCTTGGCCTGTGCCTTTGCTGGGCCCGTACAGCTCTGCAGCATTTATCCACAGACGCCAGGCAGTATGTCAATTACCTTTATAGAAGCAGCTGCTCATCTCTGGATAAAGCCTGTGGATAAGCTTTTATAATCTACCAAGATCGAAATATGAAGCAGTTTATGATTTACAGCCTCCACTTCGGCTGCAACAGTTAAAAGCCAGCTGCAGAGCTGAGAAGAACTTGTATGGTCTACCATAAGCATGGCCAAGGTTAAAACGCCCTGCTCACAAATAAAGTTCAAGGCCCAAAGCCTTGGCCACATTAGTACTTTTTTTCTCCCCATAATTTTATTCCTTGTCTGTGTATTACTTTTATGATCCAGTGTGCTGGCCAGATGTTGAGGTCCGAACTCATTCCTAATATATAGGTTTTACCATCCCTGGGTTCTCATAGCATGGCGGGAACTAGCTAATACTCTTTAGAGAAGGCTGGCCACTAAGAGAGAGGGACTGGGCTGTTCTACTCTTCCCATTCCTGGTCTTACAGTTGCTTTCAGAGTTTCTGTGCCTGGCAAAAAAAAGTTTGCATGATATTTTATGGCAATAAAATTTTTTAAATGGTTGTCCTCAAGCCTTACAAATATGAACATGCCCTTTCAGCTCTGAAGGTCCCTTCCAGTCATGTAATTATGAGCTTGCTTGCTCTTGTTTACTTGGACACTCAAAACAGAATTTGATGTTCAAACACCAAGAGGCTGTAAATGCTTATTCTACTGAATGTTGGTGGCTTTTTTTTTTTTTTGGTAATTTTAAATTTGAATGCAAAATTAACATTTTATAGTCTATCTTTCTCTATAAAAAGAACCTATAGTCAATCCCATTTGTCTCATTATTCTTTTCAAATTTTATTATTTTAATTAGTCTTTGTCTTCTTTTTCTCACTTATTTTCCTTTGTCTCATTCTTTTAACTTCTCCTCAGCATTCTTACCTCTTGTATTCTGACCATTTTTCTTGAATGTTTGCCTTTTCCTATCTTATTCCATTGTTTTACCTTGATTTCATGACCTCCCCTCCAATTCTTTTGTGAAAAAGTACATTGGGAATTGGTTTTTCCTGATTCCTATTTTGAACTGATTGTCATTGGGAAAACAAAAAGCCCATTTGTGGCAAATATGCTTCCTTTTTTTTTTTTTTTTCCTTCAGAAAAGGCTGGGAGTAGGCCAGAGCTTCTTGAATATTTCATGACAGCAACTTAATTTGCTGACAGCGTTCGGTGCTAAACACACCTCCGTGGGTACCTGTGAAGGGATGTGGCCATGTGCATTCACAACATGCTAGCTGTCACTCTCTTCTTTTTTTTTTCTCCAAATGAGAAAGCCTGTTGCAATGCAAATGACTGTAATTTCATAGAATGCAATATCTAATTATTTTTTGTCAATTCCTTGCAGATTCCATTTTAACTGTTATTAGTAACTCATAATTTCCACATAGTGCATTTGAATATATCCACTGGACTAAATCATGTTTACAAAATATCCTATTTAGCTATAACATTCAGTACTTCTAGACATAGTGGTGCATCTTTGGGAGATTAATACAACGGTGCCAGTAGGATCAGGCAGCTTATTGCTTCACATCATCTTAAGTCCCCAAAACTCCATTGTTGTCTTCACTTACATACTTTCTGCATTTTTTTTAACCTCACCGTCATCTCCAATCTCTTCATCTTTTCATTTTCTACCTTTCTGTTAGGCACCTTCTGGTCTCATTTCTCTGTCTGACCTAGATTGAATGGATGATCACCTGGATTAGTCCCTTGCCCCAAATCTTTAACATCTTTACACCCATATATTTAGGTCACTTGGGCCTCGAAATTTAGGTCTTTAATCCATTTTGAGTTTATTTTTTTGTGTAGTGTAAGAAAGTGGTCCAGTTTCATTCTTTTACATGTAGCTGTCCAGTTTTGGATCAATTCCCATTTATCTTCTCTTTTTCTACATCTACTATGCAGAGCACTGTTTGCAATAATTATTCAACTATGCCGGTTGTGTCCTTGCAAGCTATGGCCTTCATTCTCAGCTTTCAACCATTTTTTTAAAGAATTTTTTTTTTTTACAGCACTCTTAGGTTTACAACAAAATGGAGACAAGGTACAGAGATTTCTCATATACCTCTGCCCCCACATATGGGTACCTTCCCCCATTACCAACATAACTTATCAGACTTTTTTTTTTTTTTCCAGGGATGAAGCTACATTGACACATCATCACCCAAAGTACATAGATACCTTAGGGTTCAGTCTCAGAATTGTATACTGAGTGGGTTTGGAAAAATGTATAATGATATATATCCATCATTTTAATAACATGCAGTTTATTTTTAGCCCTAAAAATCCTCTGTGCTCTATTCATCACTTCCTCCACCTCCACCCTCACTCCTGACAACCACTGATTTTTTTTTTGTCTCCGTGGGTTAGCCTTTTCTAGAATATCCTATAGCTGGAATCTTATACTATACGGCCTTTTCAGATTGGTTTCTTTTACTTAGTAATATGCATCTGAGTTTCCTTTATGTCTCTTCGCGTCTTGAAAGCTCATTTCTTTTTACTGTTGAATAATATTCCATTATCTAGATGCACCATGGTGTGTTTATCTATTCATCTACTGGAGGACACCTCAGTTCCTTCCAAAGTTTGGCAATTATGAATAAAGCTTCTTTAAGCATACATGTGTGTACATGAGTTTTTAACTCCTTTGGGTGAATACCAAGGATCATGGTTTCTGGATCACATGGTAAGAATATATTTAGTTTCATAAGAGAGTGCCAAACAGTCTTCCAAAGTGGCTGTACCATTTTGCATTCCCACTAGTAAATGTGTGAGCATTCCTGTTGTTCCACATCCTGCATTTGATGTTGTCAGTTTTTGGGATTTGGGACATTTTATTAGGTGTGTAATGGTATCTCATTGTTTTAATTTGCATTTCTCTGATGGCATATGATATGGAAGATCTTTTTATATGCTTATTTGCCATCTGTATGAGGCATCTGTTAAAGTCTTTGGCCCATTTTTAAATCAGGTTGTGTGTTTTATTATTACTGAGTTTTAAGAGTTCTCTGTATATTTTGGGTAACTGTCCTTTATCATATATGTCTGTTTTGTCCCAATCTGTGGCTTGTCTTCTTATTCTCTTGATACTGTCTTTTGAAGAGCAGAAGTTTTTAATTTTAATGAAGTCTGGCTTAACAATTACTTATTGCATGAGTTGTGTCTTTGGTGCTGTGTCTAGAAAGGTGTCATTATACCCAAAGTCTTCTAGATTTTTATTCCTCTGTTATCTTCTATGAGTTCTATAGTGTTGTGTTTTGCCAACCATTTTTTACTAATTCTTGTTATGTTCCCCCCCTTCCTTTCTCTTTCTTTCTTTTTCTTTCTTTCTTTCTTTTTTCTTTCTTTCTTTCTTTTTTTAAGATTTTATTTATTTGAGAGATGGAGAGAGTGTGAGAAGAGGCTGAGGGGGAGGGAGGAAGAATCCAAAGCAGACTCTGCACTGAGCATGAAGCCCAATGCGGGGTCAACTGTGACCAACATTGAGATCATGACCTGAGCCCAAACCAAGAGTCGTACGCTTAACCGACTGCAGGTGCTCGGCCCCCTTTCAACGACTGATTGTCCCAGTGCTCTCATTAAGCCTTCTTTCTAACTTCTTACCCTCACTCTCCTGCAGATCATTTAGTCTCTGCTCTGATGAAGTAAATTAGAAAGGTCAAATATAACCTTCCTAAACTTTCTACCCTTGTCTTCATAAAGGACATACATTTGCCCTTACTCTCCCAACGTCCCCAGGTTCTCAAGATGAAGCAACTTCATTTCTGTTTACGGACAGTCCATCTTCTGTACTCTTTATCCTCCATTTCTGTCTTCTTGATCCTTCTATCACCTCTCTCTTTGTTCTTTCTCCTCAAATAATAAATATGCTCAATTCTATACTAAAAGAAAAGAAATCCCAAATCAACAACAACAACAAAATAGCAGCAACACCACCATCACCTCCTTTGGTCTTGTGTCTATTCTGATTTTAACTGTCTTTCATCTTCCTATGGATAGAGCTCTTTTCAATTATCGTTTCTGTTTTTTACTTCTCATTCACCTTTCAATCCAGTGAACTCTGATTTCTCCCACCATCTCACTGCAACTGGCATAGCTGAAGGTACTATGATGTCTGCATTGCACTTTACATGTCCCTGTCTGTGTTGAATTTGACTCTCAACCACACTGTCCTTAAAATTCACCTTGCCTTTGGCTTCCATGACCTCACTGCTGTTCTTTCTCTGACATTTCTTCTCAGGCTCTTTTCTGACCACCTCTTAAATGTTGGTATTTCCTTGGATTCCACTGTGAGCCACTGTTATTTCACTCAAAGTTTTAACTGATACACACACACACACATACACACACACTAATGACTTATGAGTCTTCATTTCTAGACCTAACATTGCCATTTTGCTTCAGAGTTTGGGTCACTTCTATGTGTATTTCCCATAGGTACCTCAAATTCAACATGGTCTTGGCTGAATTCATCATCAACTCTCCTACTTTCCAAAACTTGGTTCTTCTCTTCTTCTTTTCTATTCCTTCTGAGGTGGTAGCCCCCAGAGATGCTGACATCATTCTAGAACAGCACTATGTTCAATAAAAATATAGTGTAAACCACATACGTAATTTAAAATGTTCTGACAGCCACATTAAAAAAAAAGAAACATTGAAATGATTACTAAAAATTGATTTTGTTTAACCCAATATAGCCAACATAATGTTACTATGATAAATCGCTAACATTTAATGAGGTATTTTGCATTTTTTTTGTACTAACTTCTCAAAATCCAGGTTGCATCTTACACTTATTGAACATCTGAATTGAAACTATTCACTGGGACCCAGTGACCCTGTGTGGCTAGTGGCTCCTGTACAGTGCAGTTCTCAAGTCTTTAACTCCAGTAATCTCTCTCTTATCCAGTTTTTAGTCCTGTTGATTTTATCTCATAGGTATTTCTCCAGTAAATTTATTTATTTTCATCCTTACTATATCATGGCTTTAGTTCACACCTCATTTCTCATTTGAGTTATTGCAGGAGCTTACATAACCTAGTTTCTCTGCCTTAGAGAGTGTACAAAATCCACTAGAATAAAGGAGGATATAGTAGAACATCCGTTTATGTATTTTTATCTAGAAAATAAAACAGTTCAGGCTTATTAATATTTAATATACATATTAATGCCAGCGTCCTTGCTCTGAGAATTCAATAGTAAAGTATAAACATAAGACATAAAATATATTTTCCCCACAAAATAAAAAAAA
>NC_048225.1:76116865-76220850 GCF_002007445.2 Ailuropoda melanoleuca
TATTCTGATTCATTTGAACTGGTGATGGCCTAAGAATCTGTATTTTTAGAAAGCATCACAATGATTATAATATAGCTGATAGAAACTATACTCCGCAAAGTATTGTTTCCTTCTTTCTGAAGTAGGGAGGAGGAGGAAGTAGTAATTTTGAACAACTGAGAGAAGTGCCTTAGTCAGGGATAGAGTGAGATTCTATATAGAGGTCTACGGAAGTTATAGAGCATTATAAAGGAGAATGGACACCTGGGAAAAGTTGAAACAGGGAATCAAGGGTGGCAGGGACTGAGGGTATGGAGAGAGTCTTGAAGACCAATAAGACAACTTTGGCTTATTTCACAATTTTCCCTAGAATTGACTTTTCTTCTTTAGCAAGAAAACTTACTATCAATATTTTTTTAAATCTAATTATTCAGGTATTTCATCTTCATTTAGGAACTGACACACATTAGTCATTTAATAAGTAATTTTTTTTTTTTGGATAATTCAGGATCTCTAGGATATTGAACACTTTAGATATAGGATGATTTTTAGTATTTAGAACAGTATTATATAATTCTTTTTTTTTTTTAAAGATTTTATTTATTTATGTGACAGAGAGACAGCCAGTGAGAGAGGGAACACAGCAGGGGAGTGGGAGAGGAAGAAGCAGGCTCTCAGCAGAGGAGCCTGATGTGGGACTCCATCCCAGAACACCGGGATCATGCCCTGAGCTGAAGGCAGATGCTTAACGACTGCGCTACCCAGGCGCCCCAGTATTATATAATTCTATCCAGTATTTCATTTTGGGTTCTATGACAAAAATTATCTAGCATGGGAAGATGATAAACTGTGCTATGTGGAAAAATTGAATTTAACTTTGCAACTATGAGAAAAAAATAGATTTTCACTTAAATGCCATTTATAAATAATTTCTATCAAAGCTGTAATCCAAGTTATTAATGTTTTAAAATTTAAAGACAGTTTAAATATTTCATGAAAATGCTACATATTTTTTAGCATGACAGATAACAACCAGAAGTAGATGGATAAATCTAGACCATTAAGAAGCTCCAAACTTTTAATTTTCACTTATTGTTTCAGCTTTCTCCCTCATCCAGTTTTATTCAGAGCTGTGAGCTGTTAAAAAGGAACTTAACTGGTTGACTTGATCTTCTCTTCACCATTTGGTGGCCAGTCTCTGGTGGAAATCCTAATGAGATGCAAACCAGGCAAACCAATGAACCAGTGGACTGGAAGGGGAAGAGGCAGTGGCATGGAGAGTTTATTATTGTTCATCCAATCAACTAAATATGTTTTAATTGTAGCAGCAATGCCATAAATAGTCTCAGCACAAGCCTACTAGTCTGCCTCATTAAATTCCTGTCTGTTTCACTTGCTTTGCTTCCACCATCCATTTAAGTCTGCAATTTTAACTTTGTTCATTTGATGGAGAGTTTTCCCTCTGGTTATCTGTAGTTTGGGAAGATAAATTATCTTGAATAGCTTAATAGAAGTTGGGCTTTGGGGAAACAGTATTGTTCTTACTGCAATTTATATCTTGTTTTTAACTTCACTTAGTATATAAGACCTGTGCTCTTCATTGGCTCGCGTTAAACTAAACATCTCTGCCAATCTGTGCTCTCTTGTAGGTGATTCGCAAGGGGTGGCTAACCATCAGCAACATCGGCATCATGAAAGGAGGCTCCAAGGGATACTGGTTTGTCCTTACCGCTGAAAGCTTGTCCTGGTACAAAGATGATGAGGTAAGCCACAGAGGATGACAGAGTTTTCTTATTAAAGTGTTTCTGATTTCAAATTAATTGATATTATTGTGATATACAATTGCAAACATGAGTGGTTCTCTTTTAGTAAGACTTAGCTTCGGGTGTTTGTGTGAAGAAGCATTATTTTTTCCTCATAGATTTTTAATTTTATAATATTCCCTTCAAATTTCTTTTATTTCTTTTGTATAGTCACATGTTTCTTAACCTGAAGAAATGGAGTCGGGTCGGTTGTTGGAAATTTCCTTCTTTGTAATAATGGTGAGATACTGATGGAGGGAAAGCAGTTTTCATTAAATAATGTGTTGAAAAGACCCAAGGATATAGAGCATCTTAAGAATGACATTAATAACACTAATGCAAAGTTAATAAAGAATTTTGGGATTGTTGCTCTGATGTCTGTCTCAAATGGCAGACTTTTGAAGATGTCCAAATCACATAGTCTTCAAACGAGCCCTAGGTAATTGTTTATATGAATGTTGTTCTTTGAAAATTTGGTATCTATGTAAAAGCAAGAATTATGATAATTATGCTGATCTGGTTCATGTTGGATGTTAATAATTTTGGTCCTGTGACTTACTACTCATTTAAATCTGACAGCTATAAAAGTGCAATAAATTGTATCAGTTTTTTGGAGCCATTTGAGTGCTATAAAATGATACTGCTAAATTTGGGAAATCGTGGATGAAATTAACTATGTTTTGGAAATTTTAATAGCTCTAGTCTGACCTGAGCAGTTTTGGTGCTTGTAACACAGTATACAAACATTAGATAAGAATACTTCACGATCGCAAAGCTATTTACAGGTGAGATTGTCTCAATTTTATTTGGCTACAAAGGGCATGTATTTCAGAGCTAAAAGTCCTTCCGATCCTGGCTTGATATGTTTTTGAAAGCACTACAAGGTGCCTTTGTCTGTCGTTGGAGTTAAAGTTTCATGTTTTGTTTTTGTTTTTGTTTTTTTAAGATTTTATTTATTTGACAGAGAGAGAGAGACAGACAGCGAGAGAGGGAACACAGCAGGGGGAGTGGGAGAGGAAGAAGCAGGGTCCTAGCGGAGAAGCCTGATGTGGGGCTTGATCCGAGAATGCAGGGATCACGCCCTGAGCCTAAGGCAGACGCTTAACGACTGCGCCACTCAGGTGCCCCATAAAGTTTCATGTTTTATACAGTTCTTTCTGTATCCTAAGAGCTTTGTGCACAATAGTGTGTTAATCAGATGATCAGTTGATGACCACTAAGTTTTCCTCAGTAAGAGAAATAAAATCTTATAGAAATATGCAAAGAAGCTTTCAATACAAAAGCTTTTTAAAAATTTTTTAGTCATATATTTCACTGACTTGGAATTGGCTGTTGTGCGAGTCTGAGAATAAGCTGTTCAGAAATCCCTGTCATTGTTTGGGAAGCTCCAGTGTTTAAACATCACAGTGTCAGGGGCTCTGAGATGCCTCCCTAGACAGAAAATCAGTACCTGATTTCGTGTTCATTTGCCTGAAGAGATCTTCTCTTAGATATACGTTGTCTTCAAGGATTTAGAGGATCATTTATGTACATTTAAATAATACTTGTTTGGGGGCCTTTATCAGTTATTCTAGGGAAAGTGAAAGATTTTGTTGAGGATTCATAATAATAATAGCTCGTGTTTTATATAGATTAATTAACTCATTCAATCCACATTAGAACGCTAAGGATAGGTGCTATTATGATCCCCATTTTTTAGAGAAGTGAACTAAACAAACAAAAAACCCAGCTTTTTGAAAAGTCGTTTCTACAGGACTCAGTTTCCCTTATTTCAGAATACTTGGTGTTTTAAGGATACCTAACTTCCCAAGGTCACATAGCTAGTTGGTGGCAAAGCAAAAATTGAAACTCAGGCTATCTGTCTCCAGAGCTTATGTCTTCAACCACAAATGTAGACAAGAATCCCAGAGATGCTAGAGTTGTCCAAGTCAACCTCATCCCACAGAGGATTTAGTAAGACAAGTTCCAGGCATTTTGGCATTGATATTTTCCTGGATATTAGTATCAGGGGCTCTGAAGACAATAGGATTAGCTGCTGCTGTTGGAATATGGCTTTGGAGTTCTCTTGTCAGGCTGTGTGGGCACTGAAAGAAGGGCACTGGAAGGCACAGGATGCCCCCTGTAGGGAAGGAAGAAGCTTTGAGAGCTTGGTAAGCTTATGATACTGGTCATCTGTTCCTCTCCTCTATAAACTCAGGACAACTTTTTACAAAATCTCTGCTGCTGAAGCACCCTCATGAACGTTTGATTACAACAAATAGAAAATAAATGTGTGCAGTTATGATATTAACTGAGTTCTGGAGACCGTTTTATTAAAGGTATACATGTAGGGGGCGTGTGGGCATGGGGTGGGATGTATAGGAATGACCCTTGAAATACAAGGGAGTGATTTAGAAGTTTAGGAGAGGGTTGTTTGCTTAGTTTAGACCATTTCAAGAAAAAAAAATGACAAAGTTGTTGCTCTGTGTTGCTCTTTTGTCATTTCATATTGTGAGATAGGATGTATGGTATCTGGGTGTGTTTTTTGTTTGTTTTGTTTTGTTTTTTAAGCAGAGAATGGTAAGGTTCAGATTCTAAGAGGGAACTCAGATCTCATTCCTTCAGTGAGACTTGCCATGTTGCTTCCCCTCCATCTCTGGGTCCTCTTACCCTTCAGCCAAGAACTGGACGTGATAATACAAAAACATGTGATTTCCTATCGAAGCTGGCAGAGGCAATAGCATGATAACTCTGTGTAATAATTTTAAGCTAGAGTTGACATGACTCTAATGGTAAGTCCCCAGCACTTTTCCTGCTTTCTTGCTGTTCTGAACAAATCTATCTAGTCTACCCTTGAATTTTAGAGGGATTCATGAACACCCTGAAGCATCTGAGGACTGTACTTTTTGAACCATTACTCTAAATTACAATAATGTTATTTGTAATGTTACTGCTAGATGAGCTTAATAGAGCTTAATTGAGCTTAATAGAGAGGTTTCCACCTGTGTCCCAGACAGTGTTTTTTCTACATGTTATCTTCAAAGAGTCTTTATAATACAAAGTGTTTATAGTAGACAGAATTGATCTATTTACTTGACTGTATGTTATCCTCTAACATTACTTTAAGATCTGGGCTTTCTGTAACCCAAGAAGGAATAAACTGTCTTCTTACAGGGTTAGGCAGTTCATAACTCATCACCAAGGGGATTTGCCCACACGTGGCTGACCTTCTAGATCATGCTCTAGTACCTCAGACTTGGAAATTCCGNATCCTCTAACATTACTTTAAGATCTGGGCTTTCTGTAACCCAAGAAGGAATAAACTGTCTTCTTACAGGGTTCTTACAGGGTTTGCCCACACGTGGCTGACCTTCTAGATCATGCTCTAGTACCTCAGACTTGGAAATTCCAAGAGAATACAAGTGGCCCTGATCTCTTTTCTAGGTGTTTGGTAGGCCTTTTCCTGGTTTCATCCTCCCCAGGGCATTCTGCCAGTATGTGTGTACCCCAAGTCAAGGAGGATCTGTTTATGGGGGTAAGGACAGAGTTTGGACATGCAGGCTTGTGTGTCCACATATGTTCCCTTGTATTTGGGATGGGTGATCTTAGATCCTTTGATTTCTATCAAAATAATAACATAAGGATATTTTTAGTACTTTACTAAGGATTTGGGGGAAGCAATACAGCAATTCAAACAACCTCAAGTAGAATATTAGATACCCCTCTGCACAGTTGTTTTATCCAGAGGACACCCCACTTGGTTGGGTATGTCAATGTCTGCTCTAGCCTTGTGCTGGCCCAGCCCAAGGACAGTACCTCGGCTTCTCTCTTTCTCTTTCCCCTCCTATTTCTTCCCTCAGTGCTGCTAATCTGGATTGCCCCAAACTCAAGGTGCTTCTCGCTCTGTTATATACATCCATTCAGCTCTTCTCAGCATCTAGTCCAGCCTTTGCTCCAGCCTCAGTTTTACATATTCAAACTAGTCAAAATGCTAAACCAAACCAAATGGACTTCGGTTAGCAAGACGCTCCCTAGTTTGACAGTAATTGTGGTTGTAAACAGTATCCACTAGTCATTCTACCTGCTCAAGGTCATGAAGGCCAACTTTCTATCGGAATGATGGAATGATAATCTTGATGATGATCGTTATCATCATAAAAGTTAATATTTATAGTTTCCCAGGCACTGAGCTAAGTAGGTATTTTATTTACATTCCCCATTTTTAGAGATCAGGACTGAGACTCAAAGAGAATAATTTAGCCAGCTGCTCAGTGTTGGTGCTGTGCTCTTAATTGCCTGAACATTTCCCAACGAATATTTTCTGAACACCTGTTGTGTAGTAGACACTATCCTAGTCACTAAGGATAAAACAGTTAGCAAGGAATTCATGGTACCTGCCCTCATGAAGGATATTTACCAATAAAGAAAATGTACAAACAAGCAGGAAAAAGTATCAGATACAGATTACAAGCTATGAAGAAAATAAATCCAGTGATGTGTTTGACTTAAAGAGCGTCTGGGTTGGGGATCACAGCATGAGGGGGACATTGAACTGGCTGGTCAGAAGTTTATGTTGATGTCTTGAGGCAAGATTGAGCCTGATGAATTGAAGAAACTCAATTAAGGTCAAAGAGAACAAAGAGGAAAAAAAACTGTATAAAGATTAAGGATTCTGACCTTAAGAATGATGAGAAGCCTTGGAAGTTTTTAAGCTGGAAATTCAAATAATAAGATCTGAATTTTTTACAGATCCTTTTGGTTGCCTTATAAAGAGTGGATTGGAGGAGCACAGAACTGAGGTGGGGAGTTGTTAGGAAGGTATGGCTATGGACTATGTAAGAATGATAGCTTGGGCTGGGCGGGTTGAAGGAAATAGAAGTGGATGGATTTAAGAGATTATTTCAGGTGGTGAAAATTGACAACTCATCACACATGCCATGTATTGCTTGAGTGTTCCTGCTAAATTGTAGTAAGCCTCTTGAGACCAGGAGCCATTGACTTATTCATTGTCCTACCACCAGTGAACATGGCACTGGCAGCTGACAGTAAATATGGGTTGAGTGGAGATGTGATTGAGCAAGTAAATAAATAAATGCAACCTAATAATTCATGATGTCCTGTTAGGTACCTAAACCAAATTATTTCATCACAGGGTAAACTTACAATTTGAGGTAGATTGTCTTAAAATTTTCTTAATTTTCATCATTGAAGGTTAATTTTTTTTCACCCCGACTCTCTAGTTTCCTGCACTAAAGATCATTTAAGCAGAAAATAAATTTCCCAATGTTATTTTAACACATTGTAAATATATTTTGTACAAATCTTAAAGGATTTAGAAAAGGGCCAGGTGTATAATTAAAATAGAAACTATCATTTCAAAGAGGATTTTGGGTTTATATAGTTTTATATTAATACTTTAAATCAGATCTGGAAAAAAGGATGGCTTTTATTTAAAATATGTATAAAATATGAACTTTAGAGGAATAGAATATTCTGATAAAGGGAGAAAAAATCCTTATTTTTCTTAATATCAATGAGAAATGTGTGAATAATAGTTAAAATCTCTGAAGGGGATTGCTAGTTTATGTATAATGGTAGCATACAGCCAATATTTATTCTATTTATATCAGCCACATGAAGATCAAAATCATTATGGAATACTCGTAGGAAAGAAGCATAATTTAACGGAAGTGCTCCCAATGAAAACGTACTAACCTTATACTATTGAAGAATATCCAAAATCTGCAGTGAAAGAAGGATATTCTTTGGACTCTTAAAAAATTACAGGCCTCATTTTTGTGGGTTGAAGTATTTGGATAGCTTGATAAGGAGATTATATAATTCCCTTATATGGGTATTTACTTAGTATTGTTTTTATTATGTAGCTGTAACAGATGACAAATGTTACTTAGGTAATAGAAAACAAAATGGCAGCTATCTCCTGGAATGGCCAAAGCTATGAGACCAAGAAGTACTAGAAATCTTCAGCTCTTTCCAGTTTCACTTACACTTTCAAGAGTTTGCCTGTTTCCTGCTAGGTCCCTATCTCCCTATGATGAGGAGCTTAGGATTGACCCTGTGAACACTATTTACACTCCTTAAGGAATTGTTTTAGTCAGCCAAAACTTACTTATTTTTTGCCATACAAAGAAGTCCCAATAAATATTGAACTTTAAAACGTTCATGTTGCTTAAAATTCTTCCTGATTGCAGTTGTGTTTTTTCACATATATAAGATATTTTATGTTATACTTTTTAATGTAGGATTATTTCATACATTTCGCTCATTCTGGTGTTATCCAAAGACTTCTAACTTTGACAAATATACACAACAACCCACAATGGCAAATACTATTTCAAATTTATGAAAAATACTCAATAGACCCAAACCCACTCCCTTAAATGTATTTTTTGTCCCAGTCAAAAGTTTATTCTGGAAAAACAATATTACTCTTTACCAGAAGAGTAAAACTTTAAAATGTGCTTCATTTAATGAATTTAAATATACATAATATTCTTTCAGGCATTTTTTGAGAGCTAAGTGAAAAAATGTAAAACCAAAATGTTAACCTCAAGTTTTATGAGAATATTATTTGAAATGTTTTCCTGGAATGGCTCACTTAAGGATGATTCTGCCGGCTTTCTAGCTTTCCCTTTGGAGTTTGCTGGAATAGAATAGTCTTCTTTATGTTCTAACCTGCTATTGTGTCATCCGGAGAGGTCTCAAACTCTGTCCTGAGATTGCCTTGCAGGGTCCAGTAGAGTGATCCAGATGTGGACTCCTGTTGGCATTTGCTGCGGGTTATATAAAACATTTAAAATTGGGTGGTAATATGTAAATATTTTGCGAGACATTTTTATATCATCTTCCTGTTTATATTTTCTGTTTTGTGAACTATTGTTTAGTACTTAATTTGCTCGTCATGGGACTCTCATTTAAGGTAAAAACCTTCATTGCTCAATGTGTTTTGCAGAAGTGTATTTTTGCAGAGGACGTATTTCCTAAGGCCAGATTGTTAAAAGCAAGAATTTAGCCTTAATTATATTTTTACTTCGTGGTTTTACCCAATCACTTTTTTTCTTTTTTTAAAGAAACTATATTGTCAGGTCTAGTAAAATAGCACAAAATCCTGGAAATTGTTAACCTCCCCTTTCCTTGCTCTTTTTGAAAATAATAGAATTGCCTTAACACCTCAAGAGTTTTAAAGTTTACAGTGAATGGGAGCATGTATTTCAAGTGAATGCGTTGGCCTGGTAATTCTACTTTTAAAACTGTAGTGTAATCTCCTCCTTAATTAAACAATGACAAAGTCATAAATCTTTGTGTATCATGACACTTGGGAAAATTGTTATTTTCTATATATCAGCAGAGGAGAAGCAACTATTTTAATACCTATGAACATTATGTTCAAAATACTCTTACATTTTACCCAGACCCAAACTGGTAGAGTTTATTAACTCAAAATACATGATCCCCTGGAACTTAGACTTATTAGAATCATTTATTCTCTGTCACGCATCAGACTGATGTTATATTGTTTTGTCATATTGATTATGGGGTGCTGCAAAGCCGTGTACAATAAATGTCAAGGGTGGTAATTTACTGACAACAATTAGGAAAAGAGAAGTATAGAAAGCACAGGAACATTTTCAGAAATGGGTTTTATTATATTTCATAGGCACCACTCACTTTACTTTTGGTGGGTTTCAATATTCGAATCAAAAATAATAATAAAATAATACATACGAATTAAGTATTAAACCAACAGATCCAACCCCCAGGCCCCCGCGCCCCTCATTTTGGTTGTAGCTCTTGGTGTAGATGCTATGGTGTGAGGGCTGCTTTCTCTCAATGGCTGGTTGTCATTCAGGCTGGGTTGTCATGTGACTGCCTGTCTGTGCCTGCTGTACAGGTGAGCGGATGTTCTGCACAGCAAGTGTAGACAGGCAGACACATGACAACTCCGTCCAGCCAGGCCCTTGGTTCCTTCGGGTTTCCTTTGCTCATGGGCAGACACAATCAGTCTGTTTTCCAGATTTGGTGATTTTGGAGGGTGAGGGGAAAGGGAGAAAAACACACAATAGAATTAAACATTAAAACATTATGGAACTAAAACAAGGTAGACTTTTGACTTTATTCAGAAAGTACACTTTTACATTTGTTCCAAATGTGCTAACATGGATAATGGACGTTAACAGAAAACTCACATTGCATTTTAAGGAAAAAAACAAAACAAAAAAAAAGATTAAACACAAGGTTTATTCTTAAATCCAATTCATATTATGATTACTGGCCCACATGCAGTCAGAGTTCAGAGTAATTGAACCAGATGTTTTTCCTCTTCACAAAAACTGCATATTTTAATGCTGAAGTTAAAGATAAAGACTATGTTTATACATGTTTCTTGTAGTAGATAAGTACCATAGCCTTGCCCATGAAAAAGAAACTTGTCATTTACATGGAAACGGCGGCCATTTTCAAAATAATTAATGAGCCTAATGTATCTGGCAGTTCGACCAGCCAACTTTGGTATCCGATGCTTTGATAGTGGTATTTTACAAGGGGATGTAGTTTTGCCAATACTTCACAAAGCGGTGGGAACTAATTTGAATTTCTCATATTCTTTTCAATGCAAAGTTTTTAAGTATGGATGTGAAAACCAAATAAGAAACAGTTGTAAGCTTACGTGCTCCCCCTCTCAATTAACTGCAGCACCCTGCGATGAATCAAAAGGGTATGAACTAAAAAGTCATTACCCACAGTGCTGCTCAGAATGTGTTCTGGACATGGGAGTAGAGTATAGTTACAGAATCGTACCTTAAACATAGGAAAGGAAGCTTCATTTCATATCCAAAAAGTAAAACCAGACCCCTTGGAAAATTTTCTTATAATTTATATAAGAGAGAGTTAATGGTGTTAAATACACAGATAGAAAATGTAATTCTCATGGCTCAAGGATAATCCTACTGGCTATTTTAATATAAATGATCAATTCACATCCATGGAGGTATTTAATAAATTCTCCTGTTCTTTAAAAAAACAAAATATTTAGATAGTCAAAATTCCAGTAAGTGGGATTTCTTTAAAAACAAAACAAAACCTTATTGTCCAAGGAGTGTGTAGTTTGGGACTTTTTCCAAAGAATTTTAAAGAAAACACATAGTTTCTTATTTCCCTTTAATTATAAAATTCTTAGAAAATAGCAAACAGGAACTTTATGGAGAGGAAAATGTTTTTAGAGACTGAAAAAATTACAGCTTTCTACACATCTGAACTTTTATGCATTGGTTAGATATGGTACAGTTTTAACAAAGAGTTGATAAGAGCAATTTTCCATTTATTTATTTGATTTCAAGAAAATAAATGATTCTGTTTCTGTTCATCATTCTGAGTAGAGAACATTTTTTTTTTCTGACAGAATCAAAAACATCAGTAAACTTGGCTGCTATTTATATAATTACAAGGTCAGAGTATGCAAAAACAAATACCTTATGAAACTATTTTGTTATTGTTGCTGCATTCAGTGTAACAGAAAATATTTAGAGTGATTCACTTACAAAGCGTATATTGGTGGAAATTAAAAATTACTGTAATTCTGTATAGCTTTCCCTCTCTCTCCCATAAATAATTTGATCCAGTTAACTCTGCTCAATTAAAGGAATGATGCATGCAACCTGAAAAAATAGAAAGAAATATTTGTGAGTTTATATGTTCTATTTTTAATATGAAACAGCTCTATTAAACCAAGATAATCCAAAAATATTTGAGCCTGAAAAACCATAACTTTTTTCCAGGGGGAAAAAATCTTGCTGAAAAATGACTACTCTTCATAAGACTTTTGAAAAATTTATGTTTCTAAAGCTTTTTAAACTACAATTATAGTATGTGGCATATGCATACTTCATAGTTATGTTGAACCTGCCCTTAATCTTGTTAAAAAGACAGAATGCTGAAAAAAACATTTAAGACTTTTTTTCCATCTCCCAGCTAGAGTGAATATCAATTCGTTATTACTTAAAATACTAGCTAAAATATAAAAGAGCTGTTTACATTATTATCATACCATGTAATTTTTAATATGCTTATTACACCTTATTTTCTTTTGTCTTTTATTTATTATCTTAAGAAAAAAATGTAATAAAAGAACTATCTTCTAAATCCTTTAAAATTAAACTAACGCAACTTCAGGAAACTGGCTGTCACGATAGGTCAGGAAATTCAAAATGAAGATTTAATTATTTTCCTTAATTTACTTCATTATCTCTATTTATTAAAACTGATGAAGCTTTCAGTAAGATACTTTCAAAATCTGGGTAAATATTCCTATTTACATAGTTTGCAGCACACTAAGGTGAAAAAAATAGAAGAAACCAAGTAAGAAAGTTTCTCTCTTCACTAAAGACAATTTCCTGTCTCCTTTCAGGTTAGAGTCTGACCTTCTAATTATTTTAAGTTGGAATTTCTGAGTGATGGTCGCTTAGCTATTATGTGGACCTATATGTGCTGGGTGAGATAGTCTCCTTAGAAAAGAGGAAAATGGGATGTTTTTAAAGAGCAGATCTCTTGTAGAGTAATTGAAAGCTTTGGCTTCTCTTTAGAAAGGATGGACGCTGGTGGATGAGTGAACTTTTTCACATTATCAAGTTGTATTTTCCTTTTATTTCCTTAAAAAAAAAAAAGGAAAAATACTTTCATTAGAAGTTTTATGCCTAAGCTTTTTCCCACGGCGTGAAAAACTTGGGTGGTCTGTAAGGCGAGAGGTAGGGGTAGATTGTATATTTTGGTCTTTTAAAAACATAAACACCATTATCTGGGCCGAAAGACAGAAATGCCAAGCAGGAAGGACGTTAACCTATTGACTAATTGCAAGAAAGTGATCAGTGTGAAATTTTGTCCCATTGTAAACAAACTTTCTTTGATTTTGAGATCTGTGGCTTAAAAAAGGGAGTGAGGTTCGAAAACTGTTTTATATTGATCTTCCAATTAAGAATTGAATTGATGGTGTTGAAGCTAAGGCCCTAAATTTCCTTTCTCTTGGATGCCAGAAAAAAGTTTTCCTTTTAACCCAGTACCTAGCCTAACTTACCAGTCATCCACGTACTAACACGAAAAATAACTACTAAGCTTCTATGAAATGCAGTTTGGACAAACCCTGCAAACATTTTTCTCTTTCTGACAATGTACGATGTTTAATTTTCATACTTACCATCATATCCAGGGGTAGTTTTAGTTGAAGATGTCACTGTTGGTTAGTTTCCTCTGGAATAGATCCCATGACCTCTAAAATATTTGTATATCTCCTTATAAAGTGATATCAAAATAAAGTTAAACATTGCTCTAATTACCCTGGAAAGAGATAAGGTTATTTTACGATGTGTGTGTATACATGCCGGTATCTCTACCAGCGTATAAACGACCATCCTATCCTGCCTTCAGCCAGCAGGGGTTTATAAAGTGAGCTTTTACTTTTGGTCCTTAATTTAGCTCATGCAATTTAAAAATAAGTACAATTCCTTTACATTTGTTAAAAGTTTGCAACAAAAATGGGTTGTCGGGGTGCCCCCGAGCACTTGCAGGCACTCCTTGGGTGACCCTCTACAAATCAGTTCTTAAGATTCCTATTCCTGTACTTATGCCAAGGACACCATCGGGTCCCCTCTATCTCCAGACTAAAAGTCATCCTGAGGGAGAAAATTGGGGGGTGAGCAGTGATGGTTAGTTTCTTAGAATCAAAAAGGCCCTTTAATGTGAAGAAAGACATTAAATATACATGAAATGAAAGCAAGTTGTGAAATTCTGTTTATACAGAGTTGAAAAAAATTTTTCGGAAAAACTTAAACATTGCCAGAGTCCCTTATAGCTATCTTTCTTCTTTAGTAAGGCATCAATTAGTAAAAATATAATTCTTGAGAAAATAAGCTTCTGTTATTACCTAATGTGTTTTTTTTCAGTTTCCTTGTGTAAAAGGAACTATATAGGTTTTAAATATCTCTTGTTCTATTAAAAATAATTAATATGCAAGCCTTCAGGTCACAATAGAAAAAAACAAAGGATGGCTTTATTATGTCATCTAAGGGGAGAAGATAACTAAATTTATCCTTGCTTTTTATATTGTAACTAAAAACTATGAATAGAAGAGATAACTTCTATGTTCTTTATACCAGTTTGGGGATAATCAAAAGGGTAATTTAAAAAGTAAATTGTTTTTACGAAAGATAACTTGGGGAACCTTTTTAATAAATGTTTCGCAAAAGAGAACTTGTGACAATTTTTGAATTGTTGCAAAATGTACAATTTAGAAAAGGATTTGTTCAGGAACCACTCTAATTTTAAAGAATTTAAAGGAGGACAAAAGAGATCATATTCATTTTTTCATAAAAGCCTATAGAACAGATGTTTTCATTATATAGAATAGTTTAGGCATAGATATAAATGGGGGTTGAGGGAGTTAGGGGTGAGGCAGTAACATTTTTCCAGAACTTTCTTTAAGAGGCCCACCTTTAAAGTTCAGCATGGATCATATTGCAGCCCAGACTTTCTCTATTATTCTCTCTATTGGGATTTCATTCAGCTTGAGGGTTTTCCTCCCTCCCACCTTCCCCCCCCCCCNCCCACCCCCCTTCATCCAGGACAGCTGGAAACTGACCAAAGAAAACTTTGCCTTCGTTTACAAATTCCTTTTTTATCAGTGGGTTTCTAGACAAAGTACCTTATCATTTTAAATGCTCGGAGAAATAGAAGCATTGTAAAATATAGGCATGAGGTCTCAGCTGACCAGCAATTATCAACCATTTTTGGATTAAAAAAAAAAAAACTGTAACACAGAGATATATATTGGGATATCTGAAGACAGAGATTTCTTCTATTCTCTCCGACTTAATCAGTTGCTGACTCACTAAGTTCTGGGTTGGCGCTCTTTTCTTTTCTAGGTCAGTCCCATCTTCATTGTCTGGTGGGCAAAAATTTGGCCGTCTTTTCTTTTATTGTTAGATACTACTATTCCTGGTATTTATATTATGTAAGTAAATTTTCAAAAAAGCACTATTTGGATAGCATTTTAAAAATAGCAAATATTCTTTACTTTGAAGCAAAACGGATTCAATCCCGGGATGTTAAAAGTTCTACTAATGCCCTTACTCAAATAAGTTTTTAGGTCCTTGGATTATTAATTTCAACAACTAAAAACTAGCCTCATAAAATTATTCGTAAGTGTTTGGAGTGTTTTCGTGTTTCATTTGGAAGTGGGAAAAACTTTAAACTTAATAAAATACTTGACTTATAAATCTTCAGAAATCAAATAACATGCAGTAAATCGCTCTATACCACATATTGTTACTCTTTCAAAACTAAACGCATAGCTCTCCATCACTCATATCCCTCTGTTTCTCTCGCACGTGAATGCAAATCATTGGCTCCCCACCTCGGCTCTCCTGGGCACAGACTAGGTGAGCAGTCAAGAAGGCCTTACCCACAGGTCTTCTTTGGAGCAGTCCTTTCTCAGCAGTGTCCCCGAGGGCTTCTGGGTCCCTAGTGTGCAAAACCTGTGAAGAAAAACACTGGGTATGAGATTTGAAAAAGCAAACAAAAGTCTTCTCCTTGGAAACAGCCACTTTTGTCCCCAGATGTCCATGGCGTTGTTCTCCCTTGCCCAGTCTAACCAATGTGCAGACTACTGTACAACGGCATTGTCCTGAACAGGTAGTCTGAACACTGGGGCGACGGAGCAGGATCTCCAGAAGCTTCCATCTATGTGCTTAAAATCCTCTCCCGGTCTTTGGGAAAAGCCTCCCTTCCTGCACCAGGGGTTGCATTCGGCTTTCCCCCCTGAATTCTGCTGCACTGACTGAGACAAACTCAAGGGCTGTGATTTCCAGTCTTGACGTGGCACATTTGCTGCAGACTGGGGAACTGGCAATGAATTTAGGACCAGGAAAAGGGGGAGGGCTGGGCTGGAGAGTCCATATATGGGATGATGTCACCCTGGGGAGGTTTGGGTATGCGCTGTGCCGCTGGAGAGACCGCTAGAATCGCCTGCTCTCAGACATGGGTCTGTGCATAAAATGGTACCAGATGTTTTAGTGTAATGTTAAGCAGTCATTTCATCTTCAGGCCAGATTTTTTTCCTCAACTGGGCAGGAAGTGGGCCTCAGTATGGAAAAGCTGTAAAAAAAGAGTCGAGATGTACAGTTCTGCTGTGGCCAACTGAAAGTGAGTTAGTGTAGAAGTACAAATTTGCTGTCCGGTCCAGGCTAGAAAAGTAATTTGAAGATAGAGGGTAGATTTAAAAAAAAAAAAAAAAGTAAACAGAAAGTTGAACACTGGAAGTCAGGGCTCATTTGCAAACTTTTTTGAGCTTTCCTGTGGTACTTTATTTTCTGGTATTTCACTCGTCAAAAAGGGCAGATAAGTTCATTTTTTTCTCTCTCTCTCTTTCCCTCCTCCTCCTCGTCTGTTGGATCTGTCAGCGGCTCGCAGGCTGCTCTAGACTTGAACAGTAATTATAGCAACTTCCTGAAAGTGAAGCCCCCATGAAAAGTCTGGAGAAATGTTCTTTGTCATGGCCTCTACATGAGTAATTAGTTCCACATGTGGCCTTCCTCGTTTCCCTCAGCGATTTTGGCTAGCTCTCTGAATGCCGTGCTATAGCTTGACCTAAAGAAACTTTAAAGTTTTCATTTCAAACCTCCACTACGAAATCACGACTTCAGTCTTCTAACAAATTGCCTCTGGTAGATTCACGCTGTTAGGTACAGCATTCTTTCTCACTGGTAATTCTTGATTCTGTGTGAATACTTTTGTTTTATTTTAATGGTATTCCACTGCTTAGTTTTTATCTCTGGTTAACTAAATCTGTTGAAATTTGCCAAGTGCCGCTTGACCAAAGGTTATAACATATCAGCCCACTGGCATCTCCTTTTCTTTTCCTGTTGTTGCTGTTTTCAATTATACATACTGTTGAATATTCTGAGTATACAGCCCTGCGACTGTCCCGCCATAGAATTCTGATTAAAGTTCGAGTTACCTCAAACAAGAGCTTGATTAATTGCCCTTCCAGAGATCATAATGTGAGAAAATTCCTAGGTAGCTTCCAAATATAATTTGAGTAGCCAAACTATGAAACTTAGTAATCTTTAAAGAATTACAACTAAAACAATTCATTTCTACTGGCCTTATGCAATACTTTTTAGAAGCAGAAAAATCTACCTCTTTTAAATATATTGGGTTGACTATTTCAAAAAGCTTCAAGTGAGAGCTGCCTTAAAGCCTTCACTTATCATGAAATGTCTTCTCTTGAATTAACATATACCATTAATGGAATCTAAGGTTTTGACAAGCCCTGGTCACCTTGGGAAGAAGATTAAATAAGATAAAAATGAATTATCCAGTAATTTAGAATGGAACAAAGAGATTATCATCAGGCACATCATTCATAGAGGGATTTAAACCATCAATGGAAATCAGAGGGATTACTTCCTATCACTGTATTTCCGCCTCCATACTTATGTCTATAGGGCCTATCCCATAATACTTGAACAAGCCCAGTATGCCCTGACTCCCTTCCCCCCACCCCATCACTGCTTGTATAATACTGGAAATAGACAAGTGTAACTACATACAACCTAATAATCTTATTACATGTGAATACCAACTCTGTCCTTTCTCAGTGTCTATATGTTTATTCACAAATCATCATAGAGGAGCCATGAGCCAATGGGACAATAGTTAGCCAGGAATCTAGCATTCCAGGTGTGGGCTTGTTTCTGCCACAAAAGTGAAAGCCTTTCCTCTGCCCTCTTCTATTTATATCGATGAAACATGCCTTGGAAATTTTGGGTAAGGCAGATGAAAGGTGGTTCTGATCAAACTGCTCCATGATTTCATCTTAGTTCACACATCTATAGTTTCTCAAATGTAGGAGAGAACCTTTTCAAAAAGGGACCTTTACAAAGTTTTCTTCAAGGAACTCAAATTCATAATCATCTTTACTGTTTTTGAAGCAGTTTAAGTGATTTTCTACAGAATACAACTGTACAGGTTTTACTCTTAGCCTATATGCCTATCTCGTTGGGCTTCTAGTTGACTAAAATATTTTAGAGTTATCTTTCCTTCAAATAGTTCAACAAGTATTTATTATTGCCTACTCATATGCTGGTCACAGTGACAGGGTCTGGGCATCTAAAGATGGAGAAGATATGATTCCTGGCCTCAAAGGGCTCACACTTACTTGTAATGTTAAGAATGAGATCAAATTCAGTCTACAGAATCTTCCATGCCTCTGTGGAAAGTCCTTGGTATTCATTTGTAAATGGCCTGAGGACCTTTTCTATGTCTGTAAAGTTATCAGTTAAATACCTGACCTGTGATGGGCTCTAGAAAGCGCGGTTAGTCACAACAAAGACTCAGCTTTGAGAACTGATGTTCTTTAACTTGCTATTTCAAAACTTATTGACCAAAGTGGTTGTTTGAATCAGTATCTGGTTTGGGGTGACTATAAAATTTGCTCTATTTTAAAATGTCATGGAAAGAAAACACTGTTTCAGTTGGTTATCGTTCCCGAGCTTGGCACATGGCACATTTTATGACTTTAGAAATTCTCAAATTGAAACCAGGACTGAGCCTTGTTTCTTTGTACTCATGAAGGAACAGGGTTACTAGTGTTTACAACAGAGTGTTTTGTGACATCCTGATATGGTGTCACAGGTAGTATTTATACTCTGCACTTCAGATAGTATTTATATAGATTTATTTATTTATTTATTTATTTATTTATGGTTACAAAATTAGTGCGTGGGCATTATAAAAGTTCAAACAATAGAAAGTATGTAAAGAAAAAAGTTAATCATCTTCCTTTCCAACCTCCTAACCTTTTCTGCTCTCCCAAATTAGTGGTAACAGTTTTGTGTGATTCCTTTTACCATCTTCTCAGTGGCCATTTATAGCTTCTTTACAGAGTATAAAATCTTTCCATATACAATGTATCAGTTTCTTGTAATAACCTTATGTGGTAGATATTACCATCATTCTCATTTTACCAATGATGAAATTGAGGCTCGAAGTTAAGCATATTCCTTCGTGGAATTAGAGTAAGTGTCAGAATTCAGCTTTTTTCAGAGTACACCTGTACCATGAAGCATATTGTCACTCACAGAGAACCGTTTTTTCCCCTACAGAATTACAGCGCTTCTATTTCCTGTCATTCGTTTGTTAATTATCTGCTGCCTTCTTAGTTTTATACTGAAATGTTACCAAATATTTCACATATTTGGATTTTTCCTCAAATAGAATACAAGCTAACTGAAGGCAGGGATGCTATCTTTATACTTTAATTGGCCTGGGGCGGGTCATTCAGTACACGGTTGAAGAATGAATAAAAGCTACATAGTATGCGTGCAGTTTGTGATCAAACCTTTATCATGACAATAGTTCAAAAATTAAGACAATCTTATTTTCTAATTGTATGTGGGAAACATGGATATAAGTGTATTGCAGTTGTGTATCAGATTGCACTGTTCTTTTAGAAATAAATGTGACCGTTTGGGCCAGCCATATTTCCTTGCTTATTTTTGGCCTTGTAATCTTCTGGAAGCATCCTGTGTAGCTATCGGTCATATAATCTTGTGTGAAAAGGAGGATCTAACCAAGTTGTGACGTTTCCTTTCTTGTTGTTTTCTCCTTCCCAGTTTGTATCTGAGATAAAAATCTAGTTGACCCCAGTTCATTACAAATTAGGAAAGATAGCCCCACTTAGTTTGGCTTTATGTGGTATGGATTAGCACTTGTATTTTTTTTTTTTAATTGAAAGCAACGCAATCCCTTAATCGCCAGCATTTCCTATATTGTTGGGGCCCAAAAGGACTGGGAGATTTGTTGTAGCAAAGCTTTCCCCTTTTCTCTCCTTCCCTGACTCTCAAATGGCTGCCTTCAGATCACTGCAGTGAGGTGCCCTCTCGGGCGGAGACGCAACATCAGAGCCTGTAAAATGGAGGAGAAACAGTCCAGAAGAGTCAACAGATTTTCCTCCAGTAACTGAAAAAGAAGTTAAATTAGAAGAGCTATAAATCATAAATTTAATGCAACTAGTTTTACAGTCTTCAAAAAGCTTGCGAAAGGCAAAGATTGTGAGAGAATTGATTTTAAAATGTACATTTACTAATGCATGTTTTGTTTTGCCTGTCTGTAGAATTTCCATTGCTGAGTCTGTTTATTTAGAAATCAGCCTGTAACCAAAAGCAGTATATATTTTATGAACATTCTTTCCTCAAATCAATTGAGAAAGATAATGTTACGACTTGGAGTTTTCCTAACCACTGTCATGCACAGCAGCCATTTCTGTATTTCAGTAACATAATACATCCGGCAGACAAACCTTAAAAACTCTGGCTTTATCGAAAACCAGTCGCATGGAGGTAAATATATGATTTATGACTCCAGTAAAATTTCAAGCACTGTCTTGAAATCTTTAGGGGAAGGCAAGATAGGAAATTGGTGCTGGGATAGGAAAATTGGTGCTGGCCTTTCCAGGCAGATTTTAAGTGAGAGCGTACTAGGAATGCAGTTTGCTGCCTGCTTCAACCCCCAAAAGCTGGCGCGCATCATCTGAATGCTATGTGCTGTGAGCTCCCATTGAATTCCACGTTACAATCGGACTTTAAAATGAGCACTGGCTCACTTGGACAAGAGAAATATGGTGTCCTCGGTTCACTGACAGTTTTAGAATATTGCCTCCTAATGTCTTTTGGCATCACCAATATTTTGTTTCCTAAGTATGACTCAGAAAGGAGCATGGATGATATCAAAACGAGAAAAAAAAGTCTGTGCATCACATGAAGACTCAGAAAGCACTCTTGCAGGGCTCCAGAAAGTGTTCTTTCTGTGGCTGGGGGTTCAAGTGAAGCATATTGGCTACAAGGCAATATGTGTGTGAAAGGAAGCTTTCTGCTTTACCCTAAGTACCTGCAGTTACATAGTACTGTCATTTTAGAAGCTCCAAGTCTTTAAGTGCTGATAGGCATAGTTGCGTAACATATGGCACAGTATCTTTATTTTAGGATTTATAATCTTCTGGTATATTCAAAAGCGGAAATAGAAATTATATGAATTGCTAAAAGGGTTTGATCCCACATACATCTGTTTAGTTGAGTATATTGTAATAACTGGCTTCCTAATTCTGTTCAGATTCCAGAGAGTTTATTCAAGGGATATAGGAGAACATATTAAAATACTTTTATTCGTGCCACCATGGGACTTTGCTTTACTTTTACAGGGAAAAAAAAAAAGCCCTTAGTGTATAAATTAGTTCATGTTGAAAGGTTATTTACATGTTGCAGATGAGTATTAATCATATATGTTTATAAACACATATCATTTGCATATTAATCAACCAAAAATGGCTTCAGTTCACCATACAGAATAAGATCATGTAATTTCACTGACCTTCAGATGATAGTGCAAAAGCTGTAGAGAAAGGAAAGTGTACGGTTTTCCATTTTTAAAGTTTTGTTTTGTTTCCTTAATCCTTTTTTTTGAGCACTTATTTTATATCAGGCCTCCCATGCTAGTTTTTTTCACAGGTAAAGTAATGTAATCCAAGAACCCTGAGGGTAGGATTTCCCCATGGTCACGCAGGAAGAAGAGGAAGCTCCAGGAGGCAGCACAGCTGAGGGTTCTGGAGCTACACCACGTGGGTTTGAATCCCGGCCTCACAACTTACCATGGGACCTTGGCAATTATTGAACTGTTCTGGGCTCGGGTTTCCTTATCTTTAAGATAGGGTTTCTTTGAGGACTAAAAGGACTAAAAAGGCTAACAATGTGTGATAAAAGCTTGAAACAGGGCCCAGAGGTGGGCCTCCTGCAGGTTCGGTGCTGCTCTGAGGGCACAGCCAGGACCCTGCCTTGCTGCAGTTACTGACCCTTGATTCAAAGCTGGGCACCATGACTGCAAAGCCCAAGCAACAGCAAGTACTGCTCAGGAACAAAGTGTGTTATTTTCCTCAAGGTGTTTATAATCTCACTGGGTAAATAAACCATGTATGTGTAAAACGAGTAAAAATAGAAGAAAATACTTGATTCTGAAAGAAAGACAACAGGATTGTTTTGAAAACACTGCAGTGGTAGCTGGCTCCTTAAGATAACTTTCTGGAGAATCTTTTTGAAAAGCCCGTAATGACCTTATTCTTTTGAGTTTATCCGCTTTTATTATATTTTGTGTGTATATATTAAAACACATGTGTGTGCATAAATGTGTATGGGTGTGTGGGTACAAATGTGTGTGTATATATATATATATATATATATATATTTAAACTAAACCTTTAAGATCTTTATGTGAGAATTACCAACATCAAAATGAAATTCTTAACCCTTTTTAAATTAACCTGTTTTTTTTTTTTTTTAAGGCTAGACCATGCTCAATGTTTTTTTGTAATCTTAGAGGTTAGTTTTAGAGTGTGCACAATTCAGTCATTTTTTAAAAAATTGTGCCTGTCAGAGCTTTACAGGAACAATTGAAGGTTAACAAGTGTAAATGAGATAGGAAATGTGTTCATAATTTTGCAAATGCAACGTTTTAAGGGGACTGATTTCTACAGAGGGGGAGTTATGGCTGCTTGCATTTAAAAACTGCACACACATTGTGTACTATTGGTTCAGTTTTGTTGGGAAACAGTGTACCCCCACCCTCTGCTCTGTAACAGAGTGTTTTTCTCTGGTACAATTTATTTCCTTTCCATTTCACTTTTGTTTTTTTCAAGAAAGAACTGGTCTTGGATTTCATTGGCCAGAGTGGATAATGATTGCTTTGAAATACTGGCTTGTTTTGCTGGAGAACTAGTAGAATTTTAAATAGTTTTTTTTTTTTTTTTCCTTTAAACGATCTGGACCCCACTGAAAATGGTTGGGGGTGGCCCCAGGTGCTACCTGGCCCAGGGTTTGTGTCAACTACTGGAACCAATGCTTGGAATTCAACTTCCATTTTCAGGGCCTAGTGAATTTTATTACTGAGAAGCTCAGTAAAGAACCGAAAGGACTTAAAATTTGTTTTTTTTTGTTTCTTTCACGTTTTCTGAACAGAGAAAACAGAAACCGTAATAAGTGGCCTAAGAGGAACCTTTTGACTTTTGTAGAATTACCTTTGTCAGTCATGAAGCCAGGTTGAGGATAGTGGATTTCCCTCTCTTTTTTCATGATTCCAGACCATGACATTTTCAGTATCACATTTCAGTTGGTTAATTTTTGGAAAGTTTAATCCCTCATTTTTTTTTTTTTTTAAACCTTTAACAAAATACAGGAAAGCTAGTGGGAAGTGATTTGCCGGTAAATTTGGTCCTGTTTTCTGAATCAACCTTAATTTTAGTTCCATCTTTGCATTCAGATCATAAAATAATCAGTGTTGGTCATGCAGTAATGCTAGTACTGGTTAGGTTGGATCCAATCTGTTAATGTCGATTCTAACATTATTGTTTAATTTGATTTTGTTTAGATCGTATGTTGTATATTCAGATTCATTTAGATGAAGAGCCACTTTTGCTGCATGCCTCTCCTGGATCGTTTTCAGTGTATTTCTCTGTGTCTTATGTATATGCAGGATTTCCTGAGTGTATCAAATTCTCTGCTTGAAACTACCATCCCTGCAGTACATGGTACATATCTCCTTCACCTTCAATAAAGGAGAGTCTCAGTGACTGTGTCTATGCATGTTGTTGGCAACTGGAAAGGCCACGCAGAAAGCCATTTTAACTACCAGTGTATACTGGGACTACGAAATGGACGTTTTGAATTAACGTTCACAGTGAAAACACTGAAGTCAAGTCGCTCAGTGCCTGGGGCAGAAGATGTTTGGTGATTTAATGTTCATACAGATTTAATTAATTCTGTTTGATTTCAAAATTTCATCTTTCTTGAAGAAATTCCACTTCTCTGAAGTTAAATTAAACCTTTTTAAAAAAGTTCTTGTTTTAGTGGCCTCTGGGTGGCTCAGTTGGTCAAGTGTTTGGCTCTTGGTCTCAGCTCAGGCCTTGATCTCAGCGTTGTGAGTTCAAGCCGCACGTTGGGCTCCATGCTGATCATGGAGCCTACTTAAAAAAAAAATGTTTTTGTTTTAAATCCAGTTAGTTAACATACAGTGTTTTATTAGTCTCAGGTGTACAATATAGTTAAACCTTTATATTCTTGGATACAACTGAGGTATAAGAGAAAGAGCTCCAGAATTGATTGGTTCTAGTTCAATTCTGCTATTTTCTGATTTGTCAGGTGGGAGGTGGTTGGGGAGGAGGTCATTGGGAGATAGCCTGAATTAAATGATACAGATAAAATAAATTGGGATACTTTTGAAAACATTCTGCAATAATTCATAGGGCAATAGTTTGGAGAGTTGTCATGGCAGTGCCTTGGGGCAGATGGTTATAGTGCTGTAGCAGAAATGTTTCTACCCTTGGTGACTTCTGTGGTGGCCCTGAACATTTAAAGAGAAGAAAAGCAGAGGATTAATTCAACTAGTTGTGTCAAAAGGCAGTGACATGTGTTAATGTCCCTCCATCTGGTATGTGTTAATACACCTCCACCAAGTGACCAAAAGGCATTCAGTAAAATGGGCTTATTGCTCATTTTTATTCTTTTCTTCTTCTCCTCTTTTCTGCTTGTACTTATTTCCTCTCCACCCCTCTCTCGATCAGTGTGAGACTTTCTGTTGCTTTTACCTCTTTTCTCCAGCCCCGACTCTTCCTGTGTTATCTCCAGTACAAGGAATTGGAATTGAGGAACCAGTGAAAATATATACACAACTATTTAAAAAGATTTTTTATTTTTTTCTCTTTACATTTTCAATCAGATGAATTGAACCCGATGTATGCATTGCTTGAAAACGAATAACTCCTGAACTAAATTATATTGCTTTTATTCTTCCTTTTTGCCTTTAAAATAATTCTCTTCTGAGCCAGCAACTTTTGATTTAAAACAAAACATTAAATATCTTTGGGAGGGAGGAGAGAGAAAGAGTTCTAGATCAATCACACTGTTTTACTTTAAATCAGCTTTCCCATGGCTCCAAAGAATATTGTATACCAAATATTTTCAGATAACCTTATGGACTTTATTGTCCATTTCATTCATTCATCCATTTGTTGCTTGTGCTTAGCTGATTCTTCTCAAAGGATTGGAGAAGTTTGGCTTGTTCTGATATTTATCACCTTTCATACTTGATTATAAGCTCCTTGAGGGCAGGGGTTGCGCCTGTCGTTTCTGTCTGCTGCATAATGGCTTTTCATAATGGGAATCAGGTCAGTAAATGCACGGTGACCAATCTGAGAATATCTTGAACGTGAAGAGTCAAAAAAAAGGGAGCCCTTCTTCCGTAAGAATCTAGACCACGAGAAACCTCCTTTCTAGTTCGCATACGTGACATTTTTATTTACTTTTACAAAAACTTAAAATATAAACTGCAATTAGAATGCTATAATACATAGGCCATTTGTAGTGCTTTTGAGAGTGTGCTTAGAATGTGCCACAGAATGCTGCAGATGCCACCTTACCTAAAAATCACAGGGAGGAATTTTTTAGATGAATGTCTGCTGGGAAACTACTGCCAGGAGAAATGTGGAAACCACATGAAATTCACTACATAAAGAAATCTGGTTTCCATTTCTGTGCTGCATTTTGTGCTTAGCAGGAAGAAGATAAACAAGCTGTTTAAAACTAAAGTGAATGGCAAAGGGATTAAATTTTAAAATCCCATATCGTAAATGTATTTTGGAATTTGTGAAATTTAATCCCATCACATAGGATCCTTTAAGAAGGGAGAAAATGTGTTGAGTCTTCTAGTTTTAGCTATCTCTGTGGAATGGATGAGTAATTTTGCTTCCTGTTGATGAGTAGTAATACAGCCATAACATTTGCTTCAGTTGAAATTAAAACGAAAGTCTCATTCTGGTCTTCAGGGGCAGACATTATTTTCAGAGTGAGAAAAGGGAAAGAAGCAAGAAAACTCTCTTTTTGGGGGTTGGTTATAGATCGTTCCTTCTAGAGAAAGGAGAATTTTACTCTAATGTTTTAAGTTAGCTATTTTTAAAACTGTACGAAAAAGTATGAGTGGGGTAGATCGAAGGAGAAGAGTTGAAACTTTCTATTTTCAGAGAAATAGTCTGGAGGTTTCTTTTTCAGTTTTCTATTTGGTGGCCCTTCTACAATTTAAATATGTTATCAAGTTGGTGTTCAAGGAGGAATAAACCCAAGATAAAATGGATTGCGAACAACAAAAATGTTGACATTTAAAACATAAAGACCAATCATTCAAATTGTGATTTCCTTTTCATAAACATAACCAGATTGTGTATACTCATGTGTAAGAGTAATAGGCGTGCATTTCTAAATTCAGTAGGCCTTGTGCTTTGAAAAAGCCTGTGAGATCAAGAAGATTATAAAATTAAGTTCATCATATACTCGAGTGGATTAAAACTTTTCCTTCCGCAGCTTAATTCCTACTTTATGGTAGAAAAGGGAGGTGGAGTTATTTAAGGTTTATTTTAATTACTTTTATTTCACATGGTGGTTGGTTTGTTGCTGTTGTTTTACTGTTTTAACTTCCAATCTGAAAACTTTTAGCTGGCTTCTCTTAATAACTGATACATAATCTGTCTAAGCCTACAATCATAGCCAAGGAGTCTTTTGTCATAGAAAGTGCCATTTTTCAGATCAGATATAAAAAACAAACTTCTAGTCACTCCACTCATTTGTTCTTTCATTCACTCATTCATTCCATAAACATTTGTCAGACTCCAACCATGTTTCAGACACTGTGCCAGAGACAGAAATAACACAGAATTCACGCCTTCAAGGAGTTTGGGATGACTTAAAGGGTAAAAACAATTGTTGAGAAGAAAGAACAATTTGGATAAATACGTACATACACAGATGGTCAGTTTCATCTAACAGTAACAGACTAGGGAGTTAGGTGGCCTCAGTGTGTGTCTAGCTCTGCCACTTTGCTGTGTGACCTTGGGAACATTACTGGCCACCCTCGTGGCCTTGGAGTAGTTAATGAGGATTGCATGAATTAATCTGTGAAAGCTCTCGGCATAGTGCCTGGCATTTATTAAGCACTTTATAAATGTTAGCTTCAGGGATGATTTTCAAGATACTTCACAACAAGTATAGTAGGGGCACCAACCAGTTAGAACTGCTGTTGGCTGTAAAAACCTGGTATGACCGCACCAGTTTGTATGGTCTGGATGTCAGCTCAGTTGGCCTCATTGCTATTACTGTTTCTACTTAGAATTTCTGAACCAAGCTTTATGCCTCACTCCCACCTCATCCTGTGGGCCCGGCTCTGTGGCACTCATAGACCCAGGGCTTCTATGGGCCTGCAATTTGTATTTTTGAAGTCTTTTTATTTTTTGAGTAGCTAGACTTAGTACAGACTTATTTTCATGTTCCAGAGCATTCAGGATATTTTTCTTAGCTAATAACTTCTAGAAACTCTAGAGCCAAACCCTGAGTTCTCAATTTCTTTCCCCTAATGTTGGTGGTAATTGTGATAGTACAGGCTCTCTTCTTTCCCTCCTCCTCCTTCTTATAAGAAGAAAATAATATCTAAAGCTAATTGCCTCATGTTCTCTTTTAGAAAGAGGTATATACCATACATAAATTCACTCTTTACAGTTAGTGGCCAACAGTTTGTGGTAAGGATAGAAACAATATAAGAGCATTTATGGGAAGTTAAAAGACATGTGAGGTGTGAAAGAGTTTGTTGTAGTTGTTGCCACTTACATTGGTCACTTAACTGTAGTTAATTTACTTGATCTCTCTGTGTTACATTTTTCCATCTGTAAACGTGGAGTGATAATAGAACTTTTTTCATAGGGTGTTGTGAGGATTAAACAAGGTAATACTTATCAAGCACTTAGAACATAAAATATCAAGAAATTTATTTAGTTTATTATACTTAAGGTCTTAGGATGTAATTAGTATTTAATAAATTCACTGAATTTATTCAGCAGATATTTAAAGCACTTATACGTGTCGGACACTATTATAGGCACTGGGGATACAACAGTGAATAAAACAGATAAAAATTCCTGTCCTCTTGACAGTCCAGTGCAATGAAAAAAAACATAAAATAAAGCAAGAAAAGGGAGTAGAGAATCTGGGCATAGGGTTGCAAAGTTAAATAGGTTGGTTAGGAAACACGATGTTTGAGAAAATATTTGTAGGTAGTAAGGGTGTGACATGTAGACTGCTGGCTAAACAGACTTTTCCGATGGAAGAAATAGTATATGCAAAGGCCCTGAGGCAAGAGTATGCCTGGAGGACAGTGCCACTGCAATAGGGTGAGAGGAAGAGTTGGAGGAGGTGAGGTTGGTGCCAGAGACCTGCTTAAGATCCGAGTGATACAATGACGGACATTGAGAGGGATATCAGGGACCAGCCCATCAGGCTTCTTAGAGGAGAAGGTAGATCTTGAAAATGGACAGGCTATGGAAAAACATATGGAAAAATGAGAACATTCCTATTATGGGGATGACCGGGAATGTGCAGGAAAGGAACAGTCAGTGGAAGAGATAGGCTTGGAACATATCCAAGAAAACCTGTCCAGAACAGAGGGTGACTAATGGGGGAGGGAGAGACCCAAGATTGGAGAAATAGAGTGGGATTGGATGATGACACTCCTTGAGAGCCAGGCAGAGGACTTTTGGTTTAAGAAAAAAAAAAATTTCCTGTCAATAGAAGCAAATCAATGATAAAATAATAAAGTCCAAATTTAAAATCCAAGTATACACTATATACGTAACATCTGTGAGGTTTGTTTTCAGAGATAAACAAAAAATATAAAATGTAAATGATAGTTTTGATGTATAATAAAGAAAAATATTGATCTTTCTTTTAAAAAGTGCTTATTATTAAATAAAAGATGTCCTAACACTGTACTATGTGAGTTACGGTTATAAGCAACATGATTTGATAAACTAGATACTGCTTTAAATATGAAAATCATAATAATAATGAATAATGATGAACAATCTTGGTGTTGGTAGAAATCTTGTTCTAATGGTTCTCTTCTTTATGCCCATGATCAAGCTTTAAACACGACGGCCGTTGTGCTGGCTGCTTTGTATACAGGATCACATGCTCACAAATACGGTACAGAAATAAGTGAGACAAATGACTCAAGTCACTTACACGGTCACAACTGCCTTTGGAAAATTATCTTGCAGTTTGAGATCTATTGGCATTATTTATTAGTTTCTGCCTTTTTTGCATTATATTCAATGTCAAGCTACACAAAAAGATGGCAGGATGGAGAAAAAGGCAAGCACCCTGCTAGATTCATCAGACTTTCAGATGTCCTCATTGGCTCATGCTTTTTTCAACAAAATCTTTTCAGAAGACGAGCTTTTACTTGAAAATAAGTTTCCATCATCAAATGACTTCTGTTGCAGTGTTTCTGCCAGACAGTTCCTCTCCCAGCGAGTTTCAGCCCAAGACTGCCATGCTGAATATAGCCTGCCTCACACGGAACTTAACTTATTTTTCACATGAATTGATCCTCCTAAGAAATGAAGCAGTATGTATAAACATGTTTCTTTACCTTCCAAAAGGGAACGAGTTTCAGTTTTATGGTGATTCTCATGAAATCTATTTTAAGAAATAGATGATGTACTCATCAGTTGAGTGCTACAGCACAGAATACTATTAGGAAACTTTTGACTCTATTTCTGACTTCACTGTTATCCTGCAGCTCCAGGAACTTGGCAACGTGTTTGCTCCCTGTTGATGAGTTTCCTGAGCATCTCTGTGAAGTAGATGGGAAATATCAGCTAATGTGCGTACTCGAGTTTCACTGAGGGACGATACAAAGTAATTAGTCTGATATGTGCTCTAAGATGTGAATTACTTTTAAGAATCAGAGCAGTTCTTCTATTAATAGGTTGAAACACGCTGTTTAAAACAGTATGAATTTATTAACTTTGGTTCGGGGACTGAATTATTTACTCTTTTCATCAGTGGTTTTGATGACAGACTTCAGAATAAGTTCATTAGTTTTGGATGACACTAAATTAGGCAGTAATGTTAACCTCCTGTATGATCCAAATACAAAGTGGCATTTGCTGTGCCGTCGAACAATGAATAAAATATAGAATGCGGTTCGGGAAGAACAGAGGAATGGTACAGGGCTAAAGAGAACAAACCAGGACCTGAATGTTACCATGACCCATTTCTCAACTTCAGTATTGTTGGACTCTTATTAAGAATTTTTTTTTTCTTATTTGGGGCGCCTGGGTGGCACAGCGGTTAAGCGTCTGCCTTCGGTTCAGGGTGTGATCCTGGCGTTATAGGATCGAGCCCCACATCAGGCTCTTCCTCTGTGAGCCTGCTTCTTCCTCTCCCACTCCCCCTGCTTGTGTTCCCTCTCTCCCTGGCTGTCTCTATCTCTGTCTAATAAATAAATAAAATTTAAAAAAAAAAGAATTTTTTTCTTATTAATAATTAAAAAAATGTTTACCATAACAGTAGAGGGAAATAATAGAGATATGAACTAAATCAAGAGTGTTGCTGGAATTGGGTGAGGGGGAGATCTGATATGTATCAACCAAGAATAATGTTTCCCCTCTGCTTGGCCTTGGTCCTACGTATTTAATGACACTAGATCCCATTTTAATGTTCAGATTTTATGAGAGATATGAAAAATTTAAGGAGGGTACCATAGATAAGCAACAAAAATGATTCGGGGTTGGAATCTGGCTGTGTGGTGGGCAGGGAGAGGGGGATTGGGTTTAAGAAAGAAGTTGGGGTTTTGACAGAGGAAGGAGCTTAAAATCAACTGTCTGTAAGTAAATTAGATTTCAGTGGAAGAAGGATGTTCAGCCACACTTCATCTTCCAAGGGAAAGTAAACAAAATAAATTAGTGTAAATTGCTACCAGAGACCTAGATTGAGCAAAGCTGATTTGCTGTTGGAGTTGATTGCTGTTAAACTCCAGGAGGTACTACCATGATAGGCTGTAGATTTTCTCTCCGTGATTATCTTGTAAAAATGGGATTTATCCATTTTGCTTGGATGATTGGTTATCTTATTTCCAAAAAGCGTGATTCTCTAAGGCAATATTTCGGTTAAAGTATATTTGCAAAGGAATTGAAAAATTAGTTTGATCTATCTCCATCATTTTGTGAAATTTCTTGCTATTCAGGTACTTCAAAGAATTCAATCAACCAATGCATATGAGGCATGGACTGATGTTAGTGAATGTTTTTATAATGGTAGGTAACAGCAATACATGCTATTATTGTCATTGGGAAACAATGCATAATTTCTTGCCTAACCTCTGCTTTTGATTATTTACGTGGAGTTTTATGTAAAGAACATACTTCAGACCTGGTATAATACAGTGGCATATCTGTTGCTGCTTGATTACCAGCTTTGAGATTTCGCTTAGAGAATTCATGATTTGTAAGCTCAAAAAGTATCATTCCAAACATTTGGCAATAAATTCTGATCTGATTAATGTTAGGTAGCTTATTGTAAGATGTTGTCATGGTGACCATTACTCAGAAACACAAATACACATGCAGAATGGCCCCAAAAGATGTCTTTCTAATGTATTTCTCCTATTTTAAAAATACTTCAGCCAGGGGCGAGAAAGATACTTTTTCCTTGAGTACCTTTTCAAATTTTTTGAATTTTAAACTATGTGACAGTGTGTTGCCCATTATTAGATGTTACCTTTTAATACTAAACAATTCTTTTTTTAGAACTGAAAAAAAGTCAGGTTTTCCAGAATAATTTACTTCAATCTTTTAAAAACTATTCTCAGATCATTACGTGAGAGTGTTCTGTTACTCTTTTCATTGTTTTCAGGGCTTCAAGTAAGGTGACCTGAGTAATGGATACAGAACGTGTTTTGAGAATGAATACCTGTCCAATCTTTTAAATATTCTTTTGATAGAGAAGCATGTATACTTTTTATAGCACTTACATAAGCATGTAGCTGGTAGGATTCTGCCCCTTCACACAAACAGGTGTCCTTGAGACTTTATATTGAATTAACCACTTTTTCATATAAGAAAAAAAAGATACCATTAGAAGCAACTGAACAGTAGCCCCCTACTTTCTGTTATCATGATACAGGGGTAAGGCGGAGAATTAACATTCTTTTTTTTTTTTAGGAGCTACTATGTACAATATAATAAAATCCAAGTTAAAATGATAGGCAGTGTCGTGATCAGCTTAGGGTGCTATTACTTGGTATTATGGCCAGAGGACCAGAAATACCCAAATCCTCTGGAGACTATAGCAACCACTCTCCTTGTGGTTTCTGAAGAAGGAATAATGGCAAAGAAAGGGAAAATAACACCTCATTATTTGCTGGGGATTTGGCCCCAAACCCCAGTGCAGAGAACTCTGGCTGGCTGGGCCAGACCACCTATACGGAGCAGCCACTTCTCCTGAGGTGATGAGGCCCAGAGAGCATCAAACTGAAGGAAGCCTCTTCTCTGTTAAGATCCGTATCTACAGTTTTGTTTCTTATCACACTCCAACCACATATAAGAAAGACACAAGCCAGAGTGACGTGTTTGTTCCTGGGAGAAATGAGCCTTGGCTCTGAAGATGCCAAGCACAGAGGGAGAGCCACACCCGTGCATGCTGCTGGGTCCCCGTTCGCCATTTAGCAAGGGTGGCCCAATCTACCGAACCACAGCCATTCCTCCACCTGGGGTGGGGGCAGTGTGTGAGGAAGGTTGTAGGCAGAGTGGTCTTTGAAGGGCACTTTCTCCTGAGGACCCCTGGCTTGGCAGCATGGGCTGTGGTGAGAAGTGGATGAACCACACTGCAGCTCTCTTTGCGCTTGTTTCAAAGTCCAGGGCATGTATCCCTCGTGTTTATGCTAAGGGCACATGCAGGTCTTTGTCCGGAGGCTGAGGACTTGGCACAAATGCAACTGAGTCATTTCAACCAAGTTTACAATGTAGGTTCATGATCCAGTTTCAGCGGTTAGCCATTTTCAGTCCATCCAAAGAAACAATCTTAGTAAATCAGGTTGTATGTATGTATGTGTTAAAGAACTGACTGGTCCTTAACCAGATGGATGTTTAAAAAACTCGGCTTTATTGGGTGAAGGTTAGATGGGAACTCTATGTACTGTGTTCCCAACTCTTTGGTAAGTCTAAAATATGTCAGAGTAAAAAGTTTTTTAAAGAGTTGAAAACCAAAGACCAAGACGATAATGTGTTTCAGAAAAACATAAATGAAAGTATACTTTTTTAGGGGAATAAAGATATTTCTACGTGTTTAATATGTTAAAAAATGTATAGCTTTTATGTTACCACAACTGCTCAAAAGCTTTCAGTGACTTCCTGTAATTTATAGGATACAGTTCAAATACTTGAGCCTTGGAATTTAAAATCTCTTAAATCCGGCCCCAGTCTATAAATTACTATCATCTATCCCATTCCCCACCTCTAGCCAAACTGCCATCCTCACTGACCCTCAAAAGGGTTTTCCCTACAGGATGCCCTTCATCCTTCTCCCTCATGAAATCCACAGCAACGCTGCAAGGCACCTTAAACCTCGTTCCTCCCACGAAGTGTTCCTTAACCACTGCCAGCCCAAGGTAGTATGCCTTAAAGCAAATACTGCATATAAACCTTTAGTGCCTTTATTTAGTAAAACCCCTATTTTTAATATTAGTTTTATGTGTCTTGGTAACATCTCTTTACTAAAATTTTTAAGCTGCTCCAAGCCAGGAGTTTATATGTCTATAATTTTGAATTTTCTACACTGCTTAAAATATTTATTCCTGCCACCAACTTTTATTGGTTACATTTTATGTGCCAGGCACTGTGCTGGGTGCTTGTAATATGAAGCAAAATCAGAAGATTTCTTAAGTAAGCCTTTCTTGTTTCCTCCTGGGCAAATTCATCAGAGGGTCTCTCATCTGGGCTCCCACTGCGTCCTGGCCTTACTGCTATCTTCCTCAGTGATAATGCTGTATTGTTTGTTGACTTGTGTGTCTGGCTCCTCCTCTAGACTGCAAGCACCTTAAGGATGGGCACTTAGTCTTTTTTCATTGTATCCCCAGGACTCAGAATAGTGCATGCAGTAGTGCTCAACCTATGTTTGCTGAACGAGACAAATGCTAAAAAGCTGCAGCTGAAGATTACGGTTGCTTGGTAGGATAATTATGACTGAGGCCCCACTTGAGAAGGTCGTTAGCTGCCTGTGAATCACATTCTTGTGATTTTGTTGTTATTGCTCTTTTTCTTCTCCAAGCAATATCTATTTTTAATCACAATCTATGCATCATCACTAACGCACCACATGACATAGGATTTACGTGTACTGTGATGAAGACATCTGCCATCACAGTGATTACTTCGCACATAGAATCTAAAGATGTACGTAGATAAAAGTTTTTTGAACTCCAGTAATATGTGCTGCCAGCTCTGTAATCTCTAGCAACAAGTATGAAGTCACCATTAGACCTGAATACCTTCAAAGGTTCTAATCCATCTTTGTATTTCAAGTGTCTAGCCCAAGCAAGGTACCTAGAACAGACTATATGCTTAATAAATGTTTATGCAATTAATAACATGAATAATTACAGTTCCTTTCCCAACCCAACATCTTTTTTTTTTTTTGCTAGTCATTTTAATATCTTATGGTTTTATCAGAGGTGCTAAAAAATAGAACTGATTTGAATTTCTTTCAACTTTCCCTGCCTTCGTGCTCTAAAATCCTGACATGGCTAAAAGTGGGAGCTCTGAGACTGGAAAGGAGCAAGAAAGATTTGTGTTATCTCGAAGTTCATTTTTAGGTCTATGGCAATAACAGAGGATTAATTTCATGCAGAATTTTAAACTGAAAATTACTAACAAAGAAAGCTTCATGATTCTTTTACATAATTAAGATCCATACATTTTAGGGGCGCCTGGGTGGCACAGCGGTTAAGCGTCTGCCTTCGCCTCAGGGCGTGATCCCGGCGTTATGGGATCGAGCCCCACATCAGGCCTCCTCCGCTATGAGCCTGCTTCTTCCTCCCACTCCCCCTGCTTGTGTTCCCTCTCTCGCTGGCTGTCTCTATCTCTGTCCAATAAATAAATAAATAAATAAATCTTAAAAAAAAAAAAAAGATCCACACATTTTAATGGAACAAACAGGCACAGAGTTTACCTTCAAAGCTTTATCAAAATCAGTGTACTAACAATATGAATCTAGGTATTGTTATTTAGCTCACATTTCTCCAAAATATCTCATAAGAAGTTGAAGTGGAGAGACTCGGAGGTTTTTAAACTGGGTCTTGATAACTTATATTACCACAGTAAGATTTTTTTTTTAAATACAATTTCCTGCAAAGTGGAGATTAATTCCTGATGCTTTGAGGGTTTGGGTTCTTCAGATAAAAGACTACAAAGGGAAAACATGAACATACCATCTCCGGGAGTAATTATACTTGTTGGATTTCAGGGATGTTACGTAGTTTTCCTGAACATTGGCACATTGCTCTGTTTCAGAATTTTAAAAAAAGTCCTTATGGTTTTAACTACCTATATTATAATTTACTTTACAATGGTTTGTAGTGGGTGCTAGGTAAATACTTGTTGAATGAATGAATGTCTTTTCTGAATATTCGTTGTTCTACATGGTTTCACTATCATTTTTTCCGCCTTTTCTTGAAAACTTAAAATTACATTATAATGGAAAAGTAAGGAAGCACACCTCTTGCTTCATTAGGGTCCATTACTTCTTCCTGTATATGTTAACACAAAGGCTGGGAGGAACCTTGCAAATTTTAACAAAAGGTTCAATGGCTGTGGCAGGACGGACACTTAAAACGGGGCTGAGTATACAGTTGTTCTATTATCAAGACAATTGCCTGATTGAGAACAGCTCTCTGGAAAAATTCCAACTATGTGTCTGGATTACCACAGGGTGCTGGAGTGATTAGAATTGCTCATGAGCAACAAAATGCCCTGGCTTGTCTCCACAAAGCAATTGAAGTATATGGGATCCCTGAGAGACATGGCTTAGTTGAAAGTATTCTCTTCCTGTTCTACCCTTTTTTTGCCTCATTGGAAGTATTAAATGCTCGGCAGATCTCTGCACAGGAAGCCCTAATGCAGACATTAGGCTTGCAAGGTGTCCCTGGACAACTGCACGTGAGACAGGCCGCTCCCACAGTCATCCTGCTTATGGAGACCTGTACTGACATTTTAAAATCATGTAGAGGTCATCGAGTCCTATAAGCCAAATTGCAATAAGCGTAGGTGGATAGGTCCACAAATAAGGGGTTTACACTATTGCTTCGAGAGATGAAACTTGGCATATATTTTGGGATGAATATGGTTCTCTTGCATTTGAATTTTCAAAGATCTAGTGGTGCAAATGTTTATTAGTGACTGATAAAAATTCAGGGGTAGTGAATATAGTAGTAGTGTTTGGATACGTACATCAGCTTTTTCTTTTAAACGATGGTTTCGCGTAGTTCAGGTTTCACCGTAGCGTGCCTGGCTCCGTTATTGCCACTATTCAACTCCTGTTAGAAGGCAAATTCCTTCCCTGTTTCTGCACTTTGTCTGGGGTGGAATTCCATATTGAGCGGCATTTCCCTTTGCTCCAGAGACTTTTAAGAAGAAAGGCCTCTTCCAGTTCTCCATCAACCAGAGTGGGGTGAGGTTAGGCCCTCCCAGAACTTGAATGTGTTCAAATATTCTTTCCTCTCTGTGTCATTTGGGCTCTGGGGCTGCTCGAAGTCCAGTCTTCCTAGCTACATTTCTGTTGTGACTGCTGCTTCACCGAAGAAAAATAGTTTCTGTGTTATTTTCATGAAATCCTAAAGAATCATATAATCTTTTCATCCTCTCTTCTGGGCTTTAGGTTTCAGGAAAAACAAGTTTTTGCCTAAGGGTGTTTAGTTTTCAAATGGTTGAGCTATTCACCAACTTTTTGGCTTGTTAAGCTCTCTAAATGTGACCACTAATGGCCTATGAGCCTTGACCAAGTTGTCTTTTTAAACTCTTCTGGTAAAAATATTCTGGTTAGCTTGAGTCTTGGGAACTGGAAGTTAACTTTGGAGATAGTTAATTTGAACTTGGGAATAGGAAGAAGCCTTAGAAAGATCTTAGGTGACTTAAAAGAAGACTTCACAGGCAAACCTGACTTACTAAAAAGTGTGTTTGTAGCTCTGGATATAGACTCACATTCCATTTTCTGACTGGGTGACATTGGACTAGTTATTTGATATGAACATCAGTTTCTGTAACCGGGAAATGGTTTGTTGTGATATTTAAATGAAATACCCATTATCTTGTTTCTTTTTCTTCTTGTGAAGAAATTTGACTTCCTGTTTTAGTAGCGTCATCAAAGAACTGAGAGCAAAACTCATAACAAAATGTTGGGTTTTGCAGTATGTGAAGAAAAATCCCTCGCAGCTCTGTTTATAAACTTAGTTGCATTTTTTCTAAGTATGTTTAAGGAGCAGGTCTGGAAGGAGCTAGAAATCTATGCACTGTAAAAGCAAATTAGCTTTTACATAAATGTTTTCCAAAGGAGAGGATCAGACAATTGAAGAATATCACATGAAGAGAAATTAGATTTTTTTGGTTTTGTTCTATTTATGTTTTAAGTTCTATACTTTAAGCATAAGGTATATGTTAAATGCATAGTTTTTTACATCTTCACAATAGCCTTTTCAAGTAGGGGTACCATTTATATCCTCATTTGGTATATGAGGAAACAGGCTTGGGAGGTCAGGTACCTTGCTTCATGCCTCACAGCTAATAAATGGCAGCTGCTATTTGAACACAGGTGTGTTGGACTCAAGCTTTTAACGACTGGCTGGGAGGGCTCAAGTGAACGGGGCAGACTCTAGAGCGAGGCGGAGGCCACGGCTTACTAGCTGTAGACCTGGGGCCTTAATCTCTCTCTCCCTCCTCAGTTTCACATTAAAATGTGAATGAAAATAGGATTAAATGAATTCACATATGTCAAGGTCATAACATAGAACCTGGAATATGGTAAGGACTTCAATGTTAATTGGTGTTGTCATTGTCAGTATATTATTATAATTATTTACTAAAGACAGTCACTTTGGGGTAATTTGCTTAGAATTTATGGATGGCACAGCACAGTGTTTTTCTGTTTGTTTTGTTGTAGGGGTTTTTTTTGTGTTTGTTTGTTTGTTTGTTTTCCTGGCTGAAAGAACCAGGGAATGTTTGGGCCAAAGATCTTTATGTCTGACCTCCTCTAGTCTGGCTATCTACCCTGACATGAATTCTTAGAGTCCATGTTTGAAGAGAGCTGGTGCATTGTATCTCTTGGTATCCAAATCATAAAGAAGGAAAATTGAATTTCTGAGTCACTGGGGATCATGTCAGCTCTGTCTTCATTTATGCTACACTAAAATTAGAAAAAAAAAAATCTAACCAAGGTGATATTTCTGCACTGTTGGGAATAGTGCTGTTATTCTTCATCGGCTTGGAGTTTTAACTTCTGCCCATTATTGAATTCACAGTCTCTTTCTATATCCTGGATCCTTTTCAACAGAACTTCTAAGAAATAGAGATTAATTAGTTTTGTGCTTCAAAGGACATGCCTCCAGTTGCTCTAATAAGTCCAAAGGAAGCTGTGAGGAATAGCACATACTTTCAAGCAGAGGGGAGTTTATAACTGGTGTGAATTAACTAGTGATATTATCACCACCCTATACTTATTCTGTATTGTGTTCCTTATTCATCTCCCGCTATTTTGATTTTCTGGGAACAAATCAGCAACAGAATGATTTCTTTTTAGTCATTATGATCAGGTTAGTGAATAACTTATTACAGTTTTTAAAAAATAGAATTTAACGTCATATGATAAAAGTATATGAGAAGAATATAAGAATGAGGCTACCTGAGTCAAAATTCACTTGTTGAGGAGGTATGACTTCACAGAAGAAAAGGAAATAGATTAGTGTATATTTTGTCTGAAATTCTTATTTGCTTCTTATTTTCCATTTAAAATAATCAAGCAGCAGAGCTGTATACTGTCTGCCCTGCTGTGCAAGACCTCAGTACCAGCTTCTCCCTGGTGGTGAGTGAGGGGATGCAGACATTCTTTGGAAAATGTGCTGATTTCAACCTTAGACAGAAGAGTTAGGCTGATGACAATATTGAACAGTGTTTGTTAATATTAGTGTTAGTAGTTAATACCTAACTAATATTTATTGTATAGTCCTCTTGAGTTGTGCCAATTTCTGTATCCAGATGATAGATATAAATCAATAGGGCAAAGCCAAAACAAAACCAAACCTGTAAATAGCAGTCCTTGAATTTTTATTCTCTCCATTGTTGAGGGAGGCCAAGAAGAGGGGATGTGGACTTGTATTCCAGACACAAGAAGCCTCAAGCATAGTGGCTTGGGAGCATGAAAAGAGTGATGTGTTTAGTAGGGAACCTTTACACGTGACCAGAGAGCAGCACCTGGTACCTGGTGAATTAAGAGGTGCTTGCCATTTATGAATGAGTAAATATTTGTTGAAGGAATAAACAGGGTTCCTTGATAGAATGATGGGAAACGTGTGTGGGATATAAAAGGGTGCAGAGTAGGGAGCCTGCTGGGGAACCAAAACCTGGTCCTTTTGGTAAGTGGGTCATAACTGGGATATTGCTGCTGCCTCATAAGGAACACCAAGCCCCTCCTAGGTGAGCTTCCAAGATTTCACTCTTTCATTCTTGTTCCACCTGTGAATACATGCTATTCTACTGATGCCTGTCACTCTGAAACTGAGTTGTGAATAGAGTGATGCAATATCTCTGTGCAGAGAAAAGATGCACAGAGAAAGATGGAGAGCTATGGCTGTAGGTGGTGGAGAGTTCTTGAAGGGAATGGGCTTGTGTGTTAGAGACATTATACCGGTAGAGGTATGGAGGGTGGCTTGAAATGAGGAAAAACTGGAGACAGGGAGAACATTTAAGAAGTGAATATTCTATGTGTGAAGGATGATGGATGCAGGAACTAAGGCACTGGCAGTGAAGAAGGAGAGAAAGTGAGCAGTTGGATGAGGGAGTTGAGAGAAAGAGGGATGATTCCAAGGTTTTTGTTTAAGCAAATGGACGGAATGACAGTATCAGTAATCAGACAGGGGACCCACGAGAAGGTGCAGGTAATAGGAATGCTAGGGATAATAATTTTTTCAGTTTGGGATATGCTAAGATTCACAAATATGTGAACCATGTGGGCAAAGATGTCCCATTGAAAGTAGAGGACTTGGTCTCAAAAGAGAGCTTTTTGATCCTGAAGTTAACCAGGGAGAAGCCTTATACCAAGGAATGATTTCAGGGTATATTAAAAAGGAATAAAACTATGGTAAGGTTTACTTGTATTTAAAAGTAGCAAAGTTTGGGGTTAACAGTTAAGATGATTATAGCATTTATGTTTGTGTATCACAGGTTTAATATGCATTAATTTTGCTAGGCTTCCAATTTTATGTTATAAGATAAATATAGAAGTGTATTCATCCTTAAGTGAAGACTCCCACAGACTCAGTCTCCTGGATTTTATGGCCAGGACCAAGCTAACACAGCAGTATTTAGAGTCCACATACTAAGAGGAAATTAGCATCTTAAATGCTGAATTTGAAATCATGATAAGGCATCAGTGGTGCCCATAAGCTTATGTTCTGTCAAAAACTACATCTGTTGATTTTACTGACTAAAAATATTTAATGTGATGCAATTCTTTATAGCATATGCTCCATGAGACATGAAGGTAGACTATTATACTTTCAAATATTAGAGAATATTTCTAATATTCTAAGTACTATAGTTGAACCTTAAATAAATGTAATGATTAAATATAAATGAGGTTTTCTTTTTTCTTTTTTCCTGGGCTTGAGTCCATCAACTCAGGAAGGAAATATAAATTAATGGAGCGTAAGTTTAAGTTTTAAATATGAGGTTTTGAGACCTTTCCTGCTTAACTGTGGGTCCATTGTCAAGTGAATATGCTCTGTTTTCAAATAAATGTGTCTATAAGTGAATGGAGAAGATTTGAGACCAAAAACACTTTTTTCCTTGGCAGCATCTGAGACTTGGACACCAACTCTTGATTTTTACTGTTTGGTTTAGAAGGGCCTGACAAGTTACACCTTGGTAATTTATCTTCCTTGGCTGACATTTCTGAACAAATGCCTTAGTGTTATACTTAGAGCTGGTGTCGTGCTTAGTATTTCCTTTTTTTACTGTTTAATATAACTTGTTAATTTACCTTCTATCAGAGAAAGACTGGTTTCTGGTAATAGCAACATCTAATGATGAAAGCTTGGTAGACTATGCTATGGATGGCACATAGACTGCAAATTATTTATTTTATATTGTCTTGTGTTTTCATAAATGGTGAAGGATATTGCTGTACTTCGGGTTTATTTTCTAATATTAAAGGTAGTAACAATAAGCATTCATTATGGACATTGACGAGCATGTTCTGAATGAGATATCAAAAAAAGTCTCAGAAAGGTGCTACTTGTCTAAATTGCTTCATATCTTTCAGAAGAGACACTTAAACAGTGAGATCACCATTAATTTGTGGAAGTACTGATTTTTTAAAATTATCTTATTCCATATGGAGTAAATTTAGTTAACTAAGGCATGCTATGTTCTAGTAAGACAACTACTGGGGAATTAGATTCATAATAACAATCTATCTGTTTCATTGCTACACACTGGCTCCTGTCTTTGCTCAGGCATCTTCCAAATTACTGATTGTTTGCACAGGAAACAGAGTAAAGAGCATGACTGGATCAGCACAAATGTATTTCCACTTTTGGAAAAATAGTAATATACTGACCATGAATCAGTACTATCTTCATTTGCAAACAACAGTCCTCTTACCCACAAGTGTGCACCTTGATTTTTGTCTTTAACTTTTAAAAGTGATTGTGAGTAAACTGATTTTACTGACTCAAACCTATTGATGATGATTTATACTTATAGGTTGTGCCCCTATAGGTGTTTCCATGGGAAAAATTGAGTAAAGATACGAGGTGAAGATCTAATGGTATCATATGGAAGTATCCATTCATATATTGAATTTCAGTGACATTAGAAAAGTCATATTATTTGAAACTAAATGAGTAATGTACATAATAAGTATGAATAAGAGACTGGAGGAAAGAGAGTCATCTGAGGACTAATAGTGAGAAATATTTCATGAACCTGAGGCTTAATTTTCTCCCTTTTTATTGTGAAAATTTTCAAACATTGAAAAGATAAAGGAATTTTATGGTGAGTACTAGTATACCCTTTATAACTACAACTGACCTTTTATAATATTTGCTTTTATTATAAGATATATTTTAATGATAAGTGAAACTTGGAAGGTCCAGCTAAAAGGATCAAAGTTTGCTAAAGATTGGGAAAATGTAGAAGAGAGGTTTTGTGGTAGCCAGTCCCCAGTGATATCTCTACACATCCTCATATAATCACTCCCCTACATTGTACCAGTGTTGATTTGTGTGATTTTGGTAGATTCAATAAGTACCCCACCCCCTTAGCCCAAAGATGTGCATGTCTTAATCCTCAGAACCTGTAAATATGTTAGATCATATGTCAGGAGGGACTTTGAATATGTGATTTGTGAATAAGTTAGGGATTTGAGATAGGGAGATTATCTTGGATTATCTGGGTGAACCTAATGTAATTACAGGTCCCTTTAAGAGAGACTTAGTAGACTTAGCATTAGAAAGAAGATATATAAGGATGGAAGCAAATGTCAGAGAGGAGAGAAGATGCTACCCTACTGGCTTTGGAGGAAGATGGAAGAAGGGATGACAAAACAAGGAATGTAGGTGGCCTCTAGAGTCTGGGAAAAAAAGGAAATAGATTCTCCAAAAGGGATATAGCACTTCCAGCCCATTTTAGACTTCTGTTCTCTAGAACTGTGAGATAATAAATTGGTGTTGCTTTAAGCCACCGAGTTTGCGATAATCTGTTATAGCAGGAATAGGAAACCAGCACAGCAGCTGGAAGACTATGGCAGAAATGAAGGTTTACCACTTCTGAGGCAATTACATTATAAAACACTGCAGCTCCTGTGTTGGACTCTTTCTTTCTTTGATCATTCACTGTGGCAGAGACCAGCTACCATGTCATACAAACTAAGGAAAGGCCATGTGGCAAGGTACTGAGGTCTCCAGCCTACGGCCAGCAAGGAAATGAGACCTGTCAGTCACCATGTGGGTGAACTTGGAAGCAGAAACCAGCCTCCCTCCCCCAGTTGAGCCTTCAGATGACCACAGCTCCATCTAGCAGCTTGATTGCAACCTGTGGGGGACCCTGAGCCAGAATCACCTGGCTAAGCCAATCACAGATTACTGGCCCACAGAAACTATGAGATAATAAATGTATATTATTTTGAGCTGCTTCATTTGGGGGCAATTTGTTATACCACAAAAGATGACTAAAACAGAGTTGAAATGGTGGTTCGGGGGAGATTGCAGAAGGTTTGAATGCTGTACTAATTCACTTCTCAGTAAGGAACCCTTGAAAGTTTTTGATCTGGGCAGTAACCAACTCAAAATAATAAGATTTATCTTGTTTTGCTATATTAGCATTAGAAAGGGAAATTTAGCATTAAAACAGGGAAATTGGAGGGAAGAAAAATAGATGTAATATTAGGGATAGTAAAATTAGCTCTAACGCTGAAAGCCTGCTCTAGGTCTTTGAATGTAGGAAGCGACAGGAAGGAATAAAGGTAAAACTACAGAAGAAACTCAATAGGACCAGGTGGCCAAACAGACTCAAAAGAGAGGTAAATTGAAAAGTGTGGATGATGGTGTTTTGAGTTTGCAAGAACAATGTATGATTCTAAGAATGGGATATTTACAATAAGAATCAGTTTTTAAGTTTCTTATACTGTTTGAAATTTAGTTGGATAAGTGAAAATGTTCAAAAATGAATTTAGGTTAAAGACTTCATTACCTTCCTTGTGAGGAATCAAATTGGGACCTGAGACAGAGTAAGGGATATGACGTTACAGGATACATAATTGCGTGTACAGAGCCTGGTATACTTTGGCCCCTAATTTCTCACAGCCAACGCAGAGGAAATGCCGACAATAACGTGGTTTTAGTACTAGTAAGACTAAAGCAGACAGATGTCTTCTTGGGTCTTCTTAAGCACACACATTCTCAGCATTACCCAATCTATGGTGATCACTATGATTTTAATGAGAAGAGGTAAGAATAGGTCACTGGGTTTTATCATTAACTGATCATCAGTGATATTTAGGATTTCATTGTTGATATGATGGTAAGGACACAAGCAAGACTGCAGTGGATTGAAGAGTGATTTTTCTGGAGATGAGATAGAATCAGCAGACTCTAAGTTATTCTTCCCGCTCACTGGGATATTTCACTTTATATCTCAGTCCATAAAGTAGAGCAAAAATAGTGATCTCCTTCTAGCCTAAAATATAAAGTGCTTTAAGCTGCTGGATAAGAATTCAATGTAAATCCAGAATGTTAACAGCAGTTATCAGTATGTATTATGAATAAAATTGAACTTGAGGGTTGATTGCCAACATGGTTGGTTTGTGGATCTTACTTTCAGACTGTCACCTCTAATTTTGTATTTATAGAAAGCATTCCCCTGTCTGGACTGAAATTCAAAATTTTTGTTTATTACTAATGGTGCCTGATTGTCATTTGTGACCTTTGGTTTTTGCATGATGAGGTAGACTTTGGTAAATGGTGGTCTCACAAATTTCTCTGACCAGCCCTGCTGGGTCTCAGTTTTGACAAGTTGTTTCTCCCAGTAGGTTTTAATCAGATGTTGAGTTCAAGGTGATTAGTACTCTTACAGTGTCGTTCGGAAAACCAAAATAAAATAATAGGTATGAACATGACTTGAAAAAATAAAGGATCATGTGAGTATTAATTATGTTTATCATCATTAATCAGATAATTGAAACTATTATTCTATTAAAATAATATTACAACTTCTGAATTAAGATTGAAAAGAGGAGGGAGAAGTTTTTTACTATGTTTATTTCAGCTTCTGTAGAACTTGCATGAACTTCCTAAGAAAAATACGTGCACAGGCAACATATATAAATACATATATGTTTTAAGGATGCTCTACTTACTCATTTGCATATGGATTATTTGTAGCCTTATTCAATTCTGGATTTATTTTCCCAGCACAGTTTTGGGAATACGAATTCAACAATTCTTAAGATATAACCAGTAAATTCAGGGTGACATGTATGTGAAAAATACTTCATTCCTTAACCCTTAATCTTCACAATAACCTCATCAGGAGGTATTATTATCTTTTCATGTGTAAGGAAACTATGGCTCTGAGAGATTAACTTTTTGCCCAGGGTGTCTGTAGCAGGGATTTGAATAAACAATTCGAGCACCACAGTTCCTTAGATATAAGCTGAGCAAGGAAAATCAGTTTGCTTAGAGAAAACATAACTGCATCTGTAAATATTGTACCAATATCGTAGCATGTCTCTGAGTAGAATTTAGATGGTTTTTAAAGCAGCAGTGGCTTCTGTCAGCAGGCGTCTCTCAGGTTCCTCTAGCGTGAACACACAAGTTTGCTCACGTGTCAACACATTACCAGTTAGTCTATGGGAACTAGCTCCAGTTAGTTTTGAGATTAGTAGTCTAATGCGTATAAAGAATAAGGCTGTTATGTACTTTGGGTTTCTAGTGTTGAGCCATGAGTGGAATATAAGATGGTTAGTAATGTTTTAGGGAGTCCAACTTTGTTTGTGGTTCATGGTTTACTGATTGCTTAGCCGTTTTCGATTCATCCATTTGATCCTCACCATCACCTTGTGAAGCAGACAGGGCTGATTTTATTCACCTCATTTTGCTGAAGAAACCAAGGCCAAAAGCGAGTGTGTGATTTTTTTCAGCAAACTTCAAATATTATCCACATTGAAAAAATTCTGATAAATAATTGAAAGGCCCATGGATACAATGCAATAACAACGGTACATCTTGTTGCTTTTATAACTAGGAGTTTACTGCTAGATTATAGTTTGATTTAGGTATTATTTCCCATCATGTAACACATTTGAAGATAAACACACTCAGAATACAAACAAGGAATATGAAAGGTTTCCTTCTTCCTTTTTCTGCAGGGATATCATACCACTTATTTTAGCCCTAGTTATTACCTGGAGGAGTGCTGCGTGCTTCTCTAGTGGTGTGTTTTTGTGGAGAGTTAAAGGAGAAGCTGCTCCTATCCTTCCCATAATGCTATTGCCGACCCTAGAACTTTGACCCCGAACACTCTGCTGGGTCATGTATACGCATGGACATGTGCCTTCCTGTGGCTTGTGATATTTACCTGTGAAAAAGCCACAACATCTAATAGTCAGGTTTGTTTCCAAGCCAATTCTGTAATGCAAGACTATGTCAAACAAGAATAAGTTGTCTTGTTCCCAACATTTAAAAATAGTTCTTTCACGATTAAGCAGCATTTACCAGGCACCTACCCTAGGGCAGCCGCAGTGCCAAGCTCTGAGGAACATAGCTCTTCCTCCACTTGGCTCGTAATCTAGATTGTGAGGTCTGAACATCAAGGCAAGGGGGTTTCCAGTTTCACTTTTCATATATAATAGTTGTCTGAGTGTGTTTGGTCTGCTGTCACAAAAACTATAGACTGGGCAGCTTATAAACAACAGAAGTGTGTTTCTCACGGTTCTGGAGGCTGGAAGTTCAAGATTAGGGCCCAGCAGATTCAATGTCTGGGGAGCGCCTGTGTCCTGGTTCACAGACTATCACCATCTCTCTGTATCCTTGCATGGGCAGAAGGGGTAAGGGAGCTCTCTGTGGTTTCTTCTATAAGGGCACTAGTCCCATTCAAGAGGGTTTCCCCCTCATGACCTGATCACTTCCCAGAGGCCCCATGCCTTTTAATACTATCACATGGGGGTTAGGTTTCAATATGTGAATTTGGGGGGACATAAACATTTAATTTAAAACAGTAGTTTGGAAAGCATGTGAGACTTCTCAGAATATAAACAATAATTAAAAAAAAAAGATGCTTTTACACCATGTCTGGATAAATTTGTTCTTTCGACAAAGGTGATTTTAACTGTTGGCACTTTTCAGGACAAGGACCACTCCTCTCACAATGATCAGATGAAAACAAGAAACAAATGCCCAGCCACACGAACTCTCCATTGTACTCTTGATGAATCCTTTCTTATGTTTACAACAGTTGAATTTATACATATATATATATATCTTGCTAGCAGGGCAGTTCTCTGAAAGACTACACTACTTTCTTTATGTACAATGTCAGTGCCACAATATTAAACAGCAATGAATTATGTGGCTATGCTTTCCTTTTTAAAAATGTGAATGTATTTCTCTATAGAGTTGTTTTGTAGCCGTATTGCTATTAAAGTGGTGCCCAGCTCCAGGCCTGCAGACTGCTGACACACAATTAATCTCACAAATTTATGAATGCCAAAGCATGGAGCAAAATGAAAACAACTGGGGGAATGTTTAAGGGAAATAATTGGACTGTATCCAGATGTGCATGTGTAAAACATCACCCCTTAACTCCTCCCCCATATCCTGTCTGAAGACAGGATTTTTTTTTTTCTCAAACATGAACGAGTTATTTGAAAGAAGCAATGGTCTCTGACTGAAACTGAATAGGGCAAAGCCCAGATTGAACATAATCGTGTATGTTCGTGGGGTCTTTGGTTTTTGATTAACTCATCACATGCTGGTGAATCCATCTTCCTGGTGGCCGTTCTTGATGACACGACATGATGCACTGCATTTGAGCACAACGTGGAAGGGTTTTCAAGAATGTCAGTTTTCTTGAGTTTGGGGCTGTCATGAACTATAAAGTTTTACAATTAAAAAAGGACAATATTAAATTGTCTAGTGTGGAAGAAGTTCAGATGGGAAGTAAAGTCTGGTTAAGAGGGAAAAGAAGTGTGAGAACATTTCTTTCTTTCTTTCTTTCTTTCTTTCTTTCTTTCTTTCTTTCTTTCTTTTTCTCTCTCTCTTTCTCTCTTTCTTTTCTTTTCTTTTTTTCTTTCTTTCTTTCTTTCTTTCTTTCTTTCTTTCTTTCTTTCTTTCTTTCTTTCCTTTCCTTTCCTTTCCTTTCCTTTCCTTTCCTTTTCTTTTCTTTTCTTTTCTTTCTTTCTTTTTCCTTTTGGTCCAAGACAAGCCAGAAGAGCTAAAGAGAAAAAAAAAAAAGAATTTTTCTAAGATGCTTTAGCTCACTAGATAAAACGTAGAAGTCAAGGTGGCAATATTGACTTTGGATGTGTGAAGTTAATTTGGACCTGGCATCACTGGGATATGAGAAATTAGAGGGCAGGAATGCTGAATAAGAACCTTTCATGTTGGTGTCCAACCATCAAATGTATTTTATTATTTATTTTCCTTTTTCCCCACATATATTTTAAATGTACCAGAGAAGAAACAGTAAGAGACACTTTTTGCTTAAGTGTAAAAAAAATACTTCCTTGAAAACAAGATAACCAAATCCAACAATAAATCCAACAAATTTCAGCAAAGGAGTTTTCTCCCTAGACTTGTTTTTCTCTTGCTCTGCACAAAAACAAAAATAAAGATGAAATGAAATTTTAATGAACCTTTTATTTTTTTTTTAAAGATTTTATTTATTTATTTGACAGAGATAGAGACAGCCAGCGAGAGAGGGTACACAAGCAGGGGGAGTGGGAGAGGAAGAAGCAGGCTCACAGCAGAGGAGCCCGATGTGGGGCTCGATCCTGTAACGCTGGGATCACGCCCTGAGCTGAAGGCAGACGCTTAACCGCTTTGCCACCCAGGCGCCCCTTAATGAACCTTTTAAAGATGAAATGAAATTTTAATGTACTCATTAAAGTAGAACATACAAAGACTTCTTTTTAAAAAGATTTTACTTATTTGAGAGAGAGAGAGAGAGAACTTGCGTGAGCAGGGGGGAGGGATAGAGGGAGAAGTAGACTCCTGCTGAGCAGGGAGCCTGATGTGGGACTCCATCCCAGGACCCTGGGATCATGACTGAGCCACCCAGGAGCCCTGCATACAAAGACCTCTTGCCCCTTTAGTTGCCCTGTGCTGTCACAGAGACTTTCCTTGGGATTAGAATTCTGAGCCTCATTAGGCAAAGTCTCAAGATTGGATTTCTGTTTTTATTCTGGAGGAGAAAACGAAAGTAAAGAAACTGAAAATACCAATTCTTTAAGCCCACTTAAGGAAGTATTAAGGACCCCAAATCTCAATGTTCCTACTATAGTTGGTGGCAAATTTTTATCATAAAACTTCAGTGTTAGAACAGTATCAGTACTCAGGTTGAGGATAAGCACTGATTTTCTTGTACTCTTCTAACCTGTGCAGATAATTATTCAATTTAAAGCCTAAATTTCATATCACGGTTACTGGACATAATTAACATTAAAAAAAGAAATTATCTGTTTTCTCAATTCCTTTACCAAAGGGAACTGGGAGGAGAAAGGCATTGTCCTGTGTCACTGCCAGGGCATTAATGAGAAGTGGTGAAACCAGGAAAGGAAAGCTGATGAGAAGATCCCTTGTTTTATAAATACATATGCACAGATAGCACTGTCTCTATGCCATGACTGTTATGCCCCTGCTTATTTTGTCTCCATATAATACCCAATAGAGTTATATTTCAATTAGCCAGTTCTAATTTCAAATGCAAATAATTTCTGGGAAAGTTAAATATATTGGTTTTACCCACCTTATGAATGAATATATAATTTCATGATGTTGAAAATAGTCTATATTATCTGAAGTTTAAAAAAAACAATTAGGGGCGCCTGGGTGGCACAGCAGTTAAGCGTCTGCCTTCGGCTCAGGGCGTGATCCCGGCGTTATGGGATCGAACCCCACATCAGGCTCCTCCGCTATGAGCCTGCTTCTTCCTCTCCCACTCCCCCTGCTTTTGTTCCCTCTCTTGCTGGCTGTCTCTATCTCTGTTGAATAAATAAATAAAATCTTAAAAAAAAAACAAATTAACGTAAATTAAATTTGGTTGTCTTGGGGCACCTGGGTGGCTCAGTTGGTTAAGCGTCCAACTCTTGATTTCAGCTCAGGTCATGATTTCAGGGTTATGAGATGGATTCCAGCATTGGGGTCAGTGCTGGACTTGGAGCATGCTTAGGATTCTTTCTCTCCCCCTCCCCCTAGCCCCAGCCTCCTCCTCCAGGCCTCTCTCTCCCTCTCTTAAAAAAAATTTTTTTTTGATGTGTTAAGCAAAACCTTGTTAAATACTCTGGAATTATTTGTGTGGTCATTTAAGGAAAATACAATGATTTGGGGTTTCAAAATACAAATACAGGAAATATTATGGACTTTTTAAGTAAAGGGTATGCTTGGTCTGGCAGATGATAATATCCTCAATTACTAGAATGGCAAAACTCATCAGTTGCTTAAAATTATTTGGTAATATATTCAAACATTTTCTTGCTGGAAAATAAGAGCCCTGTAGTAGGAATTACTAGATTAGTACTTAAAAAATGTGACCACAACAATAACAGTAAAATCTGCATTTTCAACCCAGTTGTACCACTAAGTAATAGTTTGACCCTCCATTAGTTGCTTTACCTCTGTGAGCCTATTTTCTCTCTCTACATAATAGGATTAGGACTCTATCCTGCTCACTTTGCACGTTGCGCAGGTCATTTTGTTTACTGTTACATTCCTGCAATGCTCCCTACCCATCCCCACTTCTCTCTCCCAAACCAGCTCTTGCTTCATTCTTATCCACCTGGAAAACACCCTTTATCTGTCTTTTTATTCAAGCCAAAAAACTAGGAGTAATCTTCATTACACCCTTTCCAATTCATCCCCAATTCTTGCTAATTTTATCTCAGAATAGATCTCAATTCTGCCTCCTTCTCTTTAGTCCCACTGCCACTGACCCTGTCCAAGCCATAGTCATGGCTCATCTAGAGGCCACAAGGCCCTTTCACTGTCTGCCTCCACTCCTTCTCCCCTTTTCACAGGCCACTCCCAGAGTAATCTCTTAAAAGCATAAATCAGGTCTTTCACTTTCTTGCTTAAAACATTCCAGTGGCCACAGTTGCACTTAGGATACAATATAAAATCTTAAATGTAGCCCCCACTCCCTGGTCCCTTCCTGTTTCTCTGCCCCTCCCTCCCCCTACCCTGAGGACTCTGACCACACTGTTCCTTTTCCCCTCTGACCACAGCTTTGCTTTTCCCTCCTCCTTTGAGGAGTGCTCCTTCCAGTCTAGGGCCTATATCCCTTCGGCCTTAAGATTCAACATAAATGTGACCTTTTTCAGAGATGTTTTCTCTGACTTCCCCTTCTAGTCTAAATGACTTTCTCTTGTCATACTCTGTATTGGCACCTTCTTCTTTGTCCTTGGAGCATTTATTCCAATAAATAGTTACATACCTATTTGTATATTTTCCCTGGTGTAAGACCTGGGAGGCCAGGACCCTTATCGCTTTTGTTCACTGCTGAATCCAGATGACAAACATGTTGCCTTGGTGTGCAGAAAGCTCTTGGATGGCACTCTGCCAAATTTTGGCAATGCAAAGTTAATTTTGCCACAGTCCCTGACCTCGAGTGGCTTATGGCCACTTAATGAGAAAAAACAAAAGGAGAAAAAATTATATGGAATCATTCTGTAGTTCAGGGAGAGTTTTAAAAATGACTTTTAAGATCAGGAAAAAGAATCTTTAGTTGAAGCAATGATACAGAAGCATTCTCATGATTTAAAAATCTCTAGGTTGGAGGGGGCATTAACACCTCAGGTCACTAGTGGGTTACTACTGGTATAGACGGCGCTTCATTATATCTTAAGAGTGGAATCTACCATTAAACCAAACATTTTTCTAATTTGTATTAAGGATTTCTTGTTATTTATTCATTTTTTTGATGTGCATTTGTATGTGTATCTAGGTGTGTATAAAATTTCTTTCTAGAATGTCTGTCCTGTGAGAGGGAAAGCATACGTTTTGGTGAATGTTTCTCTGGCTTCCAGAATCTCTGCAGAGTACCAAAAGAGAATGCAGGGTGTAAGGGGAGATGCTGCAATCTGACATGGATATAGGAATAGATAGAAAGAACAGACCGAAGAGTCATCTCTTCCATTATAAAGTATGTATAGAGAGAAGTGGGTAAAACTACACAGCTGTATGAAATCTTTCACAATCTTCCCATTAAAGGACGTTGAAAATGTCTAAGAACCCAAATGATTCTAACCACACTGATGTGGATTTAGATATGTAGTCCAAATTTAGCATCAGACAACCTGAATTATTAAACAAATAGAGAAAATGGTCACAAAACAAATACCATTGCATTTATAACAATTTAAATTGAAAAGCTTTTGTTTCTTTCTCTCTGAGAGAGCATGTGCCTGCCTGAGTGGGGGGAGGGGCAGAGGGCGAGAATCCTCAAGCAGACCCCCTGCTGAGCACAGAGCCCAGTGCTTGGCTCCATCTCAGGTCCCATGAGATCCTGACCTGAGCCGAAACCAAGAGTTGGACGTTTAACCAACTGAACCATGCAGGTGCCCCACAAAACTCTTCTAAAACACACCCACCACGTAAAATAACCCAACTGCAGAGGGGCCGCAGTTTTTTTCTGCAATTTGGAATTTGGTCAATGAAAAATAAGAATTTATAATTAATTTTGTTTAGAAGTTGAGAATTTTGGCAATGTGTATTCTCCCTTCTAAACATTACCCTCAACACAGTATTGAGTAGCAGGTTCAGAGAACATGGCAATACCCCAAAAGGTCTCCCCAGACTAGGTGCTAAGCGCTTAAAATCCCTCTTTTAGCAATTCATTGTTTCCAGTTAAAATTTGCTCTCTCCATATGGTCCACTTTAAAAGACAAACCCTTCTGGGAGGTGAAAGTCTGGACGCAGGGAAGGAGGAGAAAGCATCTTAGAATTTACTGAGTCCTGAATCTGGTCCAGGAACTTGGTATGTGCATTCTCCTGTTTTCCCTGTTTCACAAATGCAGAAACCAAGTCTCAGAAAGGTTTAGTAACCTTCCTTGATGTGGCTGAATTGTAGAGCTGAGATCTGACCTCCCAGCTGGTCTGCCTGTAAATTCACGTTCTTTCCTTTACATGCTGTATATCTTATAGTAATTAATTAATGGGATGCTTTTCTCTAAAAGCTGGGGATCAGAAGCACAAGAGTGTGCTAAGAATCTGGAAGAGAAGTAGTGGTGATAAAAGAGGGGACAAGAGAGCAGGAAAAGGAGGTTGCAGAGCCCTTCAGTCACTACATAGGAGCAGCTCCTCTGGGCCTCGCTCATCTGTGGGTTTTGCTTTCTGCCCCAAGAGGTTCGGATGGGCTGGGAACCAAAGCTAAAATGATATTGAGGGAAGCTCCTGATGCGTCCTTCTTTATTTGCATCAGCAATGAGATCCAAAGGCCCCTTCAGTATGTGAATACCTGAAATTAAAAGACTACAAATATGCATTTAGACTGTTTATTTTAGGTTTCCTGTTTACATTTGTTCCAATTTTATTCTCTCACTGGGAAGTAAAATTGGAATGAAGGGGGAAAGATGAGCAGATGCGAGAGGGAAGTGAAACTCAGTTGTGAAAGTGGAACCATTTTTAAATTTAAGTTAAAACTGTGGGTTTAAAACATTCAGCTCTCTATTGTGGGTGGAGAGAGTTTGTAACAGAGCTTCACCTAATTCATTCTATATGCTTGGCAAAGGAAAGGCTGAAAAAAGAGCCAAATTCCAATGGGTCTCTAAGGGAAGCAAGGTCATACTGCATTCAGAATTATACAGCAACCTGGCCTGAACAGAGGATTTTTAATGTGTTTGTGCACTCAGGAATCATTCTTCTAGAATATTGTAATTGTTAAGCCATTTTGTGAGGTTCTTTTATAAATGTATTACAAACACTGCTTCATAGCTAGATAAAAAAAAGACTTAAATAATTTAATCAAGTTATCTCAGTTAATTTTATAGCTGGTTTTGAAACTGAAAATAAAATTATGTTGAAGAGTTTATTGATTAGTTCCACTATCATAATAAATGTGTAGAAATGCCTAAGAAGCCATATTTTTATTTTTATTTTTATTCATATATATTTGTTGTCTGAGCAAGTTGGCCCATCCTCAATAAAAATTGTGCTTTAATTCCAAGCAATCTTATTATGAAGAGTTGTTGAATTTTATGTAGTTTAATAATTAGCTCTGCTGTTTAATGAAGCTCATTTGCAAGGTAAAAGGGCAAAATGTGAGAAGGAAGGAAACCAAAAGTTGTTCATCGGTAATTACAACAAAAATAGGAATAAGCAGAAATGTCATTTTAACTCACTTTCTGGGAAAACATTCCTGAGTTTGGGGGATGACAGAACATCTTTTGGGTTCTTAGGGTCCTAAAGGGAGTAAGAACTTCAGACTTTTGAAGTTGTTTTTGCTTACAACCAAATTTACCTCAAAGTGCAGAGTGCATAAGAGTTAATTTAAATGTCGGTTACAAATTCCAAGAAATGTGGAGATATAAACCAGAAAGACAACATGACCTGAACAGGGGTTTGGGAATGTGGACTCTGATGTTGACCTTGTGTCATTTTTTTTTTTTTTGGTTTTTTTTTGTTGTTGTTTTTAACTTTGTAGTGATGAAATATAGCTTCTATTCTGTTGACCCCCTTGAGGTAGTACCAAACACAGAATAAAATGGAGCATACTTACTTCTGTTTTTCTGGGGAATAACATAGAAGGATAATGCCCCTCTCTTCTAAAGATGGTATGCGGTTAGAGCAAAGTTTTAGCCATTTCTGAGAGATCCAGGATCCAGGCATCTATGTCTTTTGATGCAAATGTTGCTACCTCCTGCCTCTCCAAGGATTTCTTGCCCTCTAGTGATGGTCAAGCCATCTGAAGGAATTAGAATCCATTGTTGATAAAAGAGTTTGGGGTACTTTGTCAACCTTGTAGTATACTCTGTCTGTACTGGTGGACCAGTGGTTCTTCAACTTCTGGGGTCTTAAACCCATGTGAGAACACTGTAAGAGTTATTGACCTTTTCTCAGAGTATTGTGCCCATTCACAAAATGACTTCCCAAAGTTCTCTAGTCCAGAGGCCCATTCATGGACCATGGGTTGAAAGCCCTAGTTCTGCAAGGTTAATTTCCCTAAGCTCTGAAAACATTACCATCCAAGTTGCCTTCTCTAAGCAGGGAGCTTCTCTTTTTGGCTGTTCAGTCGGTACAGTGTAATCTGTTCTCTTCATATCCTGCCCATCTTAGAGATGACAGAAGATTTCCCCAGAGGGACCTCACCATTTTATGTCACCATCTTCTAAGCTCCAGTCTTAAGTTTGAGCACATCTTTTCTTCTTCCTTTCTTCGTAACAGATTCCTACCCATTTTCATAACTTGCTATAATTCTCTCCCACCTACCTTCCCTCACCACTCTCCTAGTGATTTCTTATACTTGGTACCAGCTATATGATGTTCATGATTCTGTTTTTGCTTCTTTTTATATCAGTTTTTACTATGAAATGTTTTTAATGTATACATATGAATGGAGCATAAAAATACTACCTGTTTTATCAAAATCTTAGCATTATGGCATATTTAAATCAGATCCTTAAAAATAGTAATTACAGTTATAATGAAAATCTTCTATACTGCCCTTGGAACCCCTTTCTCTTTTTCTTTCCCAAGAGGAACTGCTGTCATTTTACTATTCAAAAAAAAATTTTTTTTTTGTCCTGAGTGTAGATCTGATTCCTCCAATGACACCGTGATTTCTTTCAAACAGATAATAGCCTTATTCTTCTTTTGGTTTGTCCCACAATGCTTGGCTGAGTGCTCAAGGAGTCCTGTTTTAGTCACTCTAGACGCATGCATTTGGGTTAGCTTTTGGCACTTTTTTACTTTAAGGTTCTCTTCCATCTTCTTGTCCTTCAAAGACACTTTGCATCTCTCAGAAAATTCAGAAGACCATTTTCTCTCATTTTCTGTATTTTCTCTTCTTTCTGCAGAAGAAAACTCAGATTATACTAAATTTTATATTCCTTTTGGATATTCTGTTGCTCTTCATTTCTCCCATTTCCTTTCAACAAGCATGATTCTTAGTCCTTGTGTCTCAGTTCATTTACTTGTAGGTTTGGGGAAATACTGTTGCTTTAGATCACCCTGAGCTTTATTTAGGTAGTATAAAATATATATGGAATATGTGACTGAAAGGTACATTCATTTTCCCCCAAGTAGTGTTACTTTATTTTACATGTTTATACACTTCAAAGATTGATCACTTTGTCCCTCTTGGTAGTCCTGAGATTACCCTCCACCTTACAGGTGAGGAAACCAGGGCTAGGAAAGCTAAACAGCATCTCAGGTAGCAGAGCTAGGGCAAGACCAAGGTCTCTCGATTTCCATTCTATTCACCTCACCATTATGCATTAGTATAGTAAAATTTTAAGAATAGCAGCTATTAATCTTATTGGATGATTTAACATTGTTCAGGTCACTTTACACTGCCGCCAATTCTTACATTAACTCGAGTTAGATGGTTTATCATCCTGTGTTACTTTTACCCAAACTGAGGCTCAGAAAGGTAAAAGGGATTGCTTAAAGTCATGGCTAGTAACTACTCTTAGTAATAATGACAATGATAATAGCTCACACTTTTATAGCACTTATCAGGTACCAAGCTCTGGTCTAAGAACTTCGTGTAAATTAACTCACAATTACATTTTGAAGCACAAACTCCACATTTCCACTCCATTGGTGAGAAAAGTGAGACTTAAAGAGGTTAAATAACTTGTTTAAAATCACTTAGCTAGTAAATGTTGGAAGAACTTCAAATCCCAGTTGCCTGGTGCCGGATTCAGTGTGCTACCTCCCACCAGCCGAAACAGGATTCTAATCTTGAAAGTTGGTGTGCTTTTCATTGTGTCTCCAAATTCTTCTGCAATATAATTCTTTTTATAATTTGTTATAAATGTAGAAATATTTACTCAAATTTAGAGTCCCATTTCTTATTCTTTTGACCTGGAATGTCCTTTACCAAATGAATAGCAAACTAGAATTTGCCCTTCAAAATCCTGCTCGGCAGTCTCTGTTACTGCCCCTGTGTTGTTGAGCCCTTTCCTCCCTCTCCTGAAGAGTTAAACACTCTGCTAAAGATTCTACTCCTGAACCATGTATTTACATTTAAAAAAATTGATAGGCTTTTCAGAATAGTTTTAGATCTACAGAAAAAGTTGAGCAGAGTGTACAGTGTTTCCAAATACCCACTTTCCCTGCTCACAGTTTCCTGTATTTTTCACATCTCGCCTTAGTATGGTACATTTGTTACAGTTGATGAACCAATGATGGTTTATTATTATTATCAGTTATATTATTAGCAACTATTTATTACATTATGGTTCACTCTTGGTGTTGTGCCGTTCTATGGGTTTTGACAAATGTGTAATGGTATATATTCACCATTACGGTATCATACAAAAGTTTCCTTGACCTACAAATCCCTTGTGCTTCACCAGTTCACCCCTCTCCCACCTCCTTCCTCTAACCCCTGACAACTACTGATCTTTTTACTATTTTTACAGTTTCATCTTTTCTGAATGTCATATGCTTGGAATCATACAGTATGTAGCCTTTTCAGACAGCCTTCTTTCACTTAACAATATGCATTTGAGTTCTCACATATCTTTTTGTGGCTTAATTAGTAGTTTGTTATTATCATTGAATAGCATTTTATTATACGGATGTACCACAGTATGTTTTCCAGTTCCCTGATAGGGGAACATCTCCGATGTTTCCTGTTCTGGCAACTATGAAAAAAACCTTCTATAAACATTGTGTGCAGGTTTTAGTGTGAGCGTAGGTTTTCAACTCATTTGGGTAAATACAAAGAAGCATGATTGCTGGATTGTGTGGTAAGAGTATATTTAGTTTTGTAAGAAGTTACCAAGGTAACTGTCCCAGTTCACATTCCCACCAGCAATGAATGAGAGTTCCTGTTGCTCCACATCCTCACCACTATTTGATATTGTCAGTTTTTGTTTTGTTTTGTTTTGTTTGGGTGTTACCTATTCTAATAGTGTAGTGGTGTCTCATTATTATTTTAGTGAGCAATTCTCTGATGACATATGGTGTGGAGCTCTTTTCATATGCTCAATGGGTTCTTCTTGTTGTTAAGTTTTAAGAGTTATTTGCATATTTTGGATACCAGTCCTTTATCAGGTTTGTGTTTTGCACAGGTTGTCTTCCAGTCTGTGCCTCATCCTTTTGTTCTCTTAACAGGGTCTTTCACATAGCAGAGGTTTTTAACTTAATTAAAAACTCATCACCCACCCCAAGGTCATTAGATTTTCTCCTATCTTATTTTCTAAATGTTTCACAGTTTTGTGTTTTTCATTTAAGTCTATAACCCATTTTGAGTTAATTTTTGTGAAATGTGTAAGGTCAGTGTATAGATGTAGTGTTGTTGTTTTTCTTTTATGTGCATGTCTAGTCATTTCAGCACCATTTGTTGAAAAGATTATTGTTACTCCTTTATCAAAGATCAGTTAACTATATTCTGGGCTTTCTAACTGTTCGTCTGATCTATTTCTCTATTCTTTCAGAAATACCACACTCTTTTGAGATTACAGTAGCTTTATAGTAAGTCTTGAAGTTGAGTAGTGTCAGTCCTCTGACTTTGCTCTTCTTCAGTATTATGTTGGCTATTCTGGGTCTTTTGCTTTTCCATATAAATTTTAGAATCAGTTTTTCATTGTCTACAAAATAACCTGATGGTATTTTGACTGGGCTTGCATTGAATGTATAAGTCAAATTGATAATGGACATCTTAATTATATTGAGTTTCATGTCTGTGAACATGGAATATCTTCCCATTTATTTAGATGTTCTCTGATTTATTTTTTCAGTTTTATAGTCCTTATATAGACCTTGTACATATTTTTAAGATATATACCTTAGTGTTTCTCTCTCTTTTTGGTGTTAATATAAATGGTTTTTTATTTTTAATTTCAAACTCCAGTTATTCTTTGCTGGTGTATAAGAACACAATTGACTTTTGTGTATTAGCCTTGTATCTTGCAACTTTGCTCTGATCATTTATTAGTTCCAGGAGTTTTTTCGGTCAATTCTTTGGCATTTACTACACAATCACATTATCTGCAAACAAAGACAGTTTTATTTCTTCTTCTACAATCTGTATAGCTTTTCTTTCTTTTCTTCTCTTATTGCATTACCTAGGACTTCTAGCATGATATTGAACAGGGAAATAAGAGGGGACATTCTTCCTGGTCCTGATCTTAGGAGAGGGCATCTAGTTTCTCTTCACTAAGGTGTGATATTAGCTCTAGGTTTTTTATTCGGTTTTTCTGTAGCTGTATGTTATTAAGTTGAAGAAGTTCCCCCCCCATCCCTACTTTGCTGAGAATTTTTATCACGAATGGGTGTTGGATTTTTGTCAAATACTTTTTCTGCATCTATTTATATAATCATATGATTTTTTGGTTATTCTTTAACCTGTTGATGTGAGGGATCACATTAATTGATTTTTTTTTAAAAGATTTTATTTATTTGAGAGAGAGAGAGTGTGTGAACAAGTAAGAGAGAGAGAGCACAAGCAGCAGGGAAGTGCAGAAGGAGAGCGAAAAGCAGACTTCCCACTGAGCAGGGGGCCAGATGTGGAGCTCCATCCCAGGACTCCGGGATCATGACCTGAACCAAAGGCAGATGCTTAACTAACTGAGCCACCCAGGCACCCCTCACATTAATTGATTTTGAGAAGTGAACCAACCTTGCATACCTAGAATAAATTCCCTTGGTCATAGTGGATAATTTTTTTAATGCATTGTTAGATTTGATTTGCTAATATTTTGTTGAGGATTTTTGCATCTATGCTAATGAGTGATATTGATGTTTTATTTTCCTTTCTTGCAATGGCTTTATCTGGTTTTTATTTTAGAGTAATGCTGTCCTGGCAGAATGAGTTAGGAAGTGTTCCCTCTGCCTCTATTTTCTGTAAGAAATTGTAGAGAACTCATATCATTTCTTTAAATGTTTGGTGGAATTCACCAATAAAACCATTAAGGCCTAAGAGGTTTAATTTTTTTAGAAGGTTATTCATTATTGACTTGATTGATTTAACAGAAATAGGCCTATTCAGATTATTTCTTTTTGTGTGAGTTTTGCTAGGTTATGTCTTTCACAGAATTGATTAATCACTCTTTCAAATGTTCTGTTTCTAAACTGTATATCTACTTTTATATGGTATATTTCATAATTTGTGTGTGTTTTATTCTACTAAATGGTGGAGCTCTTGAGAGTATAAACTATGTTTTTAAATTTTATGTCACTCAGACTGCACAGTGACTGGAATATTTCATGGAATCTGAATGAGATGACCTGAAATTCTTCAAAATATCAAATAGATATAAGAAATACATATGATAGCGCCACAGCTATAAGAAGAAGAACATGATTTTTTTTTTTAAAAGATTTTATATGTTTATTTGACAGAGAGAGAGACACAGGCAGCGAGAGAGGGAACACAAGCAGGGGGGAGTGGGAGAGGAAGAAGCAGGCTCCCAGCGGAGAAGCCTGATGTGGGGCTCGATCCCAGGACTCTGGGATCACGCTCTGAGCAAAAGGCAGACACTTAACAACTGAGCCACCCAGGCACCCTGATTTTTTAATAAATATAATTTTTTTTTTACTTTACAAGGGACGAATATACCCAGTCCTTTTAACTGGTTTGGTTCTATGGTGAATTTTAATGTTAACTATAGTCTCACTTTACTGTTTGAGAGAAGGTTAACCAATAGCAAGCCAGAGACATCTAAAGCTAAAAGATTTTAATCTAAAATGATGACATTTGTCACTGGAGGAAGTATTAATACAATTATAAGAATGTGATTCACCCCTTTCCCTATTTCTAGAAATTATCTGTTGCATAAAACAGAACACACCTGAATAGAGACAATAACCATATAACATGAGCCCCACTGGGGAGAACTGATGATTAAAAATTACAAAACAGGAAGTTAGACTTGTAATTTAAACTTCTGCTTAGTCTTTGGCTATGATTAAATATTATGTTCAGGACGAAGAATGAGCTGGTAGCTCTCTTTAATCTCTGCTCTGATCTGCTAACTGCTATTGTGTAACTAAGGTACCTTGTGTTCCCCAAAGGGTGAGCCACAGGCTGCTTTCTTCAGACCCCATGTTTAGATTGCTTGCAAACCCTCAAGTGCTACATCCGCTGAGATTCGGTGTTGCATTTCATTGATGTGTTCAGGCTCTTTTGGTCGGAGAAACCGAAGCATAAACATTGTGCTGACAAGTCCGGGTCATGGAGCGGTTTTTGGTCGCTGAGCTGCTCAACCAGGTTATTAGGGAACAACATTTTAGAAGCAGCAGCAAGCTGTTTATATGATATCTGATCCTAGACATTTTGCATGTGTTTAACACTATATGAATCTATTTTTAAGATTTTTGATGATCATGGTAAACAGATTTCCTCGTGAAGTTGACTTGTGTTATTTCTAGTAGAATTTATCATATTATTTATCTGCATTTCTTCTCTATAGCCCGTGAAGTTTGCTTTTGTATAACAGTGGGTTATTTTTAATAATCCATGCATGTTGAAAAATGTTTAGTTCCAGTATTTTATTAAATAAGAGCGTTCTGTATGGGCTTGGTACCAGAGTAAAATGTGTGCAATTCCTCAGTTGCAAGGCTATGTGATACAGTGGATAAATTATGATATAAGTTTGATTACTAACTTGATTATTTATGTAGTGTGTGATATTTGCAAGGCTGCTTAACCAGTTTGATTCTTGATTTCCATTACTATAAACTGGATAAATTGTTGTGCCACATTTTTAATGGTCATAGAGACCTTTGATATTTTTTAACAGAGTATCTGTGCCAAGGGTTTTGTTGCCATTAAACACATATTTAGTAATAATAGATAAGTTTGACATGAGGCTTTTTAAAAGAAACTAATTGAACTGAATTGGGGTTTGTGCCCTAAATTTTGAATGCTTATAAATTTAACATTTCTCCACTCATATGATATGAACATTTGTGTCCCTTCTTCTCAGATCTTTATAAAAAATGAGTGTAGCACTTTCTTACAGTTGGATCATAAAGTATTTATATCCTTCTGCACGTTGAGGTTTTATTGTCATGAAAAAGATTTTCTTAGCAGTGTGTAACATCTCCCAGCGCTATGACACGTGTTGACATGGACCATATGTGCTCCTTTTTCTTTCTTTTTTCTTTTTTTGTATAATGAGCCATGTTGAAGAAACTTCATAAAATAATGGCTTTTGTGAATTTATTTTGAAACTTAAAACTGGTATATATATTTTTTTGTTTTATTATTTTTAGTGATACTGTATCTTCTAGAACCATAGCTAGTTCCCATAAATTGCTACAATGTATTATTTGTGCTCAAAAAGAACACACCTGACAGTGTGTATAGACTGAGAGGACTAACACAGTGTTCCTGAAATGGCAGTATGGAAACCTACAGCCAATTATTTCTTTATTTTCAGACTTGGTTTCTTTCCACTTCAATAGAATCAAATTCCTGTTCCCACCTTGGGCAGCTACTTGAATGACTTGAAATCCAGCCCATCCAAAACTCTATTTATTTATTTCTGCCTTCATGTCTGAGCCCTGAAAACCTATTACTCTCCTGCATGTTATATCTTAGTTAATTGCCTCAGCAGCTGCACAGTTCTCCCAAATTACAAACTTCCTCGAAGTCATTATAGATATGTCTTCTTCTACAAGCCCTACATCATCTTGTCTTCAAATCCTAATAGTCCTTTTTTCTCTCAAATATAGTGCCTGCTCTCAATCCTCCGGCTTAGGTCATATCCTTACCATCACTCTCCTGGACAATTACAACAATCTCCTGAATGTTTCACCCTCCACGTCACGCTGTGATTCTAAAAGCAAAATGTGATCATGTCACTTCCCTGGGTAAAACTTCTGTTGCCCCTTGATTCTCCATTACATAGAGCAGTACTTTAAAAATTACAGGTTGCAAGCTATTAATAAATAGTGAATTCAGGGGCGCCTGGGTGGCACAGCAGTTAAGCGTCTGCCTTCTGCTCAGGGCGTGATCCCGGCGTTATGGGATCGAGCCCCACATCAGGCTCTTCTGCAATGAGCCTGCTTCTTCCTCTCCCACTCCCCCTGCTTGTGTTCCCTCTCTCGCTGGCTGTCTCTATCTCTGTCAAATAAATAAATAAAATCTTAAAAAAAAATAAATAAATAGTGAATTCAAATTAGTGACTTGCACTGAACTTTTAAAAATTTAATAGAAAATAAAATAGAATACATCACATTTTGTAAAGGTATTGCTTTCGGAAAGTCGGCTCTTTTTAAATTTATTTCTATAAACATGCATGTGTTTGGGTACTGTTTTATGTAAAATGTATGTCTAACTATGGGTTATAGTCATGAAAGTTTGAAAGCCATTGTATAAAGGATGAAGTTCAAACTTTTGATCAGGGCATGCAGCTTCTTTTATAATCTGCCTGGTTAACTTTCCTTACCCTCATCTCCAGCCAACTCCTCAGAAAAGCCTATGCCAGTTTTCACTTCAGGAGCTCACTATGTTTCCCTTGCGTGATCTTTGCTTTTATACAAACTAATTCCTTTAAATGAAGTGGTAGTTCTCGGACTTTTTGGTCTCAGGATCCCTTTAAATTCTGACAGTATTCTTTTTTTTTTTTTTTTTTTTTTTTAGATTTTATTGATTTACTTATTTATTTGAGAGAGAGAGAGCAGAGAGCACAGGCAGGGGGAGGAGAAGGGAGGGACGGGGAGGGGAAAGAATCTCAAACAGACTCTGTGCTGAGTGCAGCGCTCCATGCGGGGCTTGATCCCACAACTCTGAGATCATGACCCAAGGAGGAAGCCAAGAGCCCAGCACTTAACTGACTGAGCCACCCAGGTGCCCCTGAAAGTATTCTTTAAATACTTACAAAGAGCCTTTGTTTATATGGACTATAGCCTATATCTATTGATATATAACATACTAGAAATTAAAATGGAAAACATAAAAATATATGCATTGATTAATTTAAAATAATAACAAACCTATTGTATGTTGTCCTAAGTAATAAATTTTTGTGAAAAATAACTATTTTCCCAAACAAATGAAATAGAAGAATGACATCGCTTTGCAATTTTGCAAATCTCTTTAATGTTTGGCTTAGTCAAAAACAGATTCTCAGGGGCGCCTGGGTGGCACAGCGGTTAAGTGTCTGCCTTCGGCTCAGGGTGTGATCCCGGCGTTATGGGATCGAGCCCCAACATCAGGCTCCTCCGCTATGAGCCTGCTTCTTCCTCTCCCACTCCCCCTGCTTGTGTTCCCTCTCTTGCTGGCTGTCTCTATCTCTGTCGAATAAATAAATAAAATCTTTAAAAAAAAAAAAAAAACCAGATTCTCATATCTGCTTCTACAATCTGTTGTGATGTTTTGTTTAGTTGGAGAATTTGAAGAAAATCCAGACTCTAACAGAGATGTAGTTGGAAAAGGATTGAGTATTTAAATAAACTTTTCAGTTAATTGTGTAGATATTCTTCTTTAATACTACACCAAAACTCAACAACAGTAATTTTTTAAAGATTACTTACAATGTAGATCCAGAATCATATCAATTAACTTTTTGTCATCTATGATATTAAAATCCACGTTGTCTTGTTTGCACTTTGAATGTATCTTTTATGCATGCATGATTTTGCAATATCGTACAATAGACATTTGAGAAATATTGGTTCTTCGAATGATATGTAGCTGTTCCAAATGTTTATCAATTTCATTAAATAATATTTAAAAATCACATTGGCTAATACTGCCATGGATTACATCAAGTAAGTTTTTAAGTATTGGGAAGCTGGCAAGTTTTCCGAAATTTTAATTTTCACAAAGAAGCTCTAATTTTATGATTGGCCACTAATACTGTTTGTCATTTTCCTTGAAATGTCATACAACTGAATCAGTTTCATGGCACTGTAGCCTTAGAGTATGCAATACATTTGAATTACCATAGTCTGTCTGTCAGTGATTCTTTCAAGTAAAAGTGGTGTTCCACAGAGTAAACACAACTCCAGCATCACACAAGTGCTTTTCCTTGAAACAACCACTGAACTACAGGATATAGCTGAAGTGTTTTATGTGTACTTCTCCGTTTCATCACATAGAATATTAAAAAGGCACATATAGAAAGGTTTTTAAAAATTAATAATTTTTATTCTTTTATCAAGGATATTCTTAAGCAAATCTGGTGGCGGTGGCTTCTTCTTCTACTCCTCCTCCTCCTCCTCCCCCTCCTCCTCCCCCCCCCTCCTCTTAGCTGCAACAGCTTGGCATTGAAGAATGTAACTACTAGAACGGTTTGGTACCCCTACCTTGATTTGTGGCACCAGCAGTTTTACCACCATTGATTCTGAATCATCAGGACAAATGTCAACATAGTTGAAAAAGACAAATAATGCATCAGTGTTATAAAAATAATTTTGACTATGAGGGGCTATCATGTGGGCCTCCTGTAAAGGGTATTGCTAACTCCCAGGGGACCATGGTCCACACTTTGAGAACTGCTGACTTGAAATCTTCCCTAAACTCATTTTCTGCTTTGAAAATTTATATTCAAATCTTAAGATCAAGCTTAAAATTCTTGTTCTTTGTGAAGCCTCCCCAAGCACCCCAGACTAATTTGTCCCTTCTCTGAATTCCTGTGATAGCCCTAATCACATTTCCCTTTGTCCATGAAGTATTACTGGTAGAAGCTGAGTCTTCTTCACCACCCTACAATGACTTATAGATCTCAGGATTTATTAATGAGCAGCAAGCTTGTTCACCCTGTTATATATTTTGGTTTTTGTCACACACACACACACTTTATTGGTTTTGTCTTTCTAGAAAACCCTGACTGATAAAGCTGACTTGTCCACATTTTTGGTCTTATTTAGTCTAAGGAATAAGATGCTGTCTTGCAGACTCTCCAGTCCTTGCAACTTGCCAGGCTTAGGCTCGTAGAAGAGGTCGTAATTTAACATCTTCAGATTAACTTTCTCTAGAAGTAATCTGGAGCAATGAGCAGTAGGGATCCATCGGGAAAAGAAAATAAATTGAACTACATGGACCCTGGTGGAAAGGAAGTAACTGGTGGGAGAAGTAACCAGGAGAGAAAGCCCTATTATGAGATGAGTCGTGTCCCTCCCTACCCCACCAAAATGTTGAAGCCCAACCCTCATAACTCAAAATGTGACTATATTTGGATATAGAGCCTTTAAAGTGGTGATTTAGTTAAAACAAGGTCATGAGGGCAAACTCTACTGTAAGTGGTGTCTTTATAAGAGGAGGAGATTTGGACATACAAGGGTATACTGGGGGTGCACATGGAGCAAAGACCACGTGAGGACACAGAGAAAAGACAGCCATCAGCAAGTCAAGGGAAGAGCCTCAGGAGGAGTCAAATCTGTTGACACCCCTCCTTGGACTTCTGGTCTCCAGAACTGTGAGAAAGTAAATTTCTGTTGGGTGAGCCACCCAGTCTTTGGAATGTTGTTAGGGCAGCTCTAGCAAACTAATACAGGCCCCACAGGTGAACACTGATGACTTTTCAGCTCTGCCTGAGGCTGGACATGATTTTGGTGCATTAGACATTTCTGTTCATCCAGATGCCGAGATAGTGTATCTCAAGAACTGCCTTGAATATGCTGGACTCATTCATCTTAAGAGAGGCCAGTCTGAGTTGCTGTTTGCATGAAAGCAGGGAGGGGACTGTGACACCCCTTCTAAGAGCCCTATAGTAACATAGTGCTATATTTGTGGTGCTTCTGCCTTGGTCCTTGCCCATCCACAGCTGGAGCTCCAGAAAAGTCTTGTCAGCTCAGGTAATGAGCATCTCATATAGGCTGGTGATTATTTTTAGAGGCCGTTTTTTTTCATCACCTGGAAAATGCATTACTGAAGTCTGTTTTAAATAGCTAAATAGATTTAAAATTACAATTTTTAAAAATGTTACTAATCGTGAGGTGGTATAATACAACTATCAAAAATGCACTAGTGAGCAATTATTTGTTTGTCTGGTGCTCTGCAGTTTTAATAATAATTATATAATAATGATAATATTAATATTGTAGCTTACACTTCTGTAGTGTTTACCATGCACCACATACCATTCTGAGCTCTTTACAGCTGTTACCTTAGAAGTATTTTGACATAGACTATCTCATCTGGCTCTTATAATATAGCTGTAATTTAGGCAAGGCAGGTATTATTCCCATTTTGCAGATGAAAATATTAAAACTTAAGAAAATTCAGTGATTTTCTCAAGGTCACCCTGCAAAGCTTGAAGCATAATCCAATTCTTCAGATTCCTAAATTAGTGCTTTTTCCAAACTACCTATCTTGTAAATGGCATAAAATATTTAACATTTGTGTATCTATATATATACATATATATATATATATATATATATACATATTTTGTGTGTGTGTGTATATATATATATACACACAACATAAACATACAATTTACAATACATATAAAATCACGAGCAAGCAAGCATGCTTTTTCTTTGCCTCTTTAGGTTCTAAAGAGGTTCTAAATAAATGTGAGAATCAGTTAAGATAAGGAAAATGACATTTCCCTCCCTAAAGGACCACTGACTTTCAGCCCTTGCAGAAAGGACTGGAATTGAAGAATGGAGGCCAAGAAGCACCTGCTTCTCACACCAGGAGCTGTACAGATTGGAGAACAGAGTAAAACTGAGCTGGAACTTAAGCAAAATGGGACTATTAAGCCAATATAAGAATAACAAAAAAAATATAATGTTGGAGCCTAGCAAATCAGGAAGACTATAAAGGGCACCAAGATATAACATGAGACAAAAAGACTAGGAAAACTTTTTCTTTCATTTACTTATTTCGTTGGTAAGATGAATTCGATTTATAGAAGCCACAAAATGTGCCCCCCCCCTTCAAAAAAAAAGTTATGCCTTTGAGACAGAGAAGAAAGAGGATAATGTATGTGTGTGGAAAATGTTTGGCTCTAGCATACATCAATATGTCCTTTCAGATATAAACTATGTCAGTTTCTATACTCCGATTTCATTCCTAACCACAGGAAAAGCCCCTCATGAGGGAAGAGTTTAAATCTAAACATGACAGAGGAAAGAGATGGTTAAAGAGCACTTGCTAAATCCAGTGATTTCCTCCCCGAAGGCATAACTCCTGAGCAAATTTAAGATTGCTCTTACAGCTAACGGGCAGTAGAGTAAACAGAGATATATCTTATTGCTTGTTTCTAATAATTAGAAAATATTATCATAATCTCTTTTGGTGATTTCAGTATCTGGGGTGGGATAGACTCTACCCTGTTTGTAAAGACACTTAGGAAGCAAAGTTGCATTACTGCTTAACCAAAACCTTGATTAACTAATTAAGGCCGCAGACAAAAAAAGACAGAGGGGGAAACTTTTCTGATTATCGTCACTCCATAATTACTAGCATTTTCCATAACCTAGGCAACTCGGCTGTCTAAGAAACAAAATCCAGCTGAAACTGAACCTTCAAAAGTTTTCCTTCTACAGTTTTTTTTTTCAAGGCCCAGAGCAGGATCTCTGTCATACTAAAGTTCCTCCTGGATGTCTGGAAAAAGTCTTAGAGTCTGGGAGACATTCCAAAATATGTGCAGTGACCATTGCCACAGGCGCGAACTGCTTAATGTATTTTGCAGAAATCTCCACCACAATGCAATTGATTACTGTCTGAAGGGACTTTTTTCCTTTTTCAAAATAGCAAGCCGCTTATATATGCTTTTTTATATTTTATTACATCCTTAAGTATCTCATGTGGACTGAATATGACTGGAGAAAGTTGCTGCTCTGAGTTTATCACACGATGTCTAGTTTAAACAATTTTTTTTTTAATTGATGGGTTAGGTGAATGGAAAAAGGAAAAACTAAATCTATGGAGACTACTACACATATAAAGTTGTATACTCATTACTAAAACTTGAGTTTCTGTCCAATTCTGCTGTAGATACTGAAATAAGATCAGAACTGTGGAAGAACTGGTTTTTTAAGTAACAGGTGGAAATTGAAAAGAAAATGGAATCTGGAGTTTTGTGAGTCTGTCTGCCGTATGAGGATAGTAGTTACGAGGCTAGGGGAGAGGGTTGGAGGGCTCGTTGTGATGTTTCTACATAATTGAGATCAACTTGTTCACGATCTTTATTTCTGTTTATTCACTGTGGTGAAGCAAAGGAATGAACTTGTAGCTAACAGGCCGTGGTTTGGTTCGTCTTCATCTCACGCAAACAATTGCAGCCGAGCTGTTGCCAGGCTTACTCTACCGTCATGTAGAAAAAGTCTGATGAATCAGAGAAGGGAAAGTGCAGGGAAGATATTGGAATCATGGTAAAGAAAGGGCAAAAGGGACGTCAATTATGAGATTTCTAATTCTCTTTCTCATGGCAGTTTCCATATTCTGGCTTGACATTGGAAGGTTACTCTGATCCCGATATCAATCACATCTCAGCCAGACAGCAAACTGAGGCTAGTCACTGCTGCTGGGAGATTTCTCCCTGACAGTGATTCATGTGAACCAATTGTCAGAGATTATGATGTTCTTAAATAGAAGCTGATGTATGTCCTTTACTGTTGTACAGTCACTGAAGATATTTCTTGGGGTATAAAGTAGCTTTGCAGAGCAATCAGCCTACTCCCTATCTTTAAACAAGGCCCACCTCAGAAATCTTCTGCTCACTCATGGGCATCACATTTTGAGTATTTCATGTATCATGTATATGTGTGGCAAACTGCCTATGCCTGGGGAACACAGGTGACCCCAGGAGGAGGTGTGAGATGCTGTGAGTATGCTGGACTCATTCATCTCTGACTGGCTCAGGAGAGGCCAGGCTGGTGGAAGCCCAGGCCTTTTACTTTATATTGTCATGGGAGACTAAAAAGGAAACAGTAAATTTGTACACTTAACTGATGGTCTTAGGAATTATTTATTAACATTGTAAATACATAAGAAGGGATAATCAAATAATTCCAATCCAGGCTGAACACATGATTCCAGAAACAGAAAGGTAAATGGTAGAAGGCCCTCTAGTCAGACCTGTACTGACAGAGAGAGAGAATACTTACTTCTTTACCTTCTGACGTGTTTATACCTCACCTGCGTGTCCAAGCACCCTTCCATATGAAATCGTAACATTTCTGCCTTGGAACAAAACAGAGACCATACAATCACACATCTTTATTTTGATCGATAAGGGAAACTAAGGCTGTGAAAGGTTAGCTGAGTCGCTCCAGGTCAAATAACTGGGGGAAGAAGATCTGAATCTCAAGAGGCTGGTTTTACAGCCTACCAAGTCCAGTGTTCTTGTCTCTCCTCCCCCACACTGTCCCCTCACCTAAGTCAGCTTCTCCTGAAGGACGGGAGAGCAGCAGAGCTCCGTGGTCAGCCACGCAGAGCAGTGTCCACTTTTACAGGCAGCTACTTCTCACAAACTAGCTTCGCTTCAGGCCAGCAGAACCAGAAATGGCAGGCCAGTCTCGCATCACACCTGCTCCGGAAATGACATTTTGTAGAAACCACTTTGACCTGGTGAATTAAAAGGCATCGTGAGAAGAGGGCACAACGAGGGTGGCATTTGGGGTTCTTGATAAGGTTGTTTCTTAGCTGGTGCTGGTTACATGGGAATGTTCAGTTTGCAAAGATTCTGTGAGCTGTGTATTTCTGCATACTTAAGAAAAGTTTAACAAATTTTACAGAACAATTGAAAATTCATTGTTAAAGAAAGCAAGTTGGCATCAAAGAAATTAAATACCTCTAGGAATTATTTTGCAAGTTAATTTTTAAAAATTTAAAACAATATATTAAACAAAAACAGTCCTTATTGTTTGGCATGACCAGAGTTTTTATTGTGAAGTTAATTTAATCTACTCCTTCACGTAGAAAGTTTTTCTGGATCCTGGGTCTTTTCCTTCATACTGTGTAACTACTTAAAAGAATTTTTAATGGGGCACCTGGGTGGCTCTGTCGGTTAAGCATCTGCCTTCAGCTCAGGTCATGATCTCAGGGTCCTGGTATTGAGCCCCAAGTCAGGCTCTCTGCTCAGCGGGGTGTCTGCTTGTCCCTCTCTCTCAGTCCCTCCTTCTGCCTGCTTGGGCTCCCTCTCTCTTGGTCTAACTCTCTCTCAAATAAAATCTTAAAAGAATCATTTAAAAACAAAAGCTTTTAGATGTTTACTATGTCTTCTCACTGTGGGAATTTTCTAAATTAGAGCTAACTCAAAGCTTTTCTTTTTCTAATCTTCATTTGAGTTTGTAGTAATTTTCATTTGAACTTGAACTTTTAAAAAGCATATTCAATAACTGATTTGTGTGATTGGTTCATGAGATTTTGTGTGTGTATGTGTGTTTGTGTGTGTGTACATTTGCCCAAGTAATTAAGTTCCAGTTATAAGAAAGAAACATTTATTGACAGGAATTAATCATTTGTCTCTAATTTGACCTTGAGTGTCTCTGAATAACTTAAACCTTTAAATTTAGAGACCATGAAGATAAAACTTTCAGCTTCAGACACAATCTGATGAGGTGAAGCCTTTGTCTGTCACCATGGTTTATGCTCAGATTTCAAGTCCAGGATAAGCCAAGTTTCCCATCTAAATATTTTCCCTCTGTAATTAGAGATGTAATTGGATATAGCAATGGATTCTGAAGATGACATTAAAATGTCATTCCACTATTAGAAAGCCATAATTTATTGTTTTTTTTCCACTAGCTCATTTCCAAGATTCACAAGAATCTCACTTTATTAATTGAGGTGACACATCTATGATATTTGTTCCAAGAGAAATGGACTCCTTCCAAGAGAAACAGTGTTCTGATTAGGGTTACAGTCCACAAACACGGTCACCCACATAGTGATACTTACAGATGTCCTGACTCCAGCAGCCTTACCCCCATCCTTATAACATCACCACTGAAATAGGGAGGGGTAGAGACTTCTTTCTAAGCCTCAGAGCTTCCACTGAATCTTCTTTTGCTGTTGCCCCTCCCTCTTATACAAGCAGCAGTGCTAAAGACACTTTCAGAGACCCACAGCCAATGTGACTGGTGGGATGCCATGTGTTCGGTGTGGTTAGGGTCTGCCAATGAACTGTACTTAGTCCTTTACTCTCTGAGATATTCGAAAGCCCTGGTGGCTTCTTTGGTGTAGAAGCCGGTTTAGATTCAACAGGACAAAGCTTTAAATATACTGGAGACCTCATTTCTATTAGAGATGAGTTGTCTGGTTGAATTTCGGCTCCCACTTTATTTTCTTCTGCCTGTTGCCTAGTACACATCACTTGTTTGTTTTGTTTTCATTCTTTCTTTTCCTTGTCCTGACTAATTTTGCCCTGAAAATTCAATTTAACTATTATTTTAGAATATACTGTGTGCCAGGCAGTGTTCCATTCTAGTGTGGAAAATAGACTGCAAAAAACAAAGCATAATGCAAAAAAATAATTGATTATCTATACAACTAGGGAGTAGAGTGACTACTCTTTTCTAGAATTAAGAGAGAACATAAATAGGCATGAACGATTACATGTGCCTACATGCCCATGTGGGTGTTGGGCCCCATGAACCGTGGGGGAAGGAGGAAGTTAGAGAAGTCTTCACAGTGGTGCTGTCCCTGGTCAGAACCCAAAAGCCTCAGTCCAGGAGAAGTTAAGAGGGAGATGGGAATGGAGGCGAAGATGTACAAGAGTTCATAACAGAGAACAATTTTCCATGCCCTCCCTGTTATCAGGGAAAACTAACCTACAGCTCGTTTGTTTCTGTTTTCCCTGCAAAGAGGAAGCTGTTCAGACAGTTTTGTTTTGTTTTTTGTTTTTTTCTAGTGGGTAAAGGTGGAGGGGGAGAAGGTACATTTTATGTAAGAACCCTATGTCTTCATTTTACTCTCAAAGTAAAAGATGCTGAGAAAATACACATGAGCCAGGAATTTTTTTCTAGAAATTCGGTATAAGGTTAACTCTTTCTAGATTACAAATTAGATGTATGGAGCAAGTAGAACATGGCTCATCTGACCAGGATCCTAAAGTAGGCAGGCTACCTAAATCTCACAGGTGGTCTTTAAGGATCGCCCTAGACCCAGAATTCATTGCACTAATCCAGCCTAATTATTTTAAGGGCGTGAACAAATATGATGAGGTCATTGAAGAGAAGGGATTGTTTGCTTCCATACTCATCTTGGCAGCTGTAGCAGCTGTGGTAACTCTTCAGATACCCAGATTATAGGTTAAACTCTAAAGTTTAGCCTTTGCATTTTAGGACTAGATAGAAGTTTCTTGAAATACCCGGCTGGCTTTTCATACAGCAGAAATGATGTCATAGAGGCTATATGCAAAACGATGACAATAGTGAGTAATCAGATACATTGTGAATAAATACAATATACAAAGACAATAGAAAAAAAACTAGAGAATGAGGAGAACTCTCCAAAGAGAGCTCAACAAGAAAAGTTGGTATCAAGTTAAGAGTGCACATGGGAAAGGCAGTAAGGCCTCTGACAGGTGGCAGGGAAGTCCGTTGACAGATGAGCTTTACATTTCTCGAAAACTTTGTCTTTATCTCCGAGTTCACAGGGACGGATGGGAAGGGAACAGATGTCAGAAACAGCAGTGCTTCTCAGGGAAGATTAAATGGTAGAGGAAATGGAGATCGCATTACCAAATAAGACAAGAAGGGAAAGTAGTGTGTCTGAGTGGGACTGGATGGAATGACCAGGTGGAATTTGGATCTGAAGTTTGAGGAGATATCTTATTAAAACAGTAAACATCAAGCTATCACAGTGTAACTGGTTGGGATTCCGTTAATTGATGACAATGATGGATGCTTCCTTTGTTGATAAAGTAGTGCCACAATGGAGAAGAAAATTAAAATTTTTAATTTAATTTCATTTTTTTTAATTTTAATTTTTGGATATGTATATTGTTCCATTTCAGAATATGATGAGAAATTGAAAGTATTGATGCAATATATTGGAAAGAACTAAGATTTAGAAAGATTTGCGTTAATGTGATAGATGATTGAATTACATTATGTTACTTTTCATTCACTTTTTTCTCCTTCCTCCCACTTCTTTTCTCTCCCTTTATTTCATCATCTTTTCTCTTTGTTGGGACATGTGGAAGTATGGGAACTCACAAGCAGTATTTATTGTTAAGAATATTGCTCCCATTAGTATGAGTATGTGTTCATATAAAACATTTATATGAAAAATGTAATTTGAAAAAAAATATAATCTTTTAGATTTCTGATTCACATATTAAAGATCTTTTTAGCTGCAATAACTTAAGGCTGGAGTTTAGAAGTCCTGAGTTTTACCTCTAGCTTACTCGTAATGAGCACTTTGATACCAAGCAAGTCACACACCCTCCTGTACCTCAGTTTCTTCAGCTCTAGAAAAGACTTTAGATCATATCGGTAGTAAATGTTCTTGGTGGTTTGAATACCATAGTCCTAAGTGGTGATTTTAGTTAAAGCACATGACATTTGCTGTAACAACAGCAAGAGAAGGAATAGCTCCCAGAGCAGAAAGTGATCGTGGTAAAACAGTTCCTACATTTATATCCATTCACTCTACTAATACTAATTACGCATGTGCTGTGATTTCTTGTGTCTGGAAGTGCTTTTCTTCCAAATATCCACATTGCTCGTTTCCTTGCCTCCTGTAGGCCTTCACTCAATGGTTATCTTTTCATGAGTGTTTTGTCTTCTCTATTTAAAATTGTGCATTCTCTCTTTCTCTCTCTCTCTCTGGAATTCCTTAGTCTCCATTTCATGCTCTTTTTTTCTTCATGACAGTCATTATTTTCTAATAGTCTAAAAAGTTCTCTTATTTGTTTGTTTATTTAGTTTGAAGAGTGCTCAGTAGATAGACCTAGGCTAACAAAGTATTGCCTACTTTTGCCTCCCCTCAAGGTACATGGTAGGAAGAATATCAGTTGCTTAGACTGGCACTTTCAATGTGCTTGAAGATTATTTGAAGGCATATAATCTCCTTCCTATATTTCATATACCTCTTTACTTTGCCTAGAAAATGCTTTCTTTAGAGAATAAATCAAAAGTAAACTTTTTTCTGGCCCTGTATTAATGCTGTTCCCTTATACTATGTATGATTTTCCACAAACTTAACAAATTCTATTTTCTTTGGAACGTCTAGGAGAAAAACAGACTTAAAAACAACTTATTTATTTTGTTATTCCCCACTACAACATAAGATGAGGCAAGAATTTTGTTTTGTTCAGGGTCATACACTTAACACATAAAATAGGTCTTATCACTATTTGGGCCTCAATAATGCTCAATTCTTTTTTTTTTTAAAGATTTTATTTATTAAATTGACAGAGAGAGACAGCCAGTGAGAGAGGGGACACAAGGGGAGTAGGAGAGGAAGAAGCAGACTCCTAGCGGAGGAACCTGATATGGGGCTTGATCCCAGAGCACCGGGATCACGCCCTGAGCCAAAGGCAGACGTTTAATGACTGCGCCACCCAGGCACCCCAATAATGCTCAATTCTTAATCATCAAGTAGCTGAAGGATTCTAGACTGGTTGTAAGTGCATTATTGATGTGGGAATGGATAAGGAGATTAGGAAAGTCAGAAGTGGTCAGAAGTGACCACAATTTTCAAGTGTTTTGAGAAATAAGATGTTTGCTTCAGATGAAAACATATGAGACCTCATATGAAAAGAGTAAAGCTCAGACCTTCTGTGGGTATGGCAGGTGACAGGAACATGGCCCAGCCTGGTTCTCTCCTGCACCTTCAAAGTGGTCCCTGAAGAGGCTCTGCAGAGATTTTCTCAAATTTACCTAATCTCACAAATTACTTGGGACCCTTGTTAAAAATGCAGAGTCCCTGGCCTCTTGCCTGGGAAGGAATAAGAATATAGCAGGCAGTTGATGAAGAGGCAGAGGTCTGTATCAAGGAGGTAACAGCAGACAACGGGGAAAGGCACTATTTGGACGGCTGAGTAGAGAGATAGGTTAGCAAAAGGTCAGCGAGGTCTAGTGAGTAAAGTAATTTTAATGGTGGTCAGTCACTTACACTTTTCTCCCACATGAGAAGAAAAACTTAAGTCTTGGTTTGGGCTGAGAATCAGATATGTTTAAAAAGAGAAAAACAAAGCCATATTTAGGGTTTTGTTTTGTTGAATTTTATTATTGACAATGGCGCCAAAGAACCAACATACAACCACTTGAACTAAATAGAACATTAACGGAGTTCTAAACATTCAAACATGTGATGGAGAGAAAATTCCACTCATCAAAGATCTTAGAAGAGACACAACTCACTCATTCATTAAGCACTAGTAAACAAAATCTAGAAAAAGACCCGTTCTTGTTTTTTTTCATATTAAGTACCAATTTTTTTTCTATCAGCAGAGTAGAATCAAATTATCTTATTTTTTATTTATTTATTTATTTATTTATTTATTTTAAAGATTTTATTTATTTGAGAGAGAGAGCGAGCACAAGCAGGGGGGAGGAGCAGAGGGAGATGGAGAAGCAGACTCCCTGCTGAGCAGGGAGCCCCGATGTAGGGCTTGATCTCAGGATGCTGAGATCATGACCTGAGCCAAAGGCAGGTGCTTAACTGACTGAGACATGCAGGCACCCCTCAAATTATCTAATTTAAATTGTGCCTCTCTAGACACATCTGCAGGCCCCACTATATACCTATTCTTCTGTGAAAAATTCCCATATTTCTATAACTTTCCACCCATGAATCCTTACAGTTCTTTGCATTCGCTGAAATCTCATGTTCCTCTGAGAAAACCATACTTCAGATAGAGAGCACTCTTTTCCCCATTACGCTAGCTCCTCTTGCTTGCTTTAGACCCCTCAGCATTGAATATCCAAAATGGAACCCACAGCCTCTCTGTTCCCATGACTCTTCTCCATCTATTGTTCCTTACCTCAGTGAACATCATCCCCATGTCCAAACCATCACTAAATCCCTGTTAGTTTTCCTTCTAGATAGTTTTCAGATATGCATGCTCTTCACCTTCTATCTCCAATCATCTTAGTCCAAGCTATCATTTGTCTTCTTCCTTGACTCTTATAATGGCTTCCTACCTGTTCTACCTGGTACTTCTGGCCATTCTCTAAGTTCTTGGAAATCTCCTCTAGGTGTAGCTCCATCAATCACTTTCTTAATATTTCCACTGCCATCATCCCATTTCATCACCTTTTTATCCAAGCAGTGAAGCACCCAGCATCCCAGTTGCCTTCCCAGCTTTTTGTATCTGCCTTCTTCTATTTACACTATATTCGAAAACCAGCTTTATCTTATTAAGAACATGTTCACCAGTTGTTGCATTGCTTATTAATTTAAAACTTCTTGGTTTAGCATTCTCTTCACCAGAGATACCCTGTCCTCATACTTATGCCTGTCAAACTTCTGCCCAACCTTCAAGACTCTGAAAACATTTCCGGACATCCCTCCCACTGACGAGGAGGCCCTTCTTTCCTTTGAACTCACATCCTTCTGATGTCCCCTCTTACCAGAGAGTATAGATTTGAGAGCAGAGTCTTTCACATTTCATTCACAAGATACACCTTGCACTGTCCTTTGCATATATAGTAAATACTTAATATATTTACTGAATTAGTTTATTTTAATTGAATGGTTTTTTAGACTTTAAGTCTCTGAAAAGAGCTAAATTACTGTATTCATTTTAGTATTCTGGAGTTCTATAATAATCAAATGGAAAACACCCCGCCTATGAAAGCATGGCTGCATTCTATTTGCTTTATTTCAAAGTGAGCCAGGTCCTTTTACCACCAGAGAGGAAGAAGGGGGATTAAGCTGAAATTAATGTTTTGATGAAGATGAGGCAGATGGTAAATTGACCCGAGGGAAGCAAAAAAAATCAACTTGCCACATGTTAGCAACAGAGACTCTTCATGATTGATGTTCAGTGACTTGGAAATTCTCTTCAGGGCAAACTGCATTTTCACTGCTTACTCCCATACATTCTGAAGCATAGATTAATTTCAAAACAAGAATTTAAAGCTATAAGGAACCTCAGACATCAGCTTTAGTTTGCGGTTTTCAAACTTTTCTCTCTTCTTTGTTTCTAAGCATTATAACTCTTCATTCAATCAAAATCTTCCGTGAAATCGCATTATATTAAATAAATAAAAATGGAGTTGTTTTCGTTAAGGCAGGGTGGGAGCCCAGGATCCAGCCTGCTTTTCTTGGGGCTCTGCAACTTCCGGGGCGGCCCCTGCAGCACATCGGGAGAAAGCCTCGAATGCTGGTGATCTCGTCTTACCTCTAGTTTCTTACAGGAGGAAACGGCACAGGCCTAGAATAACAGTGTTGGCCAGTGGCAGGGTCAGGACTAGACTTGGGTTGCTTGCCATGCAACCTAGGGTTCTCCTCTCATTACATCATGCTGTTTTCTTTGGTTTCACGTACTTCGTTCTACTCACCTCAGCTTTGTCTTTATTTTTTCTAGTGGCCCCACGTGTAAACAAAAAGGCCTCCTGAGCTTCTTTGAGGGTTTCTAGAACTTCTACTCTGAGCTCTTTAATTAGCAACTGTTCCCAAATGGCCATTCTACTGTATTTTCATGTAAAAATGCATTAATGAATTGGTAGCATGTTGACTGGCAATTCCGAGAACTCTGTTTCATCCCACATTCAGGGAACCTTGGGATAATAAAGGTAGATAAGGGTAAAGGGCTAAGAATTCAATTTTAAGGCCCAAATGGACAGGTTTAAAAAGAGGAGAGATATATTAGGACTTGTATAGGAGAATCAAATGGAACTTAAAAAAAGCCTTATTAACTTTACCTTTCTCAAAATGAAAAATACGTCATTGTAAAAATTTGGTTTTGTTGCAGTAAGAACACCTAACGTTAGATCTACCCTTTTGACACATTTTATGGGTACAATACAGTAGTTAACTATAGGCATAATATAGTATAGTAGATCTCTAGAATTTATTCATCTTGCATAATTGACTTTATGTCCGTTTATTGGCGATTTCTATATCCTTCACTGCCCAACCATTGGTACCCGTCATTTTACTCTAATTCTATCAGTGTGACCATTTTACATGCCTTATATATGTGGTTCCAGTAATCCCATTTCTGGGGTACTTATTCAAAAGAATTGAAGTCAAGATCTCAAAGACATATCAGCACCCCATTATTTATTGAGGCACTCTTCACAATACCCAACATGTGAAAACAACCTAAATGTCCATTGACATCTAAATAGAAAGAAAAGTGGAATGTTATTCAGCCTTAAAAAGTGAGGAAATCCAATCTGCAACATCATGGATGAACTTGAATATATTATGGTAAGTGAAATAAGCCACAGAGGGCAGATGACGCATGATTCCACCTTTATGAGGTGCCTAATTTCCTCATTTTAATATAAACCTTTTATGTAAAAAGGTTTTATGTACATAATCTTTAATGTAAAAAGTTCAAGAATAGGAAGTTAAAAAAAATCCAATATCTCATTGTTCAGAAAAGAACCACTATTAACCCTTCCTTTAGACATCTCTCTTTTGAATGTAAATATATGAATTTATATAATGTAATATAGATATAATTATACTATGCATGCTATTCTCCAACTTAATTCTTTCAATCAAGAAAAATCTTGGTGCTCTTTCCACTGAATTTGGTTATGTCACTTTATTTCATAGTCACACAGTGTTCTTTTGTATGGATTTATCATATATACTCATTTTTAAACTGTGATGAATGAAGTACCTACTTCATAATATTATTGGGAGGATTAAATGACTAAATATGTGATAAAATGCTTAGAAAAATAAGCAGTTAATAAATATTAGCTATTACTAATTTTTTAGCTGGTCTCCAGTTGATGGACAGTTCAGTTTTTCAACAATAATGAGGCAAGTAACATTTCATATATGTACACTGGTGCAAGGATTTTTTTAGGCTATATTCCTAAAAATGGGAAACAGAACTACTTGGTCAAAGGATGGATACATTTAAAACATTGATGTTTTCACATTCCCCTTCCTTCGAGACTGTGCCAATTAACATCCCAATCAAGAATGCATAAAAATATCCATTTCTCCATATCTGATCAACATGGGATATTTTTAGTCTGATATACAGATATTCACCCACATGCAGTTTTGGTGTGCATTCCTTTTGATTATTAGGGAAGTTTGGTGTCTTATGTTTTATTGACCAGTTGTCTTTCATCATCTGAGAACTACTAAAACTATTCTTGACCACTTTTCTTTTAGCATTGATTTGGTTTTTTTCAGCAGATTTTTAAAAAAGCTCTCTAGAGATTATGGTTAGTAACTTTTAGCCATATATACTGCCAGCACTTTTTCTCCAGTTGCCTTCTGTTTTTCAGTTTTGTCCATTATTTTATCATGAAGCATCTCCTATCCATAAGACTTTTATAGCTTCAGTTTTTGTGTCAAATAGCAAGTTTTTTAAAAACTCTGATATTATGCAAATCACCTAAATTGTACTTTGGGATTTTGAGTTTTGACCCATCTAAAATTTATTTTGGGGGGGGGGGAGAAGGGATGGAAGACAATTCTCATAAAATTATTTATTCAGAAGTCTGATTTGTAATGCTACCTTTACCACAAAGTAAATTCTCATTTTTTTGTTTCATTCTTTCTACACTGTTTTCTGTTCAACAGATCTGTCAGTGGAATTTTTATAACAGGCTTCTCATGTTTGTCACTTTATAATTTTTATATTAAATTTAAAGTTTGAATCCTTCTGATTACATGTGTTACTGTTTTTTTCTTTTTTAGAATTTTCCTGGCTACTCTCATCTGTTTATTCTGTTAAGTGAAATTTAGAATCATTCTGTCAAGTTACTTCTCTCAAAATTATATTGAAAAATTTCCCTGAGATTGTGTTATAGTTATTCAATTTTAGGAGGATTTACAACTTTAAATAGATCTGTTTCTCAGTCTACTTTTGTCCTTCAGCATAATTTTATAAATTTATTCACATAGGCACTGCACATTTCCTGCTAGGTTTATTCCCAGGTATTTTCTAGCGAATACTCTGACTTCATTTAATGATTGATTTGAAGTAAAATCCCACAACTTGAGTGTGCTGTGTGAATATAAATTCTAAAATGTTTTCCATTAGCAGTTGCCACTGAAGATCTCTCCTTTTGCCATTTTCTGATATGGAGCACAGTTTTCCTACACAGTTCAAACTGTACCTCAGAATCCTTTAAAAAAATAGATCATCTCTGATAACATCTCTTACCTATATGCAGTTTCCATAAAAAGCTTGTTTGGCCAAGATTTTGCTATGAATTACTCAAAGAGCTAGTTTTTCATTATTTTTCTTGTCTTATCTAAAGAAGGGAATCATACAACCGGAATGTCTATGTGAATACAAACTCACCAAGGTTAATAAATACTCTAAATTCAGTCAGACAACTATCGTGCTTAATTTTCATTCATTAAGCAAACAACTATTGAGTTCCATTATGTTCAGATTTCTAGAAGTAGACATTTCCCTACTCACCAGTGACTTACTGTCTATTGGAAAGAGATATTTGAACCAAATAATTGAAATACATGTTCTAAAACAATTAAATCTGACAAAATCAGTAAGAATTCACAAATGGCAATTAAACACATAATGTATGTGTTGTGTGTGTGTGTCTGCCTCTATCAGCAGCATTTCTTTGTAATGAATAGCACACTTAGACAGAAATATGTCCAACTAAGGTTTCTGTAAGGTGTGATTATTAACTCTTTTTGTCTACTCTATGTACAAAAACGTTGACAGTAACAATCAGGCGAGGCTTACACTGTTAGTTCTAACTCTAGCAATAGTCTTTGGAATTTTAAAATTCAAGTGATTAATGAAAATATGAGGGGAGAATGATTGAGTCCATGGTACAGAGTAAGAAATACATCCTATTTTATTACATAGATGTATATGTATATTATAATAGAATGCAATGACATACACACAGTCTAGCAGGCATGCTTTAGTTCTTATGTAAGAAACTAGAAAGGGAATGGTTCTTTCATTGTCCAAGTTGTGCTAATTCTTCCCCATTTGTACCTTATCCTGTGCTGGTCTGTGCTAGGACATCAGACTCTTGTATAGAAAATTCTTATCCTTGCCTTTGCACTGTTCAAAGCTCCCTCTCTGGTACTATTAGAGTTTTGTTTTGTTCTTTAATTCCTTCACTGGGGAAGTCAGAACTGTGATCCTGCTTAACCTGTAACCCTGCTGATGGCTTTGCTCTGTTGTGGTGTTTCTTGGCTAGTCTCTGTTCTGACAATATAGTGTTTGCTGAGCTCTGCCCCAGGTGAGAATGAACCAGATTTTCTGTTGGGGGCAAAGCTCTTGAATGGGATGCAAGCTAAAAACAAAACAAAAACAAAAAACAAAAAACAAAAACAAAAAACGAAACAAACCTTTTCTTCATTGGACAAAATTGTGCATGTGATAACATGCTCGTGAAATTCTATTACTTATTGTCCCTACTATAGAGAATATAGTCAACAGTACTGTAATAATGTTGTATAATGACGGCTGGTAACTACACTTCCAGTGAACATAGCATAATGTAAAGTTCTCGAATCACTATGTTGTGCACGTGAAACTAATATAACATTGTGTGTCAGCTATGCTTCAATTAGAAAAAAAAAGGAATTACACTCCCCTCTTCCTCACCACAGCAGGAGCTTATGGTATATTGTTTCAGGAAACTGCTAGCTTTGCATGGAACCCCCTCATGCTGTACTGACTCCAGGAAAGGATCCTTTGTTTAACCACTTCACTCCCACTGCCCTATAGGACATGTGCTACCTGAAAAGTGGGAAAAATACAAGTGCTAACAGAGTGTTTTAACAAAGTTCTAATGTTCTTTTCAGTAAATGTTATTTCTTGGTCCAGTTTCTCTCTTATTACAGATTGAGGGTTAAATGTTCCATGGGAATATCTCTCCTTGACATGCCCTATAGTACTTCCTCGTTGTCTCTTTAACCCACTTCAACTTACTTCAAGCAGGGTCTGTCCTCACCCCCACCAAAACAGTGCTTATGATGGTCATCAATTTCCTATACCCACACACATGTAATGGTTACTTTTCTATCCACATTGTACTGTATTTCTTAGATGTAGTAGATATATTTGACCTCTCCCTCCATCTGAGAATACATTTTTTCCTTTTTTCTGTTTGTTGTTTTTTTTTTTTTGGTTTTTTTTTTCCCCTCACAGCTCTTCTTTCTTAGTCTCAGACCTTTGGTTCTTTCTGTCCTCTTCTACCTGTAAACATTGGAATGGGCTGGGCCTTCCCCTCTTCTCTATCTACACACCTGCTCTCTAGCTGAACTCATCTAGTACTTTGGCTTAAATACAATCTGCATGCCCTATTTCTATATCCAGCACCATTATATCTCCAACTCTGAAACGCAGACTTGGCTATCCAGTGACCTTCTAGACATATATATTTAAATGTCTAATTGGCATCTCAGATACAACTTTCCAAGACAGAACTCAGCCTATATGTCCTTTTTCTTTTCTTTTTTTTTAAATTATTTATTTGAGAGAGAGAGAGAGAGAGCATGCATGGCCTTGTGAGTTGGGGGTGGAAGAGAGGGAGACAGTCTTCAAGCAGACTCCCTGCTGAGTGTGGAGCCCGACGCAGGGCTCAATCTCAGGACCCTGAAATCATGACCTGAGCCAAAACTAAGAGTCGGACACTTAACCGATGGAGCCACTGAAGCACCCCATTCTGTCCTTTTTCTAATCATTCCCTCAAAGGGATGGATTTCAATTCACATCTCATGTGTTGTGATGAGCACTGGGTATTATATACAGCTAATGAATCGTTGAACACTACATCAAAAACTAATAATATACTATAACTGAACAGAATAAAAATTCCTTATAGTTCCTAAAATTTTAAATACATGTAAATCAACATAAAATATAATTTCTTGTAAAGGGTAGTTATAATTGAAGTTTACTATAATATCAATATTTAGGGTTGTAGTGAGGAACTGGTGGGTTGTAAAATGGTTTATAAACTCTTACACACATACAGAAAGTTATTATAATTTTGTATTTATTAAGAAGTTGATGTTATCAGCACTACTGAAAATGAATTTAACATAGCATCAGTTAGTTCAGTTATGTCCAATAGTTATGGAGCATGTGGCTTGTACAAAGCTGGGTGCTGTAAACATTGAGAAAAATTAAAGTTACTGAAGGAATTCACTTCCAAGGAGGGGAGACAGACATATAAGTAAATTGATAGTAAAAGAAGTACAACAACAAAGACATGAATAAGATAAAGCAAAGGTACCGAAAAGGGTATGATTGGCTGACATGGAGAAGGCATGTCCATCACAGAGCCGCTTGAACTAAAAACACGGGTGCTTTCCCTCATTCTTCTCTTCCCCTCATCCCTCCCTCCAGCCAGTTTGATTTCATCATCTGCTGACTCCAAGGGGTTGTCAAACTTTTTCTATAAGGGACAGATAATGAATGGTTGAGGCTTCTGGGGGCCATGTATGATGTCTTTCACTTATTCTTCTTTTCTCATCACCATTTAAAACAGTAAAAATGATTTTTAGTTATTTGGGCCATACGAACATAACCTAAGACCAGAGTGAGCCCTTGGAGGTACAGATTGCCAACCACTGCTCTCCTCTAAAACCTGCTTCCAAGCCCGATCACTTCTCCCCTCAACTTCAATCCTCATTGGAATGACCGCTGTCTCTTTCCTGCACTACTGTGTTAGTCTCCTATTGGGTTCTTGCTCCTGCGCTTGGCCCTCCCTGATTCACACTCTACAGAGTGGCCACACTGTGTGGTCAGGTGATCTTTGAGAGCGTATATATCACTCCTTATTTCAAGGAATGCTTCTCTGATGAACCTACAAAATATTATGTTTTTCAATATTTCTGTGATAGTTAAGGAACTGAGGTTGGGAGCGGGGAGGGCTGGCACTCCTAGAAAGCCAGCACAGTTCTCACCATGCTACTTTATTTCAATAACCATTAAATTTTTCATATTGAAATATAATTATCCAGAATAATGAAAAAGGAATTTATTAGATTTAATTGTAAGCATTTAAGCTTAAGGAATATAAAAAAAGGAGGGAAGAGGGAAAAGAGGAGAGTATAGACATTGTCATCTAAAGTGGGATAAAACTCAATATTTCTATGTATGTAGTTTATCTCTATTTGAGTTGCTCTGGGTCTTAACTGGAAAACCATTGACGACTTCACTGGGTCCTGTCTATATTAAACACTTTCTATGTCATTAGTGAGATCTGGGTGTGAAAATCTCCCTTATCCCTACTTCCTTGCCATTATTTTCCGCCAACTTCATGATACCTTTTCTCACCATTGGCACAACTTTTTCCTGCAGCCCTCCCTTCTTTGTTTCACTCATTCTTCTTTTGTTAAGGGTTCAGCTTTATTGTGTCTTATCCCAGGTATCCGTAATTCTTCCACAGCTCTATTTTTGAACCACACAACTCAGCATTTTACCACCCCAGCTTCTTAAAGGAAGCAGATAATTTGCAGCAAAAATTAAACATAGGTTCAATTACACATGTCAGTATGAATTAGACACATATTGTTGAGATATTTTCAAGAGTTCCTCCCTTAAATAGTACCTTCTTTTTCTCAAAAGATGAAACTGCTTTTGCATCTATTGCCCCTTTATTCCCGTAAAGTTAAGTTTATTTGTTTTCATTTTTCAATTTAAGGATTGAGTTTGGGTATTATAATCCCTGCTTTACATATGTTGAACTGAAGCACAGAGCAGGAAAACAGTTCCCCCAAGGACCCTCAATATATGCTCTAGCCATGGCTGGGCCTCCCAGCTTCTGAGGGCCAGACCTGCATTTTTTTTTTCCTGGTCCTGCTGAGGGCAATTAGAAATTGAAGCAATTTTTAAGCTCGGCTCCAAATCATTTGTAAGTCAAGGTCGTTTGTTTGTACCTATTTTGACGATGTCAGCTCTTTCAAGAGAATTCTAAATATACTTTTCCTAAATCAGTGTTTTTCAAACTTGGATAATTTGCAAACAGCTTTTAAAGGAAAAGGATCCTCATCAATTGTGAGCATAGGCAAACTATTTTAATTCATAATATTACTTAAGTATGTAGAAACAGAAGATTTATGTAACATATCTACAAATACATAAACACATCCTGCTTGTCATTCTACATCAAAAAAACAAATCATGTGAAACTCAAACAAATTCATATTACCAAGAAACTTCCATTAATCAGCAACATTAGTGTGAGAGATGATGTCCTTTTAGGAAACATAATATAAAGTCAACAGGAATATATTCTGGTTTCCAGGCATAGGGTCTTTTGAGATTGGCATGTCCAGGCTGACCTGTGCTGTATAACCTGACCACCGTCCTGCCACTTCTATCCTATTGGGATGAGACCTCTATCCACCCAGGGCACTGTGATATCGTTAGAGGAAAGTCCATAACTGAGGCACGGATGTCTTTCTCTGCTCTTTTCTTTATCAGCACACTACGAACAGAGTACTACCACTTGGTGCAAACACAATCATGGGCACTAAAATTGGCTGCTGGTGCTTACTTATAACGTGGTTCCCTAGACAATTCAGAAAATCCCTTATACCAATTTTATTAAGTACCAACACCAAATTTCTTGTGAATTCTCTTAAGACCTTAGAAACTCTCTGGGGATAAGGTAGCTTTAGCTGGAGAAACTTACTGCTTGAAGACGTGGAGAAGCAGTCTGTTTTCAAGTCCAGCCTTGGACTAGACAGCTCCCCACTGGGATGATTTAAGGGCAACCTCAGGCTCTCACCCCTACTCTGTCAATTCAGGCAGGACTGAAGGACTTGATTTAAATGGAAATATATTATCTGAGGAGAATAATTAATAGTAATCGATTCTCTGGCTGGAAATTTATTATAATGTAAGTTCACATGAAGCAAAGCATAGCAGAATGAGACATAGCAAAGGTGAGTTTGATATCATAAATCATCATGTATTAAGTGCCCACTAGTATCAGGGATCTGACGAGGTAAACAGAGTCCCCATTCTCAGTTTTTAAAAATCCAATTGGTAATAAAAGACAAATGGAGTGAGAGGGGGAGCTTTTCTTGGATACAGCAGAGGGAGAAACTTACAAACTAGGCAGTAGCAAAAACCGCCAACTCAAGGCCATCTTGGTTTGGAGCCAGCAGAAAAGCGAAACTGCCCGGATGGAAGAGGTTTAGAGAAAGAAAACAAATCTTCCCTGCCTTTTAGTTTTTTAGCCAGTCTTGAAACTCTTGCATTTTTTAAAAGTGTAAAAACTTATCTGTAATAAAAAGTAGATGATTCTTTAATTATGGAATTTTCATTTGTACATTTCTTTGAAAACTTTCATCTCCCCTCAAATCTTTCCTTGATATATTCTGTGCAGCCCACTGTGGGAGCAAGGGAGAGAAATTCATATTACCTCTTAGCCTATAGACCTATCTCATCTCTCTTTCCATGGCTATCGACACAGTTCCACAATTCTGGATGTCTTACAAGTCTCTTTTGAATAGGAAACCGTAGTTTAAAGTTGTTTATGTTGTTTCATTGCTTGCCACCCTCCTGGCTTGATATTGTTCATGTTTAATGTGTGTTTATCTGGTGGGCATGTAATTAACTTCCAATTTTCCCCTCACAGTTCTATAGCTTACAAGTGTCAAAGCTGACTGTTAGAACTTATGTTGAAGAGAGAACACCTTAGTGTGTTTATGGGTAGGAAATGGGTGGCTAAAAAAGGTTTTCCCCAAGGAAAAGTAAAGAAACATTTGTCAGGAGTCCCTGAATAGAAACCCTCTCATTTAATATGTAATGCACATAATCTCATTTAATCTGCAGACATGATTAGGATTGATGGAGAAGAATTATTCCAGTTCTTTTCCCCTTATCCAAAGCCCTGTTTTTGTGTGAACATGTGTTTGAGCCAGTAACAGTGGTACGCAGACCACCAGCTGTGCTTGGAGCAATTCAGCCAAATGTCATCTTAAGTCCAGGGCTGCAACTCAGAAGGTGCATGGAAGGGGGCCCCTTTTTCCCTAATCCATCTTGAGTCCGCATTCCCTGGAACACAGGGAGAAGGGCTCTCACTCAAGTACAAAGGGCAGCTACTCAGTTCTCCTTTGCAAACACACAGTTTCAGTCTCAACAAGAAACCTACAGAGTTATGTTAATATCAGTAGTGGGGGGTGGGTAGCTTTCCAGTCAGTGCAAAGGACTGCACAAAAACTCACTAACTGGGTTGAACACTCAGTCCTGTTGCTTTTCTCCATAGTGCTGCCTCTTTTTGAGTGTTTCTTCGCTGAAATGATAGTGGAGAGGGGCAAATTTGGCTTTGATTTTTATTTGTAGCTTGGTGACAAATGATGGGGGTAAAATTTAAACCATTCGTCTACCAAGTTCTGGGAATTGTCAGAGGATTTTATTTGTACATGCCTTCCTGACCTCCATTTTCTCAGATAAGTAAAAATTATGCTGCATTTGTAAACAAGGTACTTTTATTGAGTTGAACTTTTTCGAATGTATGGTATACTTAGCCAAAATAACACTTTTTATTTAATACAAGTATACTCAAAGGGCTATGCATGTAGAATTTTGTATGATTAATATGCACTTGAAAGCTGTTACAAAGTAAGCATAATTTCAGTTTGCGGAGTCTCTTAAATTCACTTTGTAATTTAATGTGTAGCCACTGAAGTTAGAGTTGAGGGATATTACTACAAGAAATCTGCATCATATCACACACCTTTTCAAGTAAACCAGCCACTATTCCAAACTTGAAAGGTTCTCTTTTTAAAGATGTAAGTTGTGTTGCCTTGGAACAGAGAGAAATGAAAAAATGAGACCATTAAGCATTTGAAGTATGCCCATTTTAAAGTGCTTACAGTATGTTTTGCCATGCTGAGTAAATTTTTTCCTTCCTAGTAACTGAAAAAGTATAAAACACAAACTAAGTCCCTGTACTTTGCTTACCAGTAGAAAAAAATTTAACCCATGAAGTACACTGCTATTACAGAGGTAGCTTATAATAGTCTATGGACATATATGCCACTGGAATTCATTGTTTTATTCACATCTGTTGCCTTTTGTGTTTCTTGCAGAGCTGCTCAAATGCTATCCTTTTTACCTGCCCTTTTAAATTTTCTCATGTATAGAATTTTTTCCTGGTTAGAGACTCTTTCCTTGAGTGAAAAGTCCTGAAAATTCAGAACTGCATAAACCATCTCCTTCCAACTCTCTCTCTTTCTCTCTTTCACACACACACATGCTAATAATCAGTTCATTTTTTAAAAATAATGTATTGTTGGGAAATACTATTGTTCCGCTTTGGTGACTATTCATTTTTTTCTAAAACACAATCATATATGATGACTAGATATAGATATTGTATGTTCAGAGTTCTTAGTTGTCAACAACAGCGTCTACTCTAGCTGTTTAAGTAGAAAAATATTTATTAAGGGGGATAAATTGCTCAAAGAACTGTTGGGAGGGGAAAATTACAGAATTGGACTGACTTTCCCAGACTCATTCTCCAAACTGAGGTTCAGAGCTGGGGTTGCCAGGGAGCTGCTGCCTCCACCAAACTGGACACCACACAGTTGGGAAGCCCCTCCACCCCCCATATTACAGCCTCTGGATCCAGAGCCATCCCACCTCTGCCATGATCCAGGCCAACGAACGAAGCAGGTGCCACATACTCTGTAGCTCACCGGTGTGACTCAGTTCTGAATCAAACTGTGGCATGGATAGGAATATATTAGATTGACTGAAACTATATCTCATCTGGAGCCCTAGTTACAAGAGCAAGATTGGGAAGGGAGAGAGAGTTCGAGTTGAACTCAGACATTATAAGGAGTTTGGAATGGGCATTGACATAGCCCATCCTCAGCATCCACTTAATAGCTGTGATGCGTCTAATCTATTAAGACTCTGTGCCATTCAGCTATTTGGAAACTCTGTGTGTGGGTGAAGCTTGCAGATTATAGGCTCTCTCTGCAAGATCAGTAGCAAGCTGCTATTTTATTGAAATGTTAGAATACAGAGCATTTTCCCTGAAACTATTTAGCTCCCCTGAGAAGAGCAGTCCGATAGTCCAGAGAAGTACATCCGGTTGCTGGCACTCTGGGGTAGGGTAGGAAAAGGGAAGGAGGGACATTTCAACGTGAAGACTTCACTAAGTTCTCAGGTTTTTATTCTACTTTTGCTGTTCACCCTGCCCGGTAGCTCTGGGTCCCAGAACTTCTCTTGTATAATTCTATCTCTGATCTCCTGCTAGCGGTAGGAATGTGCTGCTGTGCATTGAGGAGGTAACCCTGTGTCCTTAGTTGTTCTGTGTACTTCTGTATACAGACTGATTGTGCTGTCTCAGCCCCACAACTATCCCCTCATGTAGGGTATCAGGTGCTTCCAAAGAACAGGGCAGGACCCAGTTGGGGTGGCTTCTCCTCCATTCTCTCCCTCTGTAGGAATTTGGGGGAATAATTCCTTTCTGTATGCTAAGTCAATGAATGTTCCTCTGCCTTCTGTCTTCCAGAGCTTTCAGGAATTTCTTGTCTGCTGTTTTCTCCCCTCCTGTTTTTCTTTATCCTTGAGGTCAATATCTTTTTATTCTTTTACTATCATAGTAATGGATTTGGGGGAGGCAGATGTGGTCAATCTGCCATGCTTAGCCATAAGTTCTTTAAATTTATTCTTTAGTATGCTTATCATTGTCAGTCTTGTACATTTTCAATCTTATATGTACAAATACTCATGAATATTTCTTTAAATATAAGAATTACATAGAGATTAAATATAAAAATCGAGAATAAAGTCTCTAATTTTCTCACTTTAAAATTACAAAAGTCCTTTTTTTGGGAGGAGAGCAGAACCCACATTTTGAGGGTATTAGAGGCACCTGGAAATATAATATATACTAAGTGCAAAACAAACAAAAAAAAAGTGGTACTGTCTAAGAATGCAAAGAGAATGGAGGAGGGAGCCCTCCAGTGGGCTCTTACGGCCAGGCAGGCTTCCTGGAGGAGGTGGAAGTTGAATTGGACTCTGAAGAAAGGGAAGGAGCCAGGAAAAGAGTAAGGTCTCGAGTTGGGTAATGGCAAGCATTGCTAACTTTCCCTTATGCAGTGGGGATATGCCAGTGTGTAGCTCCATTTAAGTATCTGAATGAATGCAGGGGGGGCAGCCATGAAGACAATGGCATATAAACCATAGACTTTCCTTGGGCCTACTATCAGCCCATCAAGCCTACACATGGGCAGTTTCTTCAATGCCCAAGGGAAAAATATAAAGAAGTACTTTTTACTAGCAGCCTCCTGGCTCACAGATGCTGTTTACTACTCAAGATGTAATTCTGATTAAAGCAGGGAATTGGAGCTTAAATGAAAAGATGGGCAGTTTGTATTATGAGTTTCATCCTTGTACATCTCTATAGTTATAACTTCTTAATAGCAATAAACACCAGATTTTAGTTTTCAACAGCATGTGGATCTAGTATTCTGGTATTCTTAATATTTTTATGGCCTTTCTTTTTTCTTTGATATTTTGATTATTTTCTAAGTCACTCATCATCTCGGAGTCCTTAATCTAAGCAAAGCACTATGCCAGCCCATGCGGGGACTCAATTATATGTTCATTCAACATGTGTTTGATGAGTGTCAACTATGCAACTAAAACTAAGAAGGAAGCAGTTGTTTCCCTCAAAGAGTTTATGCTTTGATAGGGAAGTCAGGACATAGTTACATAATAGCAGAGGAGCAAGATACATAGAATAATTAACAACAACAGTAATAACGGTGATAATAGTAGCAGATTTGTTCTTTCCCTAGGAGTTTACTTTGTAGTTGGAAAGACGGAGCATACACACGCTTTGGTGAAACACTCAGCCACTTAGAAATAAGATGGAAAGTAAACCAAGCACAGAAATGCTGTCAAGGGATTGGACTGGGATGAGAGAAGTTCTGGAAATGGTAAAGGAGGCATCAAAGTGCCCAGTCAGTCCGGCAGGGTATGGCAAGAGTGGTTTGAACTGGAAGGGTTTGCTAAATCACATCCGTGGTTCCGGAGATATCTGTTTGCTCAGTTAGAAATGGCAGGGAGCTAGATGGAGCTGCTCAGTGTAGGAGACCTAGAGAGACGAGGCATATCAAGTTCCAGGCAGACTGGGGGAGGGCAGAGCCCTGGCACTGCAGAAGCACCAGGAGAACAAGGCTGGTAGGGGGACCAGGCTCCGGAAGACGGATCTGGAAATCCAGGCCTGTGCACTAGAGTCCTTCGGTGTTCCAACTGCATTTCTCAGAGGCAACATCTAAACAAGACGGTGAGTCTACTGGGCAGGTTTTCTCATAGCCCCGCTCCTGCCTCAATCCGAGGAGTATCACTTTTTAATCTACCCAATATAATGAGCTTTGGTGTCAGAACTTTTTTTGAAGGATCCCCCCAATTTGAAAATAATAAGTCTGCACGTGGAAGGGAGAAGGACAAGAAGACAGAAAAAATGAGACTGGTAATACTTTAAGAAAAAAAGGTGTATTAAGTCTGAACTAGATGGAGTCATCTTTTGCAGGAGTTCTGAGTGGAAGAGAAGCAGAGTGACAAATAAGCAGAAGCATTTCTAGTGGAAAAAAACAGTATAGGCAAAGACAAGAAGATATGGTTAGATGTGTTCTGTGTGGAAAATAAAAATGCATTGACTTTCCTGGAAAGCAGGAGTCCTGTGGTTGGCACAGTGGGTATGTCGAGGAATTTGAATTTACTCTGAATGGCAGTATGGTGTCATTTTGGAGAATGAGGCGGGGGTGAGGAACATGATGAAAATGTATGCTTGCATAACTCTTGTGTCAGTTACTCAAAGGATGAAAGGCTAACATTAATTTATGGGAGCATCACATTTTTCTTGGCCTAGGTACCTACCCCAAAACCCAGGATAATGTCTCTAGTTTCTCTGTTCGCAAACATTCTGGCCACAATGTATCAAGGAAAAAAGAAAACTTTGTCAGGAAAAATATTGATCAGCATTATTATCTCTTGAGCAACAAGCAAATTATAATAAAAAGAGTGTCCCATGGTGTGTCATGAGTTTCCAGGATTCTGCAAGAGCATTTATAGTCCCTGGATGAGGGGGGCTAATTTTCATCTTGGACTAATCTGTGGGCTAGTGCCCTGTTTGTGGACCAGGTTCTTGGGGACACGATCTGTCTCCTCCTTTGGCTGGTGCAGTGGGACCATCCGTGTGGCTTACACACATTGCTGTATGGTTGGGTCATTGGAATGCCCCATTCATTGCTAGCAAGGTAGTGCAACACTGAGAGAGGACAGGTAGATGTCAGTTTCTCAATAGGAGAAGAGACATTTAACAAATTAGGAGCATACGGTATGACAAACGCAGTAACAGGGAATAAACATGGGATATCATTATGTGAGTATGAGAAGAGGAGTGGTCAAAACTGGGAATCTTTGCTCTAATGAAGCTCAGCTATTCTCAGCAGTATGGAATATTCTGTTGATCTGTCATGGAACCTGTTTCTGTTCTGATTATTTATTAGCCTGAGAAATATTATCATGATCTTTTGAATTGTTACAGCAAGCCAGTGAAGAATTATAATAAATATATATTCAGAAAATAAATTCAGTTCCATTATCACATATTTCAAAAATATATTTGGTGTCATTACTGACTTTTTCATACATTTTTCTTAATTCTCTTCTAATTTCTGTGCTCTCCTGTTTTTTTAAAAAAAAAAATTACGTCCATTCTTACCTCTTCAGAACAATGTATTTCCTGGTTTGGGTTTTTGTATTGTTTTGAAGTGTATTGAAATGTTACTGTGCATGCATGTGTTTAAGCCATGAGGTTTGTATTAATAAAATCAAGTATATTGGCCTAGGTTAGTAAAATTTCACCCAATAGGATACTAGCAAAAAGCTATAAATTTATTCAAAGCCAGTGTTTCAGGCATTAAAATAAGATTTTATATCACCCCTGTTTAATTTTTAACATAGTAGTATAGACGTATTAATAGACATAAGAGTAGATAGGTAGACACAGTTGTAAACTAGTATAAGTACGGCACAGTGGTAAAATTCCATCATGTTGGAATTTTATTTCTGCTGCATCATTTACAGTCAAATGTAAACAGTATCTGTATGTGCAGCAGTGTATAACTGGTAAATGTAAACACAAAAGAATTTTAACATAAACCTTGCCCTCAAAGAGCTTCCAATTTATTTACAGAGGCAAGATGAGCATAAATAAGAAATGGCATCCTATATAGCCCAGGACAAAAGCCATGGGAAATTTGAGAGCTCTTAAAAAAAGATATATATGGAACGCCTGGGTAGCACAGCTGGTTAAGTGCCCAGCTCTTGGTTTCGGCTCAGGTTGTGATCTCATGGTCGTGCAGTAAAACCTCTGCGTCAGGCTCCATGCTCAGCTCAGAGTCTGCTTCACATTCTGTCTTCCTCTCCCCCTCCTGCTAGTTGTCGCTCTCTCTCTCAAGTAAGTAAATAAATACATATCTTTTGAAAATGAAAAAAAGGAGACGTACATGACATGCTGTAATCAGAGTAGGCTTCATGGAGGAGGTGGCACTTGACATAAATTTCAGGGCCACTAGTATGTGCTTTCTTGCGGGAAAGAAGACATTCCTAGCAAGTAGAAGCCATGCAAACAGAGGCAGAGAGAGAAATGCACATGACAGTCGATCTAAACATTGTTAATATTTCATGATCAAAAGCAGTGCCAATCGATTAAGCATCTCTTACAGGTTTTTTCTTTCCTACAGGATTTTTTTTTTTATTCCCAAATATATGTGACTATCAAATATCTTAACATTTGGCTTTGGTTATCAGACATTTTCAAATTAATTCAAATATTTATAATATGGTGTATAAATTTCAATGACCAACACTATCCCAGGCATTATAATATATGGAAATGAAGAACTCATTGTCTCATCCTTGAATATTTTCTTGCCTTGTTGGTGAGAAGATGTATGTACAAATAAGATTCAAGGTAGTCATAAACCAAGGCCACTCAAACGTTCCCCAAATTTTGAAACTCCCTACATATAGATCACCAGGTATATAAAGACTTTCCAGTCCTTTGCATATGCAGGAGCTATTCCTCTACACACCCAACCCTCTCCTCATACCCACCGTAGCTCCTTCCCGCAACCAAGTTATATTGATGGTGCCCTGCCAGCTAGAAACCATCATTGGCCGCTTCTTGATCCCACATCTGTCCTTCATCGATCCTTTTGTTTCCTTAAAAGATCAATGAACACATCCTGTAGCCATCATATAATTAGCACCTCCCTCTGCCTTGATTCATCTGGATTTTGCCACTCACAGTTCAGTTACTTCCACCTCAGGCAACACTCTTTCACACATTTAATGCATCCTTTTGGGGGGTCCTATATTATTTCTCCTCTTTCTTCTAATACTTGTCAATACTTACTGGAAGGAAAGAACACAAACTCTCTCATGTTCCCTTTCTCTTTGAACAAAGAGTCCCTGGATGCCTCCCATACAAGTAGTGCTAGTAACCATTTTGTATTGAGGAAAAGAAAGATACTATGTTTAAAAATGAAAAAAATAAAAAGATGTTGAATTAGTGACATCAACTTCTAAAGCTTTTGAAAATATGCAGAAGTTTCTTTCTGAATCTCCATGAAAAAAACCTTCCTCTACGATTTTATAAGTGCTTCCTCCAAAATGTCTTAGTATAAAATCTTTAAAATATCAAATTATTTCTTATTTATTTACAAATGTTGCAAAAACATTTTCTACTTTTTATTTTTCTTTGTAAATGTAACCTACTTGAATAATAGAATTGACTAAATATTCTGAATTCCAAATGAACAACTGTCATACAAATTTTGTAATGTAATGCATTTATGAGGATGCCTCATATAATGTATAATTCAAAATGAATAGAATAAACAATACCTATTGTATGAATTGAAAGGAGAAAGACAGGGGAGTGACAAAGAGACAGATAGTCATAAACTTGGAAACACTTTTTGCACAGAAGGTAAAACTTGAACTTGACTGCAAATAATAAACTGATATAGTAGGGAGGAGTTGAAAGGGTATCTCAAGTTGGGAAAAGACTGTTGACAAAGTTGTATTTGGTTGAAATGAAGACTTTTTATGGAAGAGTAAAAGATACTGACCAATCTGGATTGGACCAATTTGTAGGTGTTTCATGTGACAAAAGTGACCAATGTCACATTAAGAAATTTCATGGATTTTCTTCCAGAAATAATGGAGAGCTGTGAAAATTTGGAAGGAGTATCATGGATCTGACAGAGTAGTTTTAGAAATTTGCCCCTCCCTGGTGATGTTCAAGGAATTAGAAAGCAGAGATTAGATAGGAGGCCGTTTATAGCCACATGCTTGTGAGATGCCAGAGGCCAGGACTAACGTGATGGAAACGTCAGACAATGGGAGCTCTGACTAATGCTTCCAACAGAGCACACTGTAGTCTTGTTGTAATAAAGGGGGTGAAGGAAAAATAATACCTTAGCAGTGATAGTGAGGTTTCAGACTGGGTGACTGGGAGAATGCAAAATATACCTAATGGCAGAAACAGGGAGGTCAGAAGAGAAAAAAATGGACAGAGGGACACCTGGCTGGCTCAGTCAATAGACTGTGTGATTTTTTATCTTGGGACCATGAGTTCAAGCCCCACACTGGGCATAGCACTTACTTTAAAAATGAATGAATGAATGAATGAATGAATAAATGGGCATAGAGCTTACTTTAAAAATAAATGGATGAATGAATGAATGAATAAATAAATATGTAAGTAAGTAAATTTAAAAAAATGGGTGATGCAAGGATATGGGGCCCAGCTCTGTCAATAGAAAGTTAATGTGAGCCACATATGTCATTTTAAATTGTCTAGCAGCCATATTCAAAACACTAAAAATAAACAGATGAAGTTGCATTTAATAATATTTTATTTGCCCTAATATATTCCAAATATTATTTCAACATATAATCAATATAAAAATATTGATGAGATTAATTACATTCTTTTTCTCACACTAAGTCTTTGAAATCTGGTATGTATTTAATACTTAGAGCACATCCCAATTTAGCTACATTTCAAGTGCTCAGTAGTAGCTGTGACTGGTGGCTACCATATTGGACAGGGTATTATTGGCCAATTACATAGAACTAACAAATATTATGTAACAAATGTTTCAAGTAAGCTGGTGCTAAGATTCACTGTATTTTGGAAATTATAATTCTGTTTATCCTTTCTCCTCCTCTATTCCTTCTGTTTATTTTAGCTACTTCATATTCAAGATGTTCTTTTAACAGAACATCATTCTTTCCCCAAAGCACCAAGAATTTTAGAAATATCCATGATAGATTGTTTCACTGCTCTCTCTAATTCTTCACTTGACTTACAACTTTAATTAAACAAGGCAGTCTGAATCTTCTTTTTCTTCTCCCTTTCTCAGTCTTAAAACTCTTGATTATGAAATAATTTAGCAATATGTCCTCAAAAACCTTGGATAAATGACACTTAGTACTTTGGAAATGAAACTACATTTTTCATGTTCCCCTGTCTGCATATGTGTGTATTTCTCCAGCATTTAATGTCTGACGTAAACTCGCTGGATTTTTGGTCTTCGCTATATGCTAAAGAACGCAGTATGAAAGGGAGCCTACTTCTATAGAAAACACGCCAAGGACATTGTGTTCCATCTTTACAATGAAATGCAGATTTCCAATTAAAAGGCAAATCCATCATTTCAAAAGGTTGAATAGGATGGTGCATTAAAAAAATCCAGCTGCTTAAATTTAGGGCATTGAAAAACATCCAATAAAAAAATGTTCCCTGGGTTTCAAGCATTTTCATTTGATTATGTATTGGATAGCTTTTCATTCAATCTGTGATCTTGCCTCTTAGAATTCTGTCCTAAAATAGTCTGACAAGTGTTTCAAACAAGTTAGGCTCAACTATGACACTTCATTAATTTAAATTATATATTTTGTTATTTAGAATATCCTTATGCTTGCTAATATATTATTAATTTTTGCACAAGAAATATTGGAATTTTCTTATACTGCTTTGGTTTTTCATGTTTATTCTTAGGCTTCTCTCAGTCCCATTTAGTTTCTTTTATGTTTTTTTTGAGCTTTTTTGATGACCTTGTCTGCCAGGACAGCCATTTTGTTCCCTAACCAACTTCCTTCAACTGATTTAGTCCTCTATTTCCCTGTGCCTCCCTATTCTGATGTGTTCTGACCAACTTTTCTCTAATTAATTTAGGACTAAGAAGTGGCAAAGCCAGTGATTCACTGGGCAATAACTCTCTGTGGGGTCTGCAGACATGGCCCCACGAGCTGGCTAGGGCGAACACGCATGCTCCCCCCGCCACACACACACACACAAAGAGTTCTCCACACTACTGAGCCTAGTACTGTAGGGCTGTAGGAACAAAAAGGCTAATGTCAACATGTCTGTACAGTGCATGCATTTTTCGACAGGAAATATAGTAATAGTAGTTTATTAAAAGTCATGTCTAAGTCTCTGTACTTCCCTCCTCTGGAGTCTGGTCCTGCTTTTTCTCAGGACCTACATCTAGAGATATAAGCTGGGACCAAACACAGGGTACTGTTGAACAAGGACTGCTAAAATGCCCCTGATAATAGATATTGACTAGGTTTCTTAAGCTGAGTTCATGATTCTCTCCTATTAGACTGATTGTTAGGCATTTATACATATGATACTATTGTCCCAGGGCCAATCCCTAATAGTAAATGTTTCTAATAATTCTCTGGCATCCAATGTTTCACTAAGACCCGTTTAATCCCATTTGCAGACCTCCCTCCCCAGTTTCCATTTTCTTCCAAAAGAATTGTTAATTTTAAAAGAGAATTCATTCTAGTCAATATCAGTGTACTTCTAATGGGTTCTTTTTTTCTCAAAGAGCTCAACAATGGAATCACTTTTTTCTGGGCCCACATTTTATTCTAGACCCAAGTGAAGGAAGTATTTTGCTGTGCTTTCTCCTGGTTTATCGGGGGTATTTCTTACTGGGGTCCTGTGCTTCCAGGCTCCCGCCAGCACTGGCTATCAAAACTGCTTAGGCTGCAAATAAAATACGAAATGAAATCCATCTGGCATTTCTCATTGAATTAGGACCAGAACATTTTTGTTAAATATTAACAGATGGCTAAATTCTTAATATCAAACTAACATTTTAAAACATCTAAGGGGACCCACATGAGGAAGAAAGGATAGAGGACCATGTGTTCTCTCTATCGCTGAGCCCTTCCTTCCTCCACACTTTTCCTCCCCTCATCCTTCCGACCCATGTGTTGAGAATCACTGGAGTCTCTTTTCTCAGATAGCTTTTATTCATTGGTAGCTGGTATCAAAATAGTGCATGATGGTATCAAAATATTGTAATCAAATGTTGGCCAACTCAGGTGATGTGTTGCCATTGGCAGGCTTCAAGATCTTTTATTAAAGCCAATTTTCTCTCCCTCTCTCGATAGGAAAAAGAAAAGAAGTATATGCTGCCCTTGGACAACCTGAAAGTTCGAGATGTGGAAAAGAGCTTTATGTCTAGCAAGCACATCTTTGCACTTTTTAATACAGAGCAAAGGTAAGAAAATGAAGCAGCTTCTGTCTTCAGATATTTTTTGCTTGAATTTCTGTGTGATCTAGAGATCATCATATTTACAAGAGTTCCTTTCGTCCCACCGTGAAATTTGCTAACTCTGTAGTTTTCCTTTCATTTAGCTTGTATGGTTAGCTTTCACCATAGGTTATGGGTTCAAAAGATTAAAACTTAGAATAAGAAGGATCTTCAAGTATTTATTAATTATTCCCTGCTCTTCAAGCAGGCACCCAAATCATGTTGCTTTCCTTCTTAAAGTACATTTTATTATTTTAAAGTCTTTCTTGTCCTGAATTTATTATGTGCATACTTACAAATTACTGTTATAATTTTTAATAGTATCTGTCCAGCATGGATGGATATTGCCCAAGACCTTCTTATATATATATTAGGATGGCATTTTTGCATGAATAGAATTATTCACTTAATGTGAATACAAATATGTAGTACTTCACAGTTTTTCAAAGCATTATGCTCATTTTTTAATCAGTTTCCCATGAGGTCGAAATATAGAGTAGCGTGGTGACCATTTTGTAGATTAGAACTATAGATCAGAGAGGTTAACTGACTTTCTTCAGATCCCAAAATTAGTACATGAGAAAGCTTCCAACTGAGTCAGGACTTCTGGGTCTAAGTCCACTTTTCCTTCCACCTGTGTTTCTGGTCTGGTTTTGTTGCTGTTCGTTGGTTGGTTGCTTTCCTGCCCCTCAGCTACAACATCAAAACTTAATTTGGGGCTGATTATCATGGAGTGCAATAGTTACTTACTGAAGTCAAGCAGTAAAATTAAATAAACGAATGGAGAGGTGAAAAGGATGGCATAGAGATATGTCAGAGTGTTAACAACAAGGCGAGGTTAAGAAGATCTTTTCCGGGGCGCCTGGGTGGCACAGCGGTTAAGCGTCTGCCTTCAGCTCAGGGCGTGATCCCAGCGTTATGGGATTGAGCCCCACATCAGGCTCCTCCGCTGTGAGCCTGCTTCTTCCTCTCCCACTCCCCCTGCTTGTGTTCCCTCTCTCACTGGCTGTCTCTATCTCTGTTGAATAAATAAATAAAATCTTTAAAAAAAAAAAAAAGATCTTTTCCAAATGGAAATGTTCTAGGAAGAAGCTAATTAGTTTCTGTGAGTCAGTTATTAAGAGACTGAGTCATTAGGTGGCAGGGTCTAATTTTAACTCTTCTCTTCAGGCCTTTTATCTTTATTTAGCAACGAATGAAGTTCCTTGATTAGGTTCAGTGACCAGCTCAGGGTCAATCACACTGTAAGTTAAAATAGCGAAAGAAGCCTTCTTCCTACATTCCCAGTCAGTTGCTCAGAGTGACTCATGATACAGAAATACTTAGAAAAACCACGAGAGCAAATCATTTGAAGAATCAAGGGGAAAGAAAATTAAATATAATTCCCCTACCAAACACTGAGATGGGAGTTTTTAAAGACTTAGTATTGTTTGAGAGTAGCTTATGAAAAAAAGCACTATGATGATAAAGAATAAAAAGATTTCCTGGAGAGAGCAGTAGTGTGTCCTCGTACTAGGGCCAGACTTAGTACTGTTTACATACTTTCCTCAAAGCAGTGGGTAATTGGGAGGTCCCGAAGGAATCTTCACTGATGTGCTCAGCCTTCCTGCCTGGATGCAGAGTTGGAAGTGTGACTACTATATAAGACGTTGATTTGAGTTCTTGGTCAACCTGAAAAGTGCAGGTTGTAAAAGGGCTTGGTCCAAAATTTAAAACACCAGACAGTGGTAGAGTATCTTTTTAGATGAAATATAACTGTGGGTTTGTAAGAGAGCAAAAGATAACCAAAATAAGAGAACTCTGGACTTCTAGAATTCTAGGTAGGTATTCTGGAATCCTAGAGTTCTCAGAAGGTAGTGAACTCTTAACCACTTCTCAGAGACCTCGTGAGTACAAGGAGGTCACATCCATAGGCATATTTGCCTTTTCCTCTGAAATCTTGATTATTTTCAATTATTTTTGAACTGGTTAGGACTTCCAGTACAATGTTGAATACAACTGGGCATCCTTGTTTTGTTTTTGATTTTAAGGAGAATTATTTCATAATTTTTTAATTAAGTACTTTCTGATAGGTAACTGATATCAGGTAAAGAAGACCCCTTGTGTTCCTAGTTGCTAAGTTTTCTGTTTCTGTTTTAATCATGAGTGGATGTTGAATTTTATCAAGTGCTTTTTCTGTCCCTACAGAAATTGTATAATTTTCTTCTTTAATCTGTTCATGTAGTGAAATGGATAAATAGACCTTCTAATGTTAAACCATCCTGATCTCCTGGGATTAAACTAAGTCATGATGTGTATTATTTATTATGCATTCCTGGCTTGTTTGCTAAGAATTTGCTTAGACTTTAGCATTTATGGTAATAAGTGAGATTGGCCCATAAATGTCCTTTTTTGTGCTGACCCTGCCTGGTTTTCATATATTTCTGTTAGCTTTATAATTGAAGTGGGGATAAGTCCTTATTATTCTTTGGAACACTTTGTATAAAATGGGGATTAACTGTTAATTGATTACTTGGTAGAACTCACCCATAAAGTCATCTGGCTCTGGTGGGCAGTTTTGGTAAGTAAACTTTTAGCTAGTGATTTAATGTATTTAATAATTATAGGTTTGTTGGGTTTTCTATTTTTATCATGGGTCATTTTGGATGAATTATATTTTTCTAGCAAATTGTCCATTCTATTCATTTTTAAGTATATTAGTATCAAGTATTTCTTAATGTTCTGTTTTTTTCAAATTCTTGCTGTATCTGAAATTTGACCCCTTTTTATTTCTAATATTAAACCTTATCTTTTTTAACATAATTATTCTTGCCAGACTTCTCTATTTTCAAAGAAACAGCTTTTGACTTTTTGATCCTTTTTTGTGTATATTTTTTTCTATTTTAATAATCTCTGATCTTTTCTTCAATATTTTCTTCCTTGTATTTTCTTTGTATTTATTTTGTAGGTCTTTTTTCCTCACTTCTTTATTTAGATGTGTAGCTCATGAATTTTTGTCCTTTCTTTTTCTTATACATGCATATAAATTTATAGATTTCCCTGTAGGTAGTCTTGAAATATACTTTTGTTATCATTAAGTTCTGTTTTCTTCAATCTTCTGTATCTGTAATCTTTATTATGATTTCTTCTATGGATCATTTAGAACTATGTTTTACATTTTTTGGTGCATGGACTTTTATTGGTTTGCTGTTGTTGATTTCTAACTTAATTGTATTGTGGTCAAAGAATACAGTCTAGACATGGTGAATTTTCATAAATATTCTATGTGTGCTTTAGAAGAATGTATTGATTTAGGAGTGTGGGGTTCCACGAGCGTCCATTGGATTTTGCTTGTTCATTGCATTACTCAGGCTCTATAGTTATTATCTTTTTTTCATATTATTTAATTCAAACACTCAGCAAGTTTATATTAGGCAGCCATTATGTGCCGGGCAATGCTCTATGTACTGAAAATACACCTGTGAATAAAATAGACAAAAAAGATGATACGTTTTAGATTATGTTCCAAAGAGGGGTTTTGGTAGGGAGACAGGTAAAAGCCATAAAGAATCTCACTTCATCAGAGGGGTATTAAAACCTCACTTTGTGATTATGAGCTCAATTATTAATATTTGCTTTATGTATTTTGAGGCCAATACATGTTATTAGATTCTTGCAAGTTTAGCATTGTTGTATCTTCCTGGAGAAATATATATAATTTTGTGGCAACCCTCTTTATTCCTAACAGTGCTCTTTGCCTTAAAATTTATTTTGTCTGCTCTTAATACAACTATAACCTTTCTTTTAGTTGATATTTGCTTGGCTTTTTTACCTTTTTTTCCATCAACCATTTTTTTTTTAAGACTATCTATTTGAGAGAGAGAGTGGNAATACATGTTATTAGATTCTTGCAAGTTTAGCATTGTTGTATCTTCCTGGAGAAATATATATAATTTTGTGGCAACCCTCTTTATTCCTAACAGTGCTCTTTGCCTTAAAATTTATTTTGTCTGCTCTTAATACAACTATAACCTTTCTTTTAGTTGATATTTGCTTGGCTTTTTTACCTTTTTTGCCATCAACCATTTTTTTTTAAGACTATTTATTTGAGAGAGAGAGTGAGTGGGGGTTGCAAAGAGAGAGAGAATCTCAGGCAGACTCCCCGCTGAGTGCGGAGTCTGACATGGGGCTGGAATTCCTGACGCTGAGATCACAACCTCAGCCAAAACGAAGAGTCCGACATATAACCATCTAAGCCACTGAGGAGCCCCAACCATTTTGTATTTTTATTAAGTGTTTCTCTTATACTGCATGAATCTGGATTTATTTGTTTTTAATCTAATATGAGTCCTTTTTCTTTTAGCTACTGAGTTTAGTCCATTTATATCTTTATAACTGATTTATTGAGCTTATTTTAGTCTTTCTCTTATCCTGCCTTTTCTTTTTTTTTTTTTTTTTTTTTTTTTTTTTTTTTTTTTTTAAATTTTTTTTTTTTTTTTTTTGAA